>NW_026998620.1:12250000-12850000 GCF_035044405.1 Drosophila montana | reverse complement strand
TACTCACCCTTTGTGGTCTTGAAGCCCTGATTAATGGCACGCGTGGTGCGTACGGCGGCTCGATAGATGCGCCAGTAGAAGAAGAGCATTACAAACATGGGTATATAGAAGGAGCCCAGTGCCGAGTAGAGCACATAACCTCGATCATTGGTTAGCTCACACTTCCAGGGGCAACTTGTTGCCGGCTGTGGCACATTAACCGCTGGAGCATTCAACAGATCATAATCCATTGCTGTGCTAGGCGAAATTGTGCTTGCTGTTGTAGTGGTTGTCCTTGCTGTTGATGTTGTTGTCGTCGTCATGGCTGCAATATGTATCTCGGCGGAGCCGTCGATTGGCGCAAAGTTGGGATCGTATGGATTGTAAGCATTGCCATTGGCATTGCCATTTTCAATAATCAGCGAGGCAGCAGCCTCCTCCTCCTGCTTTTGCTTAATTCTACCTACATCTAGTTGCCCATCCTGTGTACTTGACATTGTGGTGGCATAGTAAAGCGTATAGTTTCCCCGTGTGTAGGTCGGTTGTACCATGGCCTGAAATGCACACGAATATTTATATGTAGAGATAATCTTTGACGGGTTTTTATTAAAAGCTTTATCATCCGGCTAACCCATTGAAGTGCTAGTATATATGATATTTGACGGGTTATATTAAAAGCTTTGTCATCCAGCTAACCCATTGAAATTCTAGACTCGCACACAAAAATTTCTGACTCACACATTGCTCACAATAAGCCAATAAAAATGCAACTTAAAGCGGTTTATTTTGCAAAAGATATTCCGGGACGTGTTGTGCATAAAAATTATGCTAAGGTGTAGCATACATTTGGGCGCCAGGAACCGGATATACATATGTACTACATGTATATACAACATGTGAAAGTCTAGTCGGCTTAGGGATACCCTGCTTCACAGGTATGTCCCCGTTAATATGCTGCGAAGTTTAAAGGCTTCGGAATAGTTTTAAATTTAATCAAATATCTATTCATAGCTGACCTCTATTGCTTAAACATATTTACATCCGAACTGTATTGTAATGTATGAATAGCACACCCCTTTTTGGCATATCAGAAATGCAGGGTATCCTTAAGTGGAAAGCGTATTAATAAAATGAACCCCAAACAGTTTAAAGCTTCATACGAATGCCAAGGGCGACATTTGAGCGGGATACATATAAAAATATATATATATATATATATGATATGCTCTGTCATCTGCAGAATTGGCAGGGGTAAATATACACCTGAGTGGAAATTGAATGGAGCCTACTGAAAAGAGAGCTGGCTGAGCTGCTCGCAACAGCGAGATAATAATAATCAATACCACCTGCCGCTGTCTCGTAAATCGAGCTTCAATTATGCTCAAAAAGTGAGTCCAAGGCTGACGGGAGACTGTAATGCAATGGCAAACAGAACTGAACAGGAATGCATTCATGTGATACTGTACGTTTATGTGAATGCGGCCGATGGCAGCTGTTGCAAGTTGAATGGAGCATTTCGATGGGCAGCTGCCATTAAGATTAAGCGTACAAACAGACAAAGATTGCCTCAAGCTATGAGAGATTTATGTTCCATAGATGTGCTGCCCGAATGACAAACATATTTGTAGGTAGTTCCCACTTGTCAGCTGAATCTCTTCATTACCTACAAAGTTGAAACAATATGGCCAGTAAATTCGACCCAACTTGGCCTAAGGCTCATTGGACAATAACAACAAGCACTCACACACACACTCGCACATGCTGTGGACAATAAAGTGTTTCAGGAAGTCGTAATTCGTTGGCCCAGTTAGTTGCCATATCGCTGCTGATCTGATTACCCGAGTACAGGGCGCACACACATGAATTATGCCATGCTGTCTGTTGGCTGGTTCTGTCTGTGTTGCCTTTCCTGCATGAGTGGCACATCATTATCATTGCCATAACATAAGACTCTTTATGCATGTGTGCCAAAAACGACAACACAAAAACCTTCGCTCTGCCGGCACAAACGAGCCAAAAAAGCTAGCAAAAAGGACAAGAAAGGCTACACTTGATATGACTACCTGCAGCCATGAAAATTGTGAAGAGAGTTGTATAGCTGAGCAGCTGTGCGCGAGAGGCGGAAGGATATACATGAATGCCTCCATGGATTTATGGGATAAGTAAAATGTTGTAGCTGACTTATGAACCTATAACGATTGTGCGATATAGAAAAAAGCTAATATATAAAGTACGAAGAGGGTATTTTTGTTCTAGTTACAGGGTATTTACCATTCATGCACGTTTATCTAAAGAAATTTTACTGCTTTTACGGGCATGTTGACACAAATGAGCCACATGGCAGGCTTAGCAGCCTTTCAACGTTTGCCACATTTTCATGCTGCTGGGCAGCGGTTTTGGCCGAAACTTTAACTTGCAACGGTGTCAATGACAGGTCCTATTGAGACCATGGCTGTCCAAAGGGTCGCCCAAGCGTCTAACTGCGGTTTCTTTGTAGTTGCCTGCGAGACGGTTGCATGCCGAAAACAGTTTTTCTGCTTTCAATTTAGTTCAGTGAAGCACATTGCACTTTAATTTATTGTAATTGTGGGTGGGTTCATGTGCGTTAGTGTGTGTGTGTGTGTGTCAGTTGTGGGCTGCTTACCTTTTGATCTTTCCAGCCAACTAAAGGCGGAAAGCATATAACAAATGAGAGTACCCAAATGCCGGCGATTAAGGACTTGGCCTTCTTCGTTGACATTATGCTTGGATAGGTGACGGGTCGCGTGACTGCCACGTAGCGATCCAAAGATATGGCACATAGATTCAGTATCGATGCCGTGCACATCCAGACATCCACCGCTAGCCAAATGCGGCACCAGACGTCGCCAAATATCCAAACCTGCAATTAGAAGTTTGTTTTTTTTTTTGTATTTTTCAACATTTTAAAGAGCACGCTGCAATTACCTTGAACACCTCCCAGGTGGCCGAGAATGGTAGCACCGCCAGGCCCACTAGTAAATCGGCAACGGCCAAGTTAACGATGAAAAAATTGGTAACACTGCGTAATTTGTTTGAACAGAAGACGGCGGCAATTACAAGACAATTGCCGCCAATGACCAGTACGTTGATAAACTCGAGTATGGCCAGAGAGATCAGGTTCGCCGGTTCCGTCCATTTCACAGATTTAATGAGATCCTCACACTCTGTCTCATTCATGGCGGTACTTTTGTGATGGGTGTATATTTGTGTTCACCACCTGCAAGCCAATTTAATAAGAAACAGCGAGCATTACTAAAAGCCCATTCAATGCATAATTAGCTCTGTGCTTTAGGCCACAAAGGCGGTGCGTGGTCGGCATGCTTAATTAATTATTTTATGAAAATACGTAGATACCAGATGAAAAGCTCAAGTGCTAGAAGCAAGGCCAACAGAATAATGGCCAAAGCAAATAGGTGTTTGTTATGTGGGTCGGAGAATTTTGTAATATACCTTTTGAAAACTTAAATGAATGCCCAGCGGGGAAATGCCGCTCGGACGCTGACTGGCAAAACCTGGTTAACATGGCTAACGGAAAGACTTACCAGCTGTGAAATTGCTTAGCCATAAGCCATAAGCTAGACCAAAATGCCACTCAACTGGGATTTACAAATAATAACAGGCTAAGTGCTTGCGGAAACGGAAGCTATGACATTTCAGTACTGCAACCGTGGCACAGCCAGAGGTGAACACAGAGTGGGTGCTGTGCAGGTGGAGGAGAAGGGGTTTGGCGAGTTTAGCACTCGCCATTCAGTTGGCGTGCACATTGCAATTTAATTGCGGCCATTAATTGTCATCGTTTTAGCCATGTTTATCAAATGTACTTAGCACTCGTCATACTGAATTTATGAATGAACTCGAATGCAAACTCGGATTGCCATAGCGAGTGCTATCGGCTCATCAAACATGCTATAAATACAACGCAAATTCGTAATACACACACTTAATATTTGTGCTCAATTTGGCCACACTAATCAATATTTGTGGCGAGCAGCAGTTGAAATTATTTTCGACTTTAATGCTTGGGCAGCAAAAAGGCAACAAAGAACATCACTTCATATTGGGCTTAGGTGACTTAATTACGGGGAATGAAATATTCAAAGCACGCAATAAATCGATTAAATATTATTTAACTTAAGTACTCGCATCAGAGCTGCTTCAATTTTTAATAGACTCACATTTTGTCGCGTTAGAGCACAGCTGCTACACCTTCGAGGCTTGCCAAATGTTTTGTTTACATGCCTAGATTCACAAGGAATCAAAGCAGTTAACAATTGCTGTTGCTGCTGTAGACCTTGAAAGGTCGCCAATTGTGCACTTGTAGTCGTAATTACTTTCTTACTGCTGTTCAGTATTGAATGTCACAGTCATTTCCCACAGCAATCGATTGGGCTTAAGTCATTGTCAAGGAAAAAGCTGACGTTGCTCGAAATTAGCTATTCAAAATAAAAGTTGTCTTGCCTTTTTTTTGCACTGTCAACTAATTTTCTTGCCCGTCAAATTGATTAATGTCTAATAAAGTTTTGAATATCTAACAAGCATAAAAAATGCTTATATGTTCCTGATAAGCATCAACAGCCAAACAGATATATTGTTTTTTGTCCGTCTTTTTCCTTGAACGTTAAATTTCAGGGTCTTTAAAAGCTAGAGATATCGCAGAATAAATAATTAATATTCCATACAACATTTGGGTGCTTTCTCTGCTTAAAAAAAGTAAAATGATAACCAAAACTTTTTTAAAAAATTCGATGAGTTGGCTTCGAATACAGGTGAGTGAGTGTAGTTTTGTTTTAGCCGAAGGCCTTTAAAGGCTTTTATAATAATAATATTATATAATAATAATAATATATAATAATAATATAATATAAAAAGAAGGATATTGACCTAAAATAAGGGTATATTCAAAGCGAGTATCCCTAATCTGAGTTTTCGTATTTGCCTTTAAGTCTTGTTATCTTCTGCACAAAGTTAAATTCTTAATAATGGTATTCTGGGTTTATGGGCCAAATGGTTACACAAAACTTTTGCCCGCAAGCAGCATTTGTCCTTATCCATAAAGCAGTGCAGAAAATGATATACAGTTACAAAGAATATATTAAAATAATAAAATATAAAAGTTCCTTGCAAGAGGTAGCAGAAATTATCACTACTTGTTACGCGGGTATCATTGTCTACAAAATTTCAGCAGAACTAAGTGTATTAAAGAACGGGGCTGTTGTGGGCTCACAATAAAAGCAATCAGTGGCTCTCAGTGCGGTTGGAAGGCAGCAGAAATTACACACATGACAAACAATATATGTAGTAAACAAGCCAGAAGAGGAAGCCTTTGTGGCCAAGGCTGCCAAAAATGTTGTAGGGCGCCGAGTTTGGGGGAAGGTATGGCATGCGCCAAAGCGAATTTTGTGAAGCGGCGAAAATTAAAAGCATATACGAGAGTTTTCCATCCTAGTGCAATATTTGTCATTTCATTCTCGTACAAAATTCGCGTGGTAAAAGTGGCTTTATGGCAGCTAATAATGAAAAATGGCCAAATTGAGTTACAAGTTGAAATTTGCTAACATTAAATTCTTGTGCATGATAAATAATTGACATTTAAAATGAACAGCGTCTATAAATCCCAAAAAAAGAAACATTTCCCTCCAACCCACACGACGCATACGCAATTTTTCCCTTTTCGTAACGCATTCGCCCAGTTGACGAAGGATTTTCAGCCGTCGGCATGAAGCGTTCGGGCATGGCAGGGCAACGGTAAATATCAGGCCAGAATGTGCTCAATTTAATTACAGATGCATATAAAAGTTGTCTGGATTTCGAAATGGCCATTTAATTGAGAGCCGACGCATAAAATTTCAATAAAAGGAAATCTATGTAAATGGAAATATATTCAACTGTAAATAATCTTAATTCCGCACCTAGAAAGAATATTTGATTGACTAAAATCAGACACAAGTTATTGAGTTCAAATTATAAGCAACTGGAAGCTCAGTGCGTATAGATTTTGCATGAAATTACTTTTTTAAAAATTAATGTTGTCCATTTAATACTATTCAGCTACTTTCCTTGGCAGCATATTGTTGTGCAAAAGTTTAATTTATATTCTAATTTATTTTATATTTAAAATTTGCTGCACGCCGAGGGGAAACGCGTTGCCAAGCGCCAAAGGAGTTGCAGCAAATTGTTAACTTGAAAAATCCTGTCGGAACTATCATATCTCTTTGTGCAAAGACCTAAACGCATATCAGATTTAACCATGCCTCGGGTTGGAACTACGTGCTTGTTTCTTAATCTTTTGGGCCCTGAGGAGAATGGGAGGTGGATCCGCTGTACACTACAATGGACCAATTATGTTCTAAGTGAGTCGAGGGTAAACTGCCGCCGGCTACCTAACTAGTAAACAAGGAAACTGAATTCAGTAGAAATACAGAATGCACTATAAACGAAGGTTTCTCGCCTTAATTTGTGACTTCCTGGAAATTTATAATCTTCAAACCGTACAAATACAAGTACTTAAACTTAATACTAAGCGTAAATTGAAATGAATTTGCAATTACCAGACTTGAAATAGCTTTCTGATTTAAGCCTTAGCTTTAAATTAAAGAGACAACCTGTTTTATTTTTGGACTTAAAAGTTAAATAATAGCTAAGAAGGCAAGTAATAACGGTAAATAAGGTTGGTAATAACGATTAACTCTTTTAAATTAATAGATGATGGTGTTAGCAGGTTAGAACCCATTTTCAAGAATTGGTATCCATGAAGAAAATTCTATGCTCGTGCACATTTATCAAATGTATTGCGCCCACGATTAAGCCAAAAAATTTACCGCTAATTAGTGCAACTTGCAACGCGCCACAAAACAAGCAGAATTCGGTGGAGAATTTGCAACAATTTTACATGGAAGTGCACCATTAAACGCCACATAGCATCACAAAATACCACAGAACACACAGAGATAGGGCCAAAAGTTTGCGGTCAGCGCATTTCAATGTTAAAAACCCGCAGGAACTTTTAATTTAAAGCTGATAATTGCTGGCGTATTGCGCACATTAACAAAATAAAACCCACGAAATAACTACTCGTAAAATACAAATTTTGCTTGACTTCAAGTTGAGCGTTAGCATTACACAGAGCATTTTTTTTTTGGTTTTTGTAGATGGGAAAATTGCAGTAAAAAGTCCTTGAGCCTTTACAGTTTTGTGGCACCCAACTGGTTTTTACTAAAAGCCAAAACTACACTTGAATTTAATCCGCAATGTATTTAGTCGGCAATTCAGGCCCTTTGCCATGGGAATGCATTATTTTAATAATCCAACAGTTGGCAAATTAAAGCCTATGTGTCAAATTGAAACAAAGGCAAAGACCTGCTTCAAGTCATTAAGAGTAGCTTAAAGGCATAGCTAAATAGTTTGGCCATTAACAGAGTCCTGAAATCCTGGGCAAGTAGTGTGCCGCTCATCTCTGTTGTTTAATGCTCTTTTTACGAGCAGCCGTGCAACGTGTGGTGGCACATTTCGGTGGCGTATACGTAACTTTTACGAGTTGCACTTAGCTCATAAAAGCGACGCACTCGCTGCCACTGTCACAAGTGGCATGTAGATTTATTCTTAGAATTTATTGCCACACATTCGCCTAACAGTAACTGCAATTCGCATGCCACACAACACGCTGCTTTAGAGCTGTGTAAACTTGACAGTTACAATATAATCAATGTCTATGGCAGATATAATCATGTCAATGTTGATTGCAACACGCAGAGCAAGAGTCGACCACGACTACAGCAATGTGCAACTGAGTCGCTGCAGCTGCCACACGTGCCACATTCCAGTTACATATGCTTTTCCTATTTGCTGTTGACATGTGTGAATTGCCTAATACAAGCTGGCTGTGTCCCAGTGGTACCGAAGGCCTCTAACTGTGCAGTGTACAGGATGTGCGTGCTTTTATTAACAGCGGAAAAGGGCAGCGGAAATATAAACAGGAAATGTTACCAACAATATTTTCAACACGCCAACATTGACTAATTGCACAAACACGCTTACATTCTTTATGCCGAATGAGTGGTAAAAAAAAGACTTAATTGTGAGTTAAAAATGATATGCATGGAGTGTGCGACTAGGGGATAGCCTGTGCCGAGCAACCCTTTAAGATTTTGCTTTAATTTCAAGGGCCTTATTTGGTGTCTTTGGATACGCTACGTACGAACAAAGCTAACCCGACTCAGCTCAGCTCCTGATTCACATTTATATACTTGTACATAGGATCGGAGATGCTTCCTTGGGCCTGAGACACACATTGTCATGACCATCTTTAAACATCTTTGATTAGTAAAGGGTATTTAAATGATGCACATAACTTATCTTATGTCAGTTGTAATTCAGGAAATCAATGCAACTAAATTAAATACATTAATATTTTCGAATCACACGCACTTACCAGTAGCAGCAGGTTGTTGGGTATTTGTAACCATGAATTACATTTAGTTCGTTGCTGTTGCCTTATTATGGCCATGTTGTTGTTTTGGCTGATGTTGGCAAACACTGGCCAATGCTAATGCCCCGATAGCTCCGTCTGCTTGCCGTGGCCCGTTGGCGTCCACACGTCGTCTCCATTCAGAACATAGAACTGTTTAGCCTTTGTGCCTTGGTGTCTGTCCTATGCAAACAGAGTCTTTGAGTTGCCACTACTATCTGTTGTTTGTGTTTACATGCAACAATATGCGGCACGAATCACTTTGAGCTACACTTTCATTGGCATCCTTGGCACTCACTAAGCCAGCGGCACATTCATCAGCAAAATGTTTGCTCGACTGTTTACACGACTGCCTAAAAGCTTGGGCTTGAACGTGTCTGTATTAGCTGTTTTATTTTTCTTTTTTATTCTGTTGTCAGATTGTCAGTTTTTTCAGAAATATGCTGCAAACGAAGAGAGAGAGAGAGAGAGAGAAGTGAAAGAGGTGAGCGAAGAGCTTTATAAGTTGCACCTGGCGTATACGCAATGTGATTTAATGCCACCTTGGCACTATAAAGTAATAAGGTGCACAGTTACTACAGATGGTGCACTTAAAATCGATTGCAATAATACTTGAAATTTTTCACAATTACTCGCCAGCGAGCAGAGTAAAACAGTAATCAAATTTTAATTGCCGCAAATAGTTCAGTTTTCAATAACTTGTTTGCCAACAATTCTCAAAACACAAATCACCTGTTCATTTACTTAGTAAGCTGCAATATATATATTTTTAAATTGCCATTAGTAAATTTTTTCTGCAAGTGTGCAGTTTGATTTTATTTTGCAAGCATATTTTGCGTTGATTGTAAAATGGTTGTCAAGATAAATGAATGAGTACGAGAGTATTGGATTTTTGACAATGAAATTGCCTGTGCTTCGTCCTGTAAGCTGCTTACGTGTATGGATTGATAAATTTGGCTTTCAATTCGCATTGCGGTTGCACTTTTGAATTGTTTTCCCATTGGATCCTGCTCAATTCTCTCATTTCATGCGCTGTCATTTTCAAGCTTGGCAGCATTTTTCACAGGCCAACAACTTGCCAGATAGTCTTTTCCTTCCTTTCACCAGCTACGAAAATGAAACGTCAAAGTGCAAAGTATGACAAATTGCATTTCCATTGTTAATTTGTATGCATAGCTTGATTCTCCACTCCATGCCATGTTGGCCATGCAAATTAGCTTTAACATTGTTATAAACATACATGCACACATAAAAATATATTTTTCGCTTTGCTCCCAAAAACTTTTTCAATTCAAGTTCGCTGAGCCTTCACTATTGAATATTGAGCAAAAATCAATAAACATATTATGTTAAATATTTTAACGATTCCTTTAATAATATGCGCACGCACAAGATTTTGTTTATTTTGTTGTTTATTTTGGAACATGCACGATATGTAATCTGGCTTATATAATTATAAGGAATCCATCTAGGAGCCATTTAAGCACAAAGGTCAAAAGTTCTTCAAAGTTCACTCTGTAAAATACCTTGACATGATCGTTGACATATGCATATATGACGTAATAATCCAATTTATGTGCTCATTACTTGATATAAAAATGAACAAAAACAAGTCAAATGGGAATTATTTTTGTGTAATAACTTATTTAGCTTTCATTATTATAATCTAAATCTGTTAAGGTTTGTTCGCTTCGACACGCCTTTGAATTTCGGCTTACAATGACAACATTCGACATAACATATATACATATAGTTATTTTTGGGCAGAACTGTGGGCCATCAAAATTATTTGTGGCTGCTAATTTCCATTTGGACAGCTAATGACTTTGGTCAGAACGTGTCTCCCAAAATATGCGCCTTAATATTTTCCAATTTATTAAAGCTTCCAATGGCTTATAGCTGCTTAACATGAATATGCTTGGGCGTGGAAGGGGACTTGAGTCCAAGTTTAATTTTAAAATATTTAATTATTCAAAATGAGTAATACAATAGCCTTGGTTCCCAATTTGTTAGAGTGTTATTTTGTCGTAGTCTTGCGTTGTCACATTTTATTTACTATTTTTAATTATATTTTTTTTTTTTTTTTGATGGTTAAACCGAGTGTTACCCTAACAGAATCAGAATAAAAAAAATAACAGAAAGCTGGGCTTAGTTTATTATAACTTTTCTCGAGTAACAGAAAATGACATGTAAATGTATGTTTATATAATTCTTGCAAATAATCGAACTTTTTTTAATTTATAAAAAAAGCATACTTTTAGGCATACCAGAAATATTTAAATTACTTTTATTAAGAAGTTTGGGATTAAAACATGATTTGTTGAGACATAAAATACAATAACGACTTGCTTCTAATATGTAGTAAGGATACACCACAATCAACAGCCACAATGAATAGAAATTCGTTGTGGGAATAATATGCATATGTCATGTAATACATACGCGTTAAATAGATCATATATTTTGGTTAAGTGTTTAGCTGTCGTGTGTGACCATTAAAGAAGAAATTTAAAATGTGCAGACCTTTAGAAGATTGAAGGACATAAATATTGCCATTATGGCCCCTAAAGTCCAACATAACTGCCATGGAAAATGACTAACAACACCAACGGCAATTGGCCAAGTGGTGTTTATCAATGTGTGTGTGTGTGTCACTATGAAGGCGAAATCACTGGACTGAAAAACAGATTGCGATTTAGACTGTATGCCACTAAAGTGTCGGGCACAACAATTTCATCCTTCACATCTCTGCTTTAAGCTGTTTGCCATCATTTGTGCTTCATTCATTGTGCTCTCACTTGCGTAAATTTGTGCAAAAATTCCCTAAAACAATAACACCAACAACACGAACTGCATGCTACTTGCATTAGTGCGCGTCCGACTGGGGTGTCGAGGCGCTTTCCTTGCAAAACGCATTGTTAGCGCTGCTGCAGCACTCAAGTGTGTGGCTATATGAGTGTGTGTGCGTGGGTGTGTGTACGTGTGCTTGAATGTTTTATGACACTTTTGCTCATTGCTGGCCCAAATGCACACACAATATACACACACACACACACACACACACACACACATAGACGGACCCATCTACTTGTATGCAAATGTATATACATATGTTAATGTAAAATGTGCTGATGCGAAGCGAGCGGCTAGTTCGCTTCCGTCCAACAAAAGGATGTATGTGCCATGCACAACAAATAGGAAAATGTACACAACACTTGCACGCACATACGTCAGAGAGAGAGAGAGAGAGAGAGAGAGAGGGGGGGAGAGAGATGGATATGTGTGTGTGAAGCGTTGTCTTTGGCTTTGCATAAAAAATTGGCTGTGAAAACGCTTTGGGCAAATTTGTTTTCAGTTTGCGCACACATTCTCACATTTCTCACTCTCCGCTCACATTTTCAGCAAGTTTCCCTTTCATGCTATTTCATGTCGTTTTTTACAGATGTGTACTTTTATTTAAGTTTTTTACATTTCTCACATTTTATTTGCTATTTTGCTCTCTTTTATTTGGCATAGGAAATTTTTTGCGGCCACAACGCAACGGCTAAACCGTTTTCAATTCTAAATAACTTATGACCTTAAAAGTTACTTAGTTGTGAATATAAATTAGAATTTTAGAAACAATTGCGGTTCGGTGCAGATATATTAAATTAACTGCGACTTAATTTAAGTAATTCTATCTCGTAAAATCATCTCGGATACGAAACTTTCATTGCGTTACAAATTTCATAAGGCCTTTATAACGCCCTCTCGTCCATTTATCCTCTGAAAGTAGTAGCTTTAATTCATGGGAAAATCTCACAGCTTGTCACAGACATATTTTCACTCACACACACACACACACACACACACACATGCTTTTGGTTAGGATCATTGGGGCGTGTCGGCAAAGTGCTTCATAGGCGGACTAATGAATGACGCCGAAATAAACGCATGAATGGCTGCCAAAGCAGACATGGCCTTTGGCACTAAACTTAGCAAGTGAAATATAATTTAAAACTGTGCTTTCAATTAGCCTAATCGCAATTGAGAGCGTTGCGAACAACACGCACGAATCAAAACCGAAAGCAAATCCATTTTAATGGAGCGAAGTAAAATGCAATCAATTAACTTGCCTATTCACGCACACCCGCACACAAGCCGAAGAACAAAAGCGTAAGGTATTCAATGGGGATTTGTGTTTCTCATTTCTGACATATTTATGCATTTTTTGACTACAACAACTGCAATAACAACTAGTTTTTGGGCTGTGGCATTGAAAATGAAATTGAAATTGTAATTGAAATTGAACAGAGCACAGAGCGCAGCACAATGCCAAATTGATGAGTTGTTGCCAATTCGGAATGCCAATCAAAATGACAAAACAACACAAATCAAGTCCATAAATTGCAATACAATTTTTTTCTATATTTCATTTAATTTGATTTACTCTACGTCTGACAGATATATGTAACTTTTTAGAAATTTTTGTCATTCTTAGCAAGTAGTTGCTGCAGAAGGCGCCAAACTCTGTGAACTCCCTCACAGTGTAAACTAAAAGCAAGTTGAAAAGTAACTTTTTGTCCATTTTTCGGGCAGCTGTCGATGCCAAAAATTTAGCCCAAGGCAGTTTTGAAAACTTTCGAACTGTGACCTTATGAAACATAAAGTTTTGATATACCTGGGTACTACTTATAAAAGCAGTAGAGGCAAAATTTTGCTTGAGTAAAGGAGATCTTCAGTAATCTTGCTACCGAATTTGTTGTCTTTCGGTCTAAAGAGATGTAGTTCTATAAAAGTCTCTGATGGGTTACCCGCCCACAGTTGCGCCAGGTAAAAAGTTGTTGGCCTTAATCTGAAGTTATTTCAAGTAAAAAAGCATTCGACAAATTTAATATATTCCTGTTCAATCTGTACACAGAATATTATAATTTTATTATTTAAATGCATAATAATTTACGTACTGTTTACATTAATACTGCAGTTTTAAAAAGAAGGTTTAAAACCGTCGTGTCTCAATTATACTTACAAAACGCAATTGTGTAATTAATTTATAATTATATAATTTAAAAAATCAATCTGTTAGTTTGTAAGGGTATAAAGAATTTGACTGCTTGATATATTTTTTTTTTTGTATAATAATCAAAAATGCAAATGCAGCTTTGTTATCGCATCGGGAAAACAATTTAAATGCCAACAAATGCTCATATGCGCCAGGGGCGTGTCTTGCAGCGCCCCAAAAAGGAATTTGATTCGATTGTTTGTATGTCTGTCTGTCTAGCTGTCTGTCGTTTGACAGCTTTTACAGTGCATTGAATGGCAGATGACTTTGACAATGACAAATCGAAATAACAAATTATTAAAGTGAGCAGAGCAAATCATTTAAAATGACTTCCTTGGTGTGCAATTAATTCAGGGGTGACAAGAAAAAGTTGCCGCCATTAATTGACATTTTCTTCTGGGCATTTTATGCAGCGTAAGAGCAGGCACAATTATTGTAAGTATGTGTGCGAGTGTAAGCGTGTGCAGTTCATTTGGCACGTTTCGGGTATAATCCCAGTTGGGAGTGTAATTCGTTAGAAGTTGGAACACTGTTGGGACACTGTAGGAGCGCACTCTGCCGTCTGGCAAAGCTCATTTCCGTTTTATATTTAAACACTTGAGGCTAAAATGTTTGCTTTGCCCAATGCTCCGAGCTGCGCAGTGCAAAATCATCATAAAAAGGCAAGAAATGAAAAAATAAATAGCCAGCCAAAGAGGATGCCAAGTTCTTGTCTATGGCTAGCTGGCGGTGCAGACGGAGGTGTAGTTGGCCGTGCTTAGCAAGTGGATTTTTAAATTAGTTTCCCGACTTCTACACAGGCATGCAGCCGAAGCGGCGCAAGGACGTAGGGCGAACTGTTTGACGTCCTTCTTGGGGCAAATGGACTTCCAAGCCATTGGATGTGACATTTTGGTGCTTATTTAAATGAATTAAGTGATTTTTCAAGTGCTAAGCTCGCCACGAGCTGCAAACTCATTTCCGCTCACTTCGTATTCGCCGTTCTTGCACCAATGCTGCCCAAGAAGAAGCAGAAGAAGTTGCCTCTTTAAGCTTCATTTGGCTTTCATTTTTTGTGGCTACAACGAGCTGTTTATTTACAGGCAATCAAAACTTTAACAGCCGCTCGCAATTTGCCAGTCGGTGCTTTACGACAGTCTATCTATTTCGACGGGAACGAAATGTTTTAACAGAATGCAAAATATAAATAAACCTGCTATTAGGAAATAGTCAAGCGTTTGCGCACAGAAGATACTCTATTTGGTCGTAAATACAAACACGTACATACTATATATTGAGCTGCACTATTTGAGTGCTGTTAGGCCAGGTGAAATTGGTCTGCTGCAAATGGGACAGATAAAACGGTTTGAAAATTTTCTGTTGAATTAAGGAAAAAATGGATAACTCCTGAATCCTTAGGGTCGCATTCATATTCCATAGTAGCAGCAGTATTTATTTTCGTTTAGATACTTCAAGTGGACAAAATTTAACGAATAAGATAACTCTAAGCTGTGCTCTTAATATATAAGACAGCAGTACAAAAGTTTTCATTATAAACACACTGCAAGCAATCTCCGCCTAACACAGGTCGGAGAACAGATAAACTTCTTCAGAAGCCGATACGCCAACAAGCTGCTGCAGCATCCGAACGCGGCCGCCAGAGTCCTGGCTGACCCCATCAGAGAGAGGCGCCTCCAAAGGCTACCCCCTTTCCCTTCATTGTAAATACCCTACCATTGTAAATATCATATAGGTTACATAATTGTAACTATACCTTCTGCACTCATTGCTTGGTAAAGATCAGAACTGATCAATTCCAGCGCAAAATAACAGGTATTTAAATTGAAAAAAATATATATATACACTGAGTTTGGATAAAATTGTATTAAATATTCCTTCTAGTCAGAAGATCTTTAAGCATTCTAGAAACTTTGGGTAGGGTAATAACTCGTGTAATTAAAACGTGTGGCGTCATTAGCAATGTGTTTAAAGGCAATGTGCAGATATATGTATGACCAAAAAGGTTTTTCCTTCTGTTTGTCGAGCAACTTTTTTGGCGCACATGGCTCACGCATCGTATGCGTAATAAAGTTTATCAGGCAGCCTTTGTCATTGTTTGTTCTCCTTACCGGTCCGTAAGGTAACAGCATTGCAATAAACTGTCAAAGTGGCACGACAAATGAAAAAGAAAACAAAAAAAAAAAACGTTTCGCTTTAAATAAGCGTACAGAATTCATGAAAGGGCTGTACAGTGCCCCCGCCTCGGCTGCGCTCGTACTCTTTTGGCCACATTGTTGGCTTCTTTACCTAGGGGCTGGAGTCGTGCTCGAGCTGTTTTATTGTTACATTATTGTTATTTAATGCCAGCACACACTAACTGCAGACACCTAAAACAATTTTATAACCGACCCATAAATAAGTATATATTCCAACTGCTTTCCTTATTAGTACGTGTGGCTCTCTGTCTCTGTCTCTCACTCTCTGATAAAGACTGCCCTCGTCTGGTTAGCCACCCAGTCACCAGCTACCAGTAGTTAGTTTCCATTTCCCATACCCACACAAACACACACACGCACACACATTTGTTATACATTTTGTTTGTTGCATATTTAAAAAATGTTCGCTTTTGTTTTGGTATTCAACTGTTCTAAAGAATCTCAGGTTTCATTGCCTTGTGCACGTAGGCTGCGTCTGTCGTTGAATTATTATTTTTTTTTTATATTGCTGTTGCTATATAGACAAAGAAATGTGGAAAAACGATTTTGCATGCATTTACAGAATGCAAGACATAAGAAAATTCAGTGAGTTTGATATTGTACAAGCCACAAATTGTCTGCATGTAGAACAAATCGAGTATGTGTACTGAGGCCCACTCTTCCAGGCACATACATGAAAAAGCTTTCACGCGAATTATTAATTCATTCGCGTTTGTTTTCCGTATTGTGCTTTTCTGACCTATGCCAAGTCATGTTTGCGATTGTGGACCCTTTTCGACTGTCAATTTTAATTGCCTAAGTGAAATTGACACTTAAGCAATTGCATCCCTGAAAGGGCTGTGGAAATATTATCAATTTAGCCTTGAGCGCAAAATGTGCTGAATCGCAGCTAACCATGTGACTTAATATTTTGCATCTTTAAAAGCTAACGTTTGCTTTGCTTAACGTTTGTGAATGACCGAATGGAATACAGAAATCATGCATTTAATTAGGCTGAAAATAAATCAATGCCGAAACATTTATTGCCGCTTATTTACTCAGCTCAGTTTCTTCTTTCCCGCCAAAGCCTGTTGAAACTTTGTTGCTAAGGTAAGCTAAGGTAACTCGCTTTCGTAGACCTGTCAAAAGTGTTTGTTAGCTATTGATAATTCGGCTAGATGAACTCTCCCAGCTCTATTCATCTGCACACTCGAGAAACGGTACTCAATTAGGCTACTGGAATTACTATAATAAAATCAGTTTCTAGTTAAGCACGTGCCATATTTAAAAAGCCGCAAAATGTCACACAAACAACAATACGCGTGTTTCTTTAATTGCATTTTGTAATATGCCCTTCCGCCTTGTTGCTAATTACGCCGTAAGTTGTCTCAAACAACGAAAAAATACTTATATATATAAAATAACAAATAACAAAAAAAGCGTGAAAGAAAACCGAAAATGGGCAACATTTCCATAGCTACAGCTCAGGCAACAGCGAATTGTAATTAGCTGAAGTTGCGGATTTACGGCTGGTGCCAAGCGCAATAAAAATCATTCAAAATCGTTGCACTTGAGAGTTCAGCCCTGAAACGATACCAGGCCCAAAAACAAGAGACGCCTATTTCAAATATCAATTTGCATAGCTAAACGCCGCGGGCAAACAGCTCGACAAACAAACAAAAAATATGTAAAAAAAAGTGTGTTTCGCTCGGCTCGAGACTCACCTGAATAAATCATTGCGATCGTGAAGGCGACAGCGACGGCGACTCTGGGCGAGATTAGAGACGCCAAATTGATTCAAAATTCGGTCAAGTTTTTAGTTGGTTTTAGTTGTTTTTAGTTGTTGCTGCTGCTGCTGCTGTTGATGCACTTTAGAGGCGGTGACCGGCTTGACAGTTTGCTAAAAGTTTGTATATGATATTTGTTGTCTCTTACGCTCCAATTGTTGTTGTTGCTATTAAATTGTTGTCACGCTTTAACATATTTTATGATTGGTTTATCTATAGCATGAATTGTTTGCTTGTGCCAGCTGAAATAAAATTAATTTGTTAATTGCAAGCACACAATTTATGGCTAAATATTTATTAGCTGTCATGGCGCATTCATTGACATATTTGCCAAATAATAATTGTAAAGTGCTTAAACGATTAGCTGACATCATGATTAAAGTATTGACAGCATTCCATATTGATATCAAACAAATCTAATTAACGGAAAATAGATAATATGCAGCAATAGCGACTGGCTTTAAATCGAATTGTCGTATTTGTAAAATTAAATTTGCTTTGTCTTTCTATTTAACAGTCATTATGCAAATGGGGGAACATTAAAAACAATGAAATTATTTTCTAACGATGCTAATTGCCGACAACAAAAGAAATAATTGTGGCACACATACACCCACACACACACACACACACGGTAACACACATAACATGGACAACAAAAATTACAACACGCGAAACACAATAAAATCACATAAAAGACATATTACACTTGATACAAAAACTGTGAATGCATAACAATTGAGCATGAGTATATAAGTGCACTCACTTCCACAGACACACTCGATTCTTGATATATTGCTTTATTATTATAAATAATATTATTTCAAATTTTTGCCCAAAATATAATTTGCAGTGTGAAGCACGTAGCTGCTGCAGTTGTTCAGCGTGTGTCATTGGCCGAGAACTGTTCACTTTTGAATACCATCTGTGATTCATATTATTCAGCACATTATTCAATTAATTCACTTGAGCATCACTCGACAGCGAAATCCTTGCACTTTTGTTCAATACGAGGACTCGACGGCAACTGAATGCGTAAAACGGAAACGCGGCTGCGATCACGACTTCGTTGCACGACAACGAGTACTTTTTGCTTCGGCGCCCACACACACACACACACATGCACACACAGTCACACGCAGACAGAGTACGTATTCTATTGTACCGTTATGCACGGCTTAAAATTGGCGTCAACGTGAACGTTTTTATGCGTTGCACAACCAACGCGGCGGCATTTTCAACACAAACTGATTGCCAATTCGATTCTAGTTGGCGCCACAGTCCCATGCGGAACGTTCTGGAATTGGAACGCGCACAGTACACCACAGTGAGTTTTCCAATAAGACAGAACAGCAACAGCCGCTGCTGTTGCTGTTGCCGGCGTCTGCTCTGCTCGGCTACGGATAAAAATCGCATGCGACAAATTTGGCGACGATAAAATTACTTTTAGCCAAGTGGTATATCAATAACGGGACTAATTAGGCTCACTTTTTGTTGTTGCTTTTATATCGGATATATGGGCGGAATTTCGTCTTAAAAATTTTGTTTGATACGCGGCTACTTGTTAGCCATTTGACGCCGCCTTGGGGCGGCAGAAGAAGGAAGGAATCGAAGGGACGCATAATAAATGGAGAGCATCAAATAATTTTCTTTTGACCAGCAGAATAGGAAAATGAGGGAAAAAAGGGGTTCGCACCGCTAACTAAAGTGAGAGTTGTACATCAAATTGGGCTGGGTTTTCCGTTTTGACGCTCCCTTTTTGCTTTCCTTTACAATTTTGCCTGATGAGCAAGTTGACATTGTCAATTTAGCAAATTTTCTTTTTAGATTATTTAGAAAATTTCGGCTCCTTCTTTTGGCTAACCACTTTTCCATTTGGCGGTGAATGCTTCGATTGGATTTAAGCAGCTGAGTTGATTGCACTCTTTAACAGGGGCTTATAACCAGTTGGCCAATATGGGCAATAGGCTACCTAAAAGAGTTATTGGGATGATATGAAAAGAGTGACCCTTTATGCTTGGAAAGGGCGATACGGAAAGTTGCGAAAGCGCACTTTTACGTGTTCGTTAAAGATAAAGACTTAAACTTGAAAATTTTAGTTTCAGCTGCGAGCGAAAATTTTACGTTAAGTACTTAACCAGAAATACATTGAAAGTTTTTGTGAGTGTATGCCTTAAAAGAAAGATTGGATTGTGTTTTCTTAACCGTATGCTGAATGTTTTCTTATGATCTATGGATTATACGCTCTCTTTCTGCTGCTGGTCCAAGCAGACAACAATTTGTTTTTGCAATTGTTGACATTTGTTTACTTGGAACACAAAATTGGTAGCCAGTGGTGCGAATAATTCACAGTATCCGCACACAGATAAGCGCGCGCACACACACACACACACACACACACATACGCACGCACTGGCACCCTCATAAGTGGCAACAACAAGAATTCATCGCTAATTAGGATAAACAGCTGTTGCCAAATTAATTACATATGATGGGCACATGAACACATGAACACATAAGCACGAGTCGCCCATCGCTCAACAACAAATGCAACCTTTATTTGGGCTGTCGGTTCGGGCCCTCTTTCCCAACCACCACGCCCCTGCCACCAACAGCCCCTTACTAAGGCGAATGTAATCAAAATGAAAGACGAACCGCTTTTATTTGCCCCATTCACTTCGTATCTCAAGCTGGCAATCCCTATGCCAGCAATAAATCTGACAATCAGCTGCCAAGCGAAAAGATAAACTTTTGTTGAATGGCCAAAAGGGAAACTGCAGGCAGCTCCACGGTGCTCGGTGCTCCTTGTTAATTTGCATAAACAGCCAGAAAATCCACTTGGACGTTGCACCCGACAGTCAGTAAGTCACCAGCGAAAACTGCTGACTTTCTCTTTGGCTCAGTGAGGGTGAGGTGAGAGGCAGGGCAAGGTGCTCAGCATGCAATCTGGAATATATTATGCTGCTTAAACGTAAAGTGACTTGGGCTGTGTAAGAATTCAACGCCTTGATCCGAGTGCATATTGTCAGGCAGCTCCTTGGGTCGCCTTTTAGCCATACAAAAGAATTTAAAGCACTGCAAAAATATTTACACAAAACTTTGTTGCACGAGCTTTTTGCTCGAGTTGTCGAAAGTTTTCGCATTGCCCCTTAGCTGCACAATGTTATTGTTACTTTATTGTTGCCCCAATTCTTGGAAATTGCACGCAAATTCTTATAATCAACTTATCTGACGATTTTGGGTGTTCAATTTGCACAAAGCTGATTACATAATTTTCATACTTTGCATCACCAAATCCCGTTAATAGCGCACACCCACACACACACAAAAGGTATTCGGATCTTCAGATTTTCTTTTCTTTTTTTTACCTCTTACCTTTTTTTTATTGATTTGGTACTTAACAATTAAGGGCTCAGATTCAATCGACTCAGTCACATTGGACTTTGTCTGAGAAGCTGCTTTAAAATTTACTATTTATTTATATGCAGAAATATTATTTAGTCCAGAAACGTACAAGTAAATCTGAATTAAAAATCCACTGACCTACTTTTAATGCTGCTTAACTTGACATGAAAAATAGAATTAATTATATTCAAAAAACTTTAAAGCTTCTTTAATTTATTTAAAATGAACTAAAATAGCAGCAAAATATTTTAAACATAATTTTTTAATCGTTTCACGGAACTTTGAACCGTTGCAACATGCAAAATATGCTCAAACATTATCCATGCTCAGGTATTTCGCAATTATGTATTCCATGTTTAAAAAAAGACAACCTTTTATTGAAATAAAAGGAGGATATACTTTAAGTTCGCCTCACATCGCCTTTGCTTTTGGCTTCTGGTTTTTTTTTTTATTTCTGCTATTATTGCGCCATTGATTGCGCACCTTGATGCTTGGATTTGTATCGTTGCTTGAGCGGCTTGAGGTCTTGTCTCCGGCTTGTTATTGTTATTCTGTATTTTGCAGAAGCCGCCCCTTATGCGACTGTTTTGCTGGCACTGCTGTCACTCAAAGGCAAACACCTGTAATAAATATTCGTTTGTCGTTTCTGGTTTACGCTTGCGTTTCGCTCAGTTGTCCTGGTTTTCTGGCTGCCTGCCAGATACATTTCGCTTGATTTTCCATGTGAGCGCACAGCTACAGCAGCGAAAAGAAAATCCAGCAAAGGAAAACTGCCTCGTTGGCACATTTTCATATAGCATCGCCTGAGAACTTAACTCAATTCCCATTCGAGCAGTCGTAGAGCGCATAAAATGCCAACAAGGCAACAGCCCCATCCATGGACCAACAGCCCGAAAGAAGTGCAGCCAAGCACTTGATGTCAAAAGCACCAAGGCAGCGCGTGTTTGCTAGCCACGCTTTGGGCCCGTTTAGCGGCGATGGCCACATTTGGTTGCACATGTTGCACGATTACCGTAGCACATATAATTAAACGTGTAGACCACACCTGCCTAATGTAGCGGGTGCTCTTTCTGCTGCTGCTTCCTTCCTAGTAGACATTGCAGCAGGATGCTGCCCGGCAGGAGTCGCACTTTCATTCTGGCTGCAGTGTGTCACCATTCGCGCACATCTGAGCACTCAGTGTGTGTTATTAATTGCGTAATTTGTTTATTAATACACAAATGAGCACACACCTGCAGCCAGAGCCGTTGCCTGTGCAACCCACTTACATTATGTGCACCTAAAAGCCGTAAGCTGTAAACTCTAAGCGGGCCAAGGCCTGTGCCACAGGATATTCTCTATCTGTGCAAAGCTAGATCTAGTTGTTGCTGCTTTTGTTGTTGTTGTTGTTATTGCTGTTACTTATTCAACGCAATTAGCGAACTCACCTGCCCCGCAAACGTTCCCCACATTCTCCAAATTCTAATCACATTTCAACTGCTCAACATACAAAAGTTTTGCACAAACTTTGCAGCCAAGTGTTTGACTTGCAATTGAAGAATTTTGCTTCAGCATTTTTCTTATACTCACACACACACACACACACACACACACACACACACACACACTCATTTTGTATGCTCTGGGGAGTTGACTTTGTGGGCCATAAATCAATTTTTATATTTTGCTACTCCGGCAGCCTTTTCCTGGCTGCTTGCTGCTTCTGCCGTCTGCTGCCTTCATTCGCTTTAATTGCCTGCACATGGAAAATTCTAATGGCAAACACGAGCGCAAAGCTCCTCATAGAGACCATGAGAGTAGCTGGTAACGCTTTAATTAAATTATAATTACCAGAGTCTTGTTAGCACAATTACAGACACCGCCACAGCCGTAACCAAGCAAGGATACGTGTCCATACATCAACATGTGGCCTTCTACCTTAAGCTCAAGTCAGCGGCACTTACCGCATTGACTTTAACATTATTTTCCCTAGAATCCATTTGCTGGGCTCTATTTTGCAGAAAAAAATACAGAGCTGTAATTTCGTGTTTATTTGCAACGCTCGGATACCCCGTACTCAGTATTAAAATATAAAAACTTTGACTCAAGAAGAGAGCTACACATACATCAGGCGTGGGAGCGCAGTATGTGTGTGTGGGTGTGTGTGTGTGTGTGTGTGTGAGCGAGCAAACGAACCAGCAAGCGCGTGATTGAGAGAGCCTAGCTGAAGCAGCAGACGAGAGAAGGGATCTGAGCGGAATTTATATAAAATCGTAACGATTGAAAGAGGAAGAGCTGGCAGTATAAATACAGCCGCCTGTTGAAGATGGCGTTCAGTAGAAGCTGCAAGGCAGACAGGAGTGCGTGTGTTCTCATGAAATTAAATTGAAGCAGATCGGAAATGGAAGCTCTCACAATAAGTAGAGCCAGGCCGTATATGTAAATACAGCTGATCGTTCAAGTTGGGCGTCAGTTCAAGCCGCAAGGTGGCCCGGTAAAGGATGGAGTGTTATTGTATGCTTGTGAATTCGTATATAAATATGAGCATCAGATCAGGAATGCGCGCTCTTGACCTGTGCAATCGGTTCTATACAATGGAAGGAAGAAGAGGTGGCAGTATAAACATCGTTATAAAAGTAGGATGCCAGTTTCAGCTGTAAGGCGGCCCTCGCAGGAAATATATGTGGTAAGTACTTACTTATGGTCGCGTTCAGAAAGTTCAAAAGCAGCTTGCAGCGATTTTTTCCAACTAAATAAATAAATTCATATAAATTCTTCTAGTTACGCATTCCAAGAAACAAGAAGTACCAAAGACAAATTTCCATTGTCCAGGGACAAGTTCTTTTCTAGGTATGCAATTTTTAACGTGCAATCCTATTTTCAAGTGAATGCTACAGGGTATACAGGGAATAACAGCCATGTCAACTGCAGAAACCACTCAAGTTCAAAGAAAGTCTGTCGATTAGAAAAAAAACCGCAACAAAGTTGCAGCCGTCAAAACTGTTAAAGTTCAAATACGAAACTTAAATCAATGTAGAAACTAAGTAAGTGCAGACATTTAAAGTGAAATATGTGGCTTATAAGTGCTTTCTCTTATGTAAAATAATGTGTAATGCTTCGCATAGGAAGAGACATGCAAGTCATTGTATAGAGGAATGTGTAGTATTTATGTTTATCACGTAAGGCTGTTGCTGACGTATGCTGAAAGCATTTGCATACCCCACTCTGATTAATCAAAGTCCACATCGGGCAGCAATAACTTTTCCCATTTTACCCACCTGCCAATATTGAGCATACGTCACGTACGCACATGATTTGCTTACACCATCATGGCAGTAGCCAGGCATGTTGTAAGGAGCAGGCCACTTGCAACCTAATGATTACAGCGCTAAACACACGCAGGTAGCAACAAGCCCACACACAGACAATGTGCAGCTCACAATTGCAACAATCTGCTGCTGCCTGTTGGCCACAGCCTGCTGCAACAAGCTCTGTGAACAACCAGGAAAAATGAAGCCAATACAAAAACAACGCGCAGTACGTCGAGTGCATTAGTTGAATATTAAAAGCACTTTGCCAGTAGGTCAAGACAGGGTGTGGCAGGCAGTCGGTCAGTCTGTTGTTGCTGCTGCTGCTGCTGCTTTTCCAGGATCTGCAGCCGTCATCATTGCGCTGCGTTGCACAATGCGTGACTCAACCGAAGCTTGAGTCGCCATTGTTTGTGCTGCGCTTCGTTGCATAAATCGCAGAGCCCGTTGAGCCCGTGACATTTGCCATATTTTGCTCGCATTATAAATTACGTTTACACGTATTTGCATATAATCACATCAGCTTAGTAAAGAGGCTTCTGAACTGACAGCTCGCAAAGTGCGAGCATTCAATACAATGCAAACCCGTTCGCCAAATCACGCTGCCAAAACCCCGCCCCCATCGCTGACTTTAACAATTGTGCTGCGTAATTTTACAAACAGATTTTCGCACAGCAAGCAAATGCGGTTTATAATTCGCAGCGCTGGCGACGTTGAGTGGCATTGTCATTGTCACCGCCAGCTGCCAGACAATGGCAGCCACAGCTCGGCAATTCGCTCGACAATCCGTTTGCCTGTCAGCGCCAGCAGCAGCCGCAGCTCGCACACCTGTTGGGTTCGTATTGAGGCATGGGTCACTGGCGCTTTATCCGTATCTGCATTTGATGGCTGCACCTGAACTGAAAAGTCTTTAACTTGAACTTTGACGGACTTTAATACGCTTCGCTGTTCAACTGGTCGGTTTTCAATTCAGCCGAATAAGCGCTTAATTTTTGCAGAGGATTTACTTTGTGGCAAACACCTGTTGCCACTTCCGCTTGCCGCTGTGCGCTGTCAGAGCTTTTTCGTTAATCAAACAAAGAAATGAAATTTATTAAAACGCCCAAAGGACTAAGGAAGCAGACAGCAGCATGGCCAAAACATTCATTCTACCAAATGCGATGGGATTAGTTTTATCCAGTTAAAGATGCTTGCCAGCCTGCGACATTAGTCGAGACGTGATCTCATTGATTGGCCCAGCCTAAAGCCCGAATCGGCCTGAGATTTTGACTGCTTCAGTTGGCGGCCGGCTGCTGGCTGCTGGCTGAGATTTTATGGCATAAATCCACACGGTACACAATAGGTTGAACAAAGGGGACTCCGCAGTGCCGCAGATTAAATACACTTACAGACAGACAGGAATGAATAAATGGTATTATATGAATAACATCTTTTCTTTTCTTTTATGATAGCTTTTTGACTACGAGTAAGCAACGCTTCCTGATCAAAAATCAATATAAAGTGATTTTGTGACAAAACTGCAATACCCTACGTTAAGGAATACAAGTAAATAAGCTATGGGAAGCAAATTTAAAATCGGAAGAGAACAAGAATAAGAAGTGAAAGTAGCATTAGGGTTGGGCATAAGCCGTTCTGCCGACACATACAAGTACTCGTGTTTGTGTAAGCGAGTGTTTTACCAAAACCTCATGACAACACACAGGTTGTGGTGGGGGTCATGCCTCAAGGCAAACTAACAAGCAACCAAAAGCAGTGCGTCAATCCAAGGCTGATTCTAACTAACAGCAACAGCAACAAAATCAGTAGCTACAGAAGGCATCTGAAATTCTCTGGCTTATCAGCGGGCCAATGCCGGAAGCTGTGAAAATATTCATACATATTTACACGGCTCGGTGCTGGTAGGGATGCTGCCCCATTGTGTGGCAAGCTGGTGACGCTCTGCGTATCGTGCTCTCATCAAATTACGTATTCAGCAGACAGTCTGTCTGACAGACTGTCAGACAAGCAAAACAAATAAACGACTAATAAAAATTCCTTTGTCATGAAATTTGCCTGCACTTTGTATAGTTAGGTAGCATCCTGTCACACTGACAGCACTTGTGTATGTAGTGTATTCAGCATGTTTACTTAATTGGTTTACTTTACCGATCAACAAATTGCTTTACATACTACCGTTTGTTTGCCAACAATTAAACTAGTTAGTCAACAACTACAGCTGCATATTCATTTACTCTGCAGAAAGATGCCACAGCACTTGTTGGTAAAAACCTGAAAGTCCTTCAACGCAAATTCAATTGTTGCATGCAGAAAATAAATATAAAAAAAAAAAAATGTCCATTTAAATTTTTGTGTAATTACAATGTTAATAACTTAATGCAATTGACATCAATTTCTCGTGCCATCGACTCCATCGGCGCATATCGCCTGTCGCCTGTCGCCGTCGCCTGGCCACATTTTCAATTCAGCGTCAAAAATCAATCATAATTCAATTAACGCCTTGGCAAGAGGCGCCTGTGAGTCCTGTTGTTGGCCATGGACACAATTTGATGTATTTTTCCATGGCACATTTTGGCTCAAAGCTTTCCATAATTTCTAATAGGGAAGTTCGAGTACCTTTTTGGAACATTAAGTGGGTGCTTAAAAGAAATTTTGTTATATGGCAGTTTTCACTTAAGATCCAAATTTATTTAGTTTAATGTACAAATTTTGTTATTTAACAAAGACAAAGACAAATTTCATGAATGTTATCGATCAGTTGATTCATAAACAAATATGCATATGCCTTAAATGGTATCAATTAATTTAAAAA
Organism: Drosophila montana; assembly: GCF_035044405.1. Taxonomy (NCBI): domain Eukaryota; kingdom Metazoa; phylum Arthropoda; class Insecta; order Diptera; family Drosophilidae; genus Drosophila; species Drosophila montana. The sequence continues at coordinate 12,823,033 of NW_026998620.1, read as the reverse complement.
AAATATTTGTACATTTGCTGTCAAATGGAAAATGCTGTACAATGGAAAATGAATTTCTACATTTATATTCATATGTTATGCCAGTAAATTCTAAAAAAAAAACAAACTGAACTTGAATTTATGATGACATTGCAGGATTTAATTTATCTACGAAGCTCAACTTTATTTTGGACAAATATTTACATAAATATTAAGATTAAATATTCGATTATAAGCTGTGAAACATATGTGTTTCGACTGTGAATTTACATAATTAACATATTTACTACATTTTTCGAACTTAAATCAGTAAATCATGTCTGCTGCCTTACAATTTTGAGAAAATTTAATGTAAACTTTAGATCATAATCAAGTTACCAACGATTAACATATGATTAGGGATAAGCCCATGCATTGCCTACGACCGTGAAATATAAGTGCTATTATTACAATTAAATAAAAAGGGAAAACACTTGCTTAAATTAAACACCCTCCATATGTAGTATATCTGTGGAGATTAGTTTGAATTCCCAGAGTTACTGGACTTAAAAAACCTCAAACTGGTATGTTTTCTATTCTCAAGAGTTTAGTACAAAACGAAAGGTGGCTTTTAAAAACATTAAGCACACGCAACAGAATTTGGATTGTAGCATCAATTCACAGCTCTGAGCACAACTAACGAGGCAGCTCACGTAATCAAAGAACTCGTTACAATGGCACACATCCATCAACTAAATTGAACACGCCCATGTCGCATAGATTACGCCCAACTCTTTAGCGGATGACAGCAGATGCAAGCAGCGTCAAATCTGCACCGCGTGCGTAGACTTACAAGGCGCACTGTGCTGTGTTATAACAAGCCATTCATAAAGTCAAACAAAAAGTGCGTCAACCGACGCAAGGTTGGCGTACGGATCAGCCAAAAGCCATAAAGAAATAGAGATGGCAACAGATCCTGTAGCGCAAATGGTGTGTGCCACAATAGGCTTAGAGGGGGGGGTGGTGGAAGACGAATGGCAAACGCGCTGCTGTCGACGCCGCAGATACGTGTTGACATGTCAGTTAGGCAAATGAGGGTAGACAGCTCACTAAAAAGCCGCACGCGCCCCTCCACCCACAGTTAAGGCAGCTGCGAAAGTTCACAGAAACCCACACGCACTTGATGAAATTTAATGCCCTTTTGCCAAAGTTTGGTGGCCCGAAGCTTTAAAACCAAGCCGCAGACTGGTCATTAGCTGTATACGCTGTGCAAACTGCGGGGGAGCTGGCCAATTGCCCCGATGACTGCCTGCCCAATTAAATGGCCACTGTGGGCAACACCCCGATAATAAATTTCGGTCATTTATATGTAGAACAATTGCCGTTGCCAGCTCTAAATCTCAGCTCACATTTACAGTTTTATTTAGCGAGGGAGCGAAAGTTAATACCCAGTAAACCAGAGTAAATAGTGCTGTACAAAGGTATGTCGAACTTTTCATCAAATCATAAATCAGTATAAATTAGCTCGATAGTAGAAACTAAAGCGAAATCGAAACTGGTCTCTGTTTGCAGCCACACATATTCTTGCAGAACTTTTAAATAGTACGTTTAGAAGTTACTCTTGAGATATTTAAGCCAAGTACAGGATATCTTTAAGTTGACGCCCCTCGACTCGAGCATTCTTGCTATAATTTATCTGACTGGTGTAACGAGTGCAAGTGTCACAGCACCAGACTGGAATAGCATGGATTTTGTTGTGACTTTAAGGACTCTCAGTCCGTCACCTACATAAAGCCACAAAACCAACCGACAAACTGCCCGCATGCGGACCAATGCGACAAACGATAATGCTTAAAAATGTAAAGAGAAAAATAAATGTGAAAAAAAGAAAACAGAATAGGGAAGGCCAACAACAATGCTCGTAAATGCAAAGAGAATAATAAAAATCGATTTAAAACAGGACTACAATTGAAATTGAAATAGAGCCGGTGCCTTCCTTTTGGCCATCCCGACAGCATTCTGTGTCACTGTGTGGTCTGTTCGTGCCAGCGCTTGAGCCTTGTGGCACGTTGCTATTTGATAACCCATTGTGGCTAACGTTTTTCACAGAGCGCGCAAATTGAAAAAAGTACAGAAATATATATATATATATATATATATAAAAGTGGCATCGAGTGCGAAATAGCAAAGGGAAAGGATATGGACTCATCCCGGCAAGAGGCAAGTGGCAAATGGCAAGTGACAACCGACGAACGTGTGAAATCCAAAAAGGGTAACCAACGCCTGTCTTTGATGGCGCGTGTCCATTTTGTGCTGTCATTGAACATGAAAACCTAAGCGGAATACCAAAGTTGCAGAAAACGGAATACGAAACGCCAATGACAAGGACTTTACCGTTGAAGTCTCAATTAGTCTCATTTGGCTGACGATTATTGAACTTTGGCTCAAAGGTCACAAAGCGCAACAGAAGCGATATTGATCGGATTTTTCGTCTTCAAACACTTAGCATCAACGAATTCTATTCCATGTTAATTCCAACAGAAAATTTCATCTGAGACAGGTTGAACAGCATTTCTGCTGGGCTTGTGCTGGGGCTTACTTTTCTAGCCAACTTTTGGCACTGGCCAACTGACACAGTAGCTAGCTTCACTCAAGCGTTAAGATAAAGGCAAAACTTTCTTGGCTGCACCTTTAGGCCAAAATGTATGTATGTAGATGGCTTATTCACAGGTGCCGCATGCAGCTCCCGCATATATTTGGCAGAGGCCACAAAGGACTCAGTGCAATGTAACTGATACGTGCCTGCCAGAATATCGGGCTTATCAGCTCTGATGTCTGAGCTCATCTTTTATTTCATACTTGCACACACGGCGTATGTGTAATTGGGTAACTGTGGCAAGTACATAGTATAGTACAGATAGCCTGAAATCTAAATAAATCCTAATCAAATTCCGGGGATAAAGTTTAACACGAAATATGGCTAAAAGGAATTTGCATACACAAAAATCTTTTAAATTCCAATACACTTTGATTTCCGACTTACAGAATTCGTTGGCTTAAATCTCAGCCGCACAACATTTAAAATTTAATTTAAATATATGTACGAGTATTCTGCCAGTCAAATTCAGCGAAAATTTCAACGCACAGCCAAGGTTTACCCTCGCCCCAACCCTTCACTAGTCCCGGACAACTTTGTCTAGAGTTGAGAATTTGTGTTTATGCATTAAATTAGGGGAATCTCGGAAAGGGCAACTTTTATGATTGGGTTATGCTGTTTGCAGGGCCGCGTGTGCCGGCTGTTTGGGTTAATAAAATATGCAAATATCCAGCATTCAAAATTAAGTTTCGCTTTCGTTTGCAACCCTTAACGTACTGCCAAAACCATGAAGCCCGATGGATTCAAATGCCATCCAGCTCGAAAGTGAAAGTGAAAGCGAAAGCGACATATGCAGCATACAAGCATCACGCATACGCCCCGTTGTGCGGTCCATGGTGCCAAAGGTGTATTAACTAATAATCAAATTATTTTAAATAGCAGAAACTTTTGAGCACTTGTCACGCCTCTTATCTTTGCGGCAAGCTAATGGGAAAATCGTGTTTTGGCCTGCTCTTAAGCCGTCTAATTCATTTATAATTTTCATAATCATATTATAGAGTCGTTGACATATGTTGTTAGTGTGCCTGTGTTTGGGTGTGTGTAAGAATAAATTTAGGATACATGCAGACATATAAGCAACTTTGTTGTTGTGTGTCCCAAGCTTTTAAGCACTTACCAATTATTTTGTGTTTAGCCTAACTGATAAAACTTTTAATGCAGACGCCTGAGGATCTAAAAACTTCCTATGGCACTAGCTAAGAACGTTTAACTTTAACATTATGCATTTTATAGATAAATGTAGTCGCAGTGTCAGAAACCTATGTGTGGCAAGAGCTTTTCATTACATTGATGAATTAAAACGAATGAAACCTAATTTAAAATGTATCTTATAGCTTTTCATGATTAGAGAAAGCATCTTTAAAAGCGCTTGAAAGCTCCCAAAAAATTTAATTTTTACTAACTTATAACTTATAAAAACTAAAGCAGTTGTATATTTTTTAAAAATGGAAAAACTTGATGTTTTAAAATGTTCCTATAACACTAGCTTAGAATGTCTACTCAAGTTAATTTTTGTTGATAAGTGTAGTCACATAAAAGCACATTGGTGCTTTCAACATCATTAGGTGCGAAATAAACGCACTTTTTAATGGACATTAAAGCTTTATATCGTCAGAGAAATCAGCTTTAAAAACACTTGAAAGCGCCCAGTAATACTTATTAAACTGTAACTAACTTAAAAGCACTAAGGCAGTTGTATATTTTTTAAAGTTCAAAAGTTCACTTGCCCACCAAAATGCATCACAATTTTTGTTTACTTTGTTCAAGTTTAGAGTCTTAACTGAAAAAGTCAATACAAAATACCTATGGCAAATATTGCCAACAATAGAGTATATGTGTTTACTTATATTCTTGCTTCCGATATGGTAGTCCTTAACTACAAATATAACAAAGCTGCTAAAGAAGACACATACACACACACACACTAACATACGCTAACATGTAACCTGGCCAATAATTTATTTCACATTTGCCACACGTAACAAATAACAAAATTCTATTAAATAAATTGAATATGTGACAGACAAGTGGGGAGTCTTACAACAAAACTAAACTGAATACGGAATCTCAGTTACACAGCCACTTGCTCCTTCTTTCTCTTTCTAAAGAACGTGTTGATATCTTTGTTTGGCACACGCGGGCAGGTATCACATATTTGTGCACACAAAAATTCGATAAGCAAAAATGCCATAAAGGCAAAATAAGCCTAACCAAAAAGTCAAATGCCTTCTCATTTTGTTTGATTGTTGTGCCGCACACACACACACACACACACACACACACGCACACAATCTTCCATGTTAGGCCATTTGACGTCTGTCAATAATTTCTTACCTGCAACTAGGCAGCAATGATGTATTATTTATGCTTGTGTGTGTGTGTGTGCCTGTGTATTTGTATTGAGCTGAAATTGAATTGTTATTTGTGGTTGCGGCTGTTTACACGTGGCTGTGGTGGGCCACGCATAACTTTCTTGTGGTTTATTAATAAATAGCACAAAATAAGGAGTCGAACGTGTTTATGCCCAAAATGAAGTACTTTAGATTCAATTATATGCGATATTTGGCAATCGAATTCGTAATGGAACCATGAATAGCAGCTACACATTGCCTGGCAGCAGATGCCGCCAACTCATTTGTTCAGACCTGACAGCAACAGGTTGAGGAAAACATTAAAAAACAGTATATTTGAGTTGGCAGGTTCACATTCACGCAACATAGCCCATTCGTAGCTGCTGTGCTGTATTTAAGTATATTGAATGCCACAACAGTTGCTGTGGCTGCCACAAATCAGATTTGTGGCATACAACCATTTATTTCACACTGGTGTCTGTTGAAAACCAAAAGCCGGAAAACCAGAAACCTGAAAGCACTTAATAGCAGCAGCTGCTAGTTGCAGGACTTTCTTCTGGCTAACCAAAGTCAAAACTGGATGCGAATTGAAGACTGCTAAAGGATTTGGTTGCATATTCAAGTGGCCAGTGGACTTTGACAGCAGCTGTCTGCCACAATTGTCTGGCAGAAATGTTTATTAATGATCATGACGTTATTTATAAGTTTTCTATTCATTTCCATTTTCAGCTGTTCTGCTGTTTCATGACGCCCACCAAATTTCAATGTGATTTACTTGATATTAGAAATAAGCAGCTCGCATTACTCATACGCCACAGTGTAACACAGCCAATCAATACGTGGCAATCAGTTGAGGGCTTACAAGTGTAAGCAGCAGCACATGGACCAATGACCAGCCAAGTGGCGACAGCAAATCCCTGCTAATGTGCTGCAGCATTCAATGACCCAGAATCCAGTGTCTAGTAGACACAAGCTGACCCCAACTGGGCGCAGCTGTGATCGAAACCCAAATTCCTAACATGTTAACGCCCAAAACAAAGACAACGTTGCCAACGCGTTGCCCCAAATCCTTTGAGAAATTAGTTGGGACCAGTTGAAAGATTTGGGTGTTGCCTTTGCCACTTATCCGCTAACTTCCAGTTCCTCTTGATGATTTAAAAACGTTTCCGCCGCAGCTGGGCTTTAAGTTTGTTCTCAGTCTGGCTTAACACGTTCATTCACAATTAAAGCCAGCGGCAGTCTGCATTTAATATTCCAGCCACCCAATGCCGCGGGCAAACAAATTCCACGCCAAGAAGCGCCTACGCAAACAATCAAAATTGCTTCACAAATCCGATGAATTAGGGGGCAACTTCAAGCGAATGGGGGAGGCGGCATAAAAAAAAAAAACGTCCATTAAAAATTGCCACACGCAACATAACGAGACTTGCGTCAAAGTTTTCATGCCAGTTGAATCTTGGGTTGGCCGTATCTCAGGGCTCATGACTGCGGGGCATTGGGCTCAGAGCAATAAAAATCAATCGCCACTGACGTCAACCAGACAGGCGTCTTGGCTGGGGTTTCTCAACTTGACATTTACCACTGTTTGACTGGCATGCCACAGTCACACACACACTCATACGCACACACACACACACACATTAACACATAACACATATGCACTTCATGCTGTTTGTGTGATTTTAATGGAACTTGAAACTTTGTCTTGGCTTTGCTTGCAAATTGCATGTGGTTGGCAAAGAAGATTACCAAGAACCAAGTACTGGGAGCCAAAGCTCTTAAATTGCAAAAACTAGAGACAGCTGTGTGGTTCAATGTGGTGCAGTGTGGTTGTTGCGAGTGGTTTGGTGCCTTTTCTGGCAATTTGTTGCAGCATTTAACTGAATGTGTCCCTAATGAAATGGAGTCAAAGGACAACGCAAGCTAGCTAAATCAAATTACAGCTTGTAAAATGCAATTACATGCAACTAAATAAACAGAAGTCACATTTTTCATTTTACTCGCTCACACCCACTCAAAGGAGCATGTCCTTGCTGGTGAACAAAAGTAATGCAGAAAGCATCAGACTTGCAGCAGCCCAGTTCTGGCTCTCAATCCTGCGAAAGTAGCAGCTGCAGTTCAGCAACTCAATTACAAATGCGCAAAATACTAAAAACCAAGTTAACAAGCAACCAGTCATATACAAAACAGTTCATGGAACTGCCATTAAATCACTTAAAGCCCTCAAGAGTACCGAAGTGAAGTTGGCAGCAAAATGCTGAAAAAGTCAACACCTGTTGCTCGCTTTCCATCGTAACCTTTAATTGCGCTGCTTGGCCAAGCTGTGACTCCCCCTCTAATTTAATTATCGATAAAAGCAAAGCAAGCAACCGCATCCCCTGCCAGCGACCCTTGTGTAAATATTTACCCAAACTTGCCCAAGAAATTATTGGCGTATTTTATATCAGAGTCGAAAGGAAACTTGTTGTGGCTATTATTAAGATGATAAGTCGAATAAAGCTGTTAGTCAGGAGAGAGCTTTTAGCAGTTGAGCAGGGACTTATAATAAGTTTATTTATAGTAAATATTTTGCAGACAGAAAATAAAGGAGTCTTAAAGAAAATAAATACCCACTCGCCTGTTTCAATTTCCAATCGATTTAAAAACTAATATATTCCTTCAGTCCAACGTTATCTGATATGACGAATTGTAAATATTTTATTATCAAAAACCTTTTTTTAGGGCTTTCAAAATACGTATGTGAATTATATATGTAGAAATATGTATTATTTCTGTGTATTTCTCAGCTGACTAACGATTACATATCCTCTCAAGCCAAAAAGTCGATAAGAGCCAAGGTCCTGCCAAAGGGTTGTCCTATATTTCGGCTCTTCAAATATGTAAAGACAAATTGCGGCTGAAATTTTCTATTTAAGCCTGTAATTCATAATTTAATTTTCAGATTTAATACGCTGCGCATTAACAAAGTAATTACGGCAACCACAACGGCGAGCTGCCCAATTTTGGACACAAGTTTCAGGTCCTGTATTTTTAACAATCTGCCCAGTTGCCATGGCAGTCAAACAGACGTCGACAGGGGGGAGGCTGCGAATACTAACGGGACGGGCGAGGAAGGAGCCTCTATTGTTGTTGTGCAGTTGGGAAAATGAGTGCACAAAATGAAACGACAGCTTAAAATTATGTTCAAAATCAATGCCAAAAACTGTTAATTACGTTCGACTAGTCGGAGGCTAAAAACAAATGCGTCGAAATCTAATTAGACGCTTTTTGAACAGGCCCAAATTAATCGGCAAATATCTAGCGTATTTATTTTTAAAGTTGTATGCAAATTTATAAAGCACATTAATTTTAATGTTTTTCTACTTCTACAAGCTTAAACGGGGTTGAGTCATTTACTTCAAAAGGCTCAACAAATGTATTTTAGTTAGGTACAAGCACATATTAAACGCAGACTGTGTTCGCATCACGAAGTCAGCTTTAGTTAAACCAAGCCAATTTAATGTGACATGCAGTTAATATGTCAAAAATATTCAAACACCCACGATATTTTGATTCGACCTACATCTTGATATTTGCATGTTGAATTGGAAAGTAAGGCTCTTAATTTAATTTTTGTGTTTCTTTCATTTATCCACAGGGCCAATCGTTATGTCAAGAGATTTTCAACCAACACCAAAAAAAATGGATAAGAAATAACCGCCATCTAAAAGCTAACACAAAGAACAGCCAAAAGCCAAACGGAAAATCGCAAAAAAACAACATTAAATTCCTTAAAATGTAAAAGAAAAAAAGAAAAAATTCAGTGAAATGTCAGCATGTCAAACGTGGCAATGAGCAAAAGTAGACGCAGAAAAGAAGAAAACAATAAATTAAAATCGAATAAAATGTGAAAAAATGTTTCAAGTCGGCAGAAGTGGGACTACGATAGCTGCGTGTTCTGGGCCCAGATTCAATTGTTGCTACTGCTGATGTTAATGCTGCTGCTGCTGCTGCTGAAGTTGCTGCTTGAGGCACGGTCAATGGCCTGTTGCTGGTAAGCTCAGGCAATAGCGTGGCAAACACACTTGCACACGCACTTGCGGCGATTGTCGATTGCGTATACGGCATGTAAGCCGCATGGCTCAGAAGCGACAGCAGTTCAACAGTTTGTTGCCAGCCGCCAGTTTCTATGGCATTTGATAATTCTTATTCAACTGCATTACATTTCTATTCGTTTAATTTAAATGACAACAAAAAATATGCAAAATATTACATATGGGCTACAGGTGAAAGTAAAGGCGTCTAATATCACAAACATATACTGAAGCAACTCATGCGCTGTAGCATTCGTTGTTTATTTGTTGGCAGCCGCTGGCTAACTGGCAACTGGCAACTGGCTGAAGCCAGCACAGACACCCACCATGTGGAAGGCACTTTCCAGGAACATGTTGGCATTTGGCACGCTGGAATGGAACGCAACAACAGTAGAAATAACAAAGTAAATGCTCCCAATTGCATAATACAAGCATAATCTTGTTTGAACTGCCTCAAATTGGTAATAAGCATTTGCAAAATATTTAAAGGCAGCTCAAAATTAAATTAAAATATAAGAAAAAAATAAAATAAAATCCTTTAAAATAGTCAAGTATTTGTAGTATTTCTGTTGCAGAACTGTCAGCTTGTTGTCTGACCGCAAACTTACAACAAATCACCTGTTGCTTTCACTACCCATTGCCGAGGGCTTTAATTAAAGTCTGCCATCGACACAGTCAACTTTTTGCGTTACTTTCGCAAAAGTTTGGCCCGCCTGCGGCTCTAAGCCGGTTGGGCAAACTTTGATTTTGCGTCCAAATGACAGTTGGGCTATAGGTAGAATAAAATAAATTACATAATCCACTTCGCTGACATTTGTCAAAGCCAAAACCTGAAGAAAGTAAATCTTCAGGCATTATATTCAATGCGACATTATATTTGCTGTGTAACAAAATAAGTCAATTAAAGTAGCCTTAAGCCACAACGAACTACAAGTTGACTCTTAAAATAATGACAAATCATAATATGGCATAGGTATGGTATTTGAGAGCAAGCAAGGCATAATTTTTCACAAAGATTTAATGCTCAGCTGGCGTTGGCTAGTCAAACATTCCCATCTTATACTCATATTTTGCAACACTCTGCTCCTTTTTGTCACAGCTTTAAACCTTTTTAAAGCGACAAGCTAGATTAATTGCAAACTTTAAGCTAGGCCACACATTCTAATCGGATGATTAATTTTCAGTTAGTACTTGGCATCCAGCTGAAAATAAAAGGCGACAAATCAACCCAATCCCTGGTTAGACAGACGCAAAGTCAGACAGTCTGATCCTATTTACTTTTGTGCTCGTACATGGAAATCCTTTTAATGAGCTTCAACTGTAGTTAACTAGGCGCCCGATAGCAAAAACCAGAGACCAGCTAAAAGACAAACTTCATTGAAATGGCAAGTGGTAAGTAAAATGTCGCCACATGCAAAAAGTTAGCAACAAGTAACGCAACAAGGCTTAAATGCAGCACACACACGCACCAAATCCCAGTACGCACAGAGGGATTTCAGACAGAGCAGAACATATAATAAGTTACACATATGTATTTATATATTTGGCTGTTCATACAGGAGCTGTCTGCCTTCTGATGGTATCCTATTGTTGCGCTAATGACACTTTTATAACTTTTTATAGATTTTTCACACTTAATGTGAACTTGTGCCATTTATCGTGGCATTCCCGACAGCGACAACAATCCTTTTTGTAAGCAGCGCCAGCGATGCGTCGCCTATTTCGCCCTTTTCTATCGCCCGCTTCCTTTTTGCAAACTTATTTACGAGAATGTGCGGAAGATTCTGCCGGATTTGCACAGGCCCAGCTCAGCAACCATTATGCTACATGCGAATAGATACACAAATGTGTGTGTGTTTGTGTTTGTATTTGTGTTTGTCTAGCTGTTGTTGCCGCTGTTTGTCAGCTGGCGGGCGCACGACGCGTATACGCAACGTGGCGCATACGAAACAGGGCAAACCCAACGCCGCTCTACAATATTGCAACAAATCCCAAATGCGAGGCATGAACAACTTTTAAACTTCCCCCAAACTCTTGCACATAATATGTTTGAATAGCGCCCATGTAACTGTGTGTGTGTGCGTGTGTGCGTGTGTGGTTTGCCTTATAAACATTGATGCGTGGCAAGTTAAATTCAGAGAGAGATAAATTGTCTCTTCGGCCTAGTCTGAGCTCTATCGTGTGGGATGGGGAATGAGCAAAATCAAAAGCAATCATCTTGATATTTGCTCAGCGTACAAGGCTTATGTTTTAGTTTTCATATGAAAATAGATAAAGAAATCGTTTATTTTGATTTCATGATGCTCTTAAAGTATTTTAGGTCCGTTCAGCCAAAAAACATTGAGAATTTAACACAATATTAAAGGTTCAATATACACAATTTAGCTGTTGATGTATATATAGTAATTCATATTTTACGACTTCTAAATAAAACATACAAATTTGTAATAATTAAATCAACACGTCTACTAGGAGTCAAGATTATATGTTAGTAATAGCTGTTGTCAATGTAAACAATGCAGAAATACTTAAATGGCTGACTAGCAAATACTCTTATATAATCTTAATATGTATGACGTTATTGACATTATAATTATATGTGAGTAAACGTATTTTAAAAATGAAACAATCTAGCTTTTTAAATTGCATTGTGGAAAAAAAAAAACTATCTTAATGATAATAGGCTAACACTAAGATTAAAAAAATAAGCGCAATAAGTAAGTAAGTAGTACTTCGTATTCGAAATAATTCTGAGCAGAGGAAATTGAGTTATGCAACGTTGAGTATTAATTCTCTTATCAAATAATGCCTATGCTTAAATAAATAAAACACAGCATGGGCACCCGGGTATAAAACCCGATTGCGCTCACGAATGCTTCGCAATAATAGAAGGAATGAATAGCAGACAACATGCCTTTCAAGCCGGAGATTATCTACGATCCAGAGAGCAGGATTTGGAGCTGCCAAGATGAGCACGACCATTTTGCAGCTGATCTGTCTATAGGTGAGATAATCTTTAAAGAAATGCGACGTCATCCCAATCAAGTAGCTCAGGTAAGATGTCCCAATTGCGTGCGTACAGAGCTAATTGGAAAATCTTTTCGATGTCAGATTTCGGTTACGGAAAATACCGTGTTAACCCGTGAAGATCTACTCCTGAATCCCATGCGCGTGGCCAGCTTCATGCGCCAACTAGGTCTACACCAGTCGGATATTGTGGGCATTGCGGCTAGGAACACCACGCACATATCCGCTGTGGCCTACGCCTGTTACTTCAATGGCATCGCTTTTCATTCGGTAAGCATGTTCCACGAGCAGCCAACAATTGAGAGATTATTTGATATCACCAAACCACGAATTGTTTTCTGCGATGGTGATGATTACGACAAGGTGCGAGGCGCCACGCAGAAGCTGGATGTAAAAATAGTCACCATGCGCAAACATCCGGCAGGCACTATATGCATTGATGAAGTTCTGCAAACGCCTGTGGAGGATAATTTTAGGACTGTACCTCTTGACCAGGGAAACGACCAAACATTGGCTATTCTCTGTTCCTCGGGCACCACGGGAACTCCCAAGGCAGTCACCATACCCAACAGCCGCAAGATTTTAAATGGATCCGTGTAAGTAAATCCTGCAACTGTATGTTACGATAAATCCCGCTGTCATTCGAGCAGCATGCTCAACAACGCCGATGTACAGTACGCACCCAGTACACTGGACTGGATTTCTGGTCTCATTACAACCATAATTTCAACAGTGTTTAGCACGAAGCGCATAACTGCTGACACTCCCTTTGACCCGGCCGTATTCCTGCGACTTATTGAAGAGCACAAAGTTACGTGGGTGCTGCTGGCACCCGCGCACCTGGCATTGATCGTTAGCTGTCCGTCGTTCGAGCGAGCCAACTTGGAGAGTTTGCAGTTTTTGGAAGCGCAACATCGGGTACGCCAGCGGCTGCAGCAAGATATCCTGCAGTTTGCCTATGGACTGACGGAGGTGGGCACGTGGGCCACATTGAACATGCATTTTGATGAGAAGCCCTACTCAGTTGGCCGCTTGACACATGGTTTCCGGCTAAAGATACTTAAAGAACACGACGAACCCTTGGGACTCCGTTACATAGGCGAAGTGTCTCTCAATAACGGACAGCACTGGGAGGGCTACTACGGCAATCCCGAAGAGTCACGCAACATACGTGACGGCGAACAATGGGCTACTTGGGCGACTTATAGATATAGTGGATCGCAATAAGGATTTACTCAAATATCGGAGTATGAAGTACTTTCCGAACGCAAGTGGCAGATGTTTGCGTATTCGGCGCATGGAATCAGTTCAACGGCGATGAGGCTGTCGCCGGAGCTTGAAGCAGATGATGTTGTCGACTATGTGAAACTCCATGTGGTGGAAAAGCACAAACACTTAAATGCTGGGGCTATCATTGTGAACGATCTGAAACGAAGTGCCAATGGCAAGACAAATCGTGCAGCCAACAAGGCATATTACTTGGCATCAATGGGTTAAGGGAAATATAAGCAGAATATCGACTCGATATTTTCTTTATGAACATGTTTTGATCATTTCTATGCACTGAATTTTCATTTAATTTTGATTAAATATGATTTTCAACCGACAATTCCAACAGACAAGTTATTGCTCACATCAAATTGTAAGTGATACATACCGAGTGTGGTTAGGATAAAACAATAAACAACAAATTTTTTTATACAAGAAGCTAGCTCCTACGAAGTAGAGGGACGGGCATGGTTATATAGACTTGGTTGTAGATACTGATCAAAATGACAACATTATAACATAAAATGAATTAAAATGGTACAAAAAGTATTATTAAATATGGCCTCACTATGCGATTCTCATCAATTCAAAAGCGGCAGGTTTTACACAGTCTGATTATGGGTACAACGATTGTTTTAACGAGATTATATTCCTACTATTGGTTATTAATTCGAAAGACTTAAATAATTTTCAAAAATCAATTTCAAATATAAGGTTGGACGTGGAGGCCGACCAAGTCCGTGTAAAAAGAAGCTAGTTTATTATTATGTATGACAGAGGCTCTCAGCTGAAATTTAATATTCTGTTAGGCAGTTGCATCCATTTATTTTTATCATATTCACTTTTTATTCTTTGGCGTTTTTATGTTATTGAGCTTCCACTGCCAGCTGAAATCATTACCGCCTATCGCCACATACTATTTTTTATATTTATTCATTTTCATTTATTTTAAACTTAGAAAGGAGGTTATGCGCGTCCAGTAAAATAAAAAGCGCCGCCATTGGCTTTACACACGATTGCCCACATATAACACACAGATACACACACACACACATGTACTTGGATGATGGAATGAAAGCCGTTGTTGAACGCAATTCAATTGGAATTAAATTCAAGCAGCGGCAGTTGCCTCGAGCATTGGCTGCAGTTGTTGTTGCGGCCGCATTGTTGGCCTCATTGCCAGCTTAGCTGTTCACACTAGTAACCGCTGTGTGTGTGTGTATCTGTGGGTGTGTGGGTGTCCTGTAACTAGTATATACATATATTTTATATAGCTATGTAAGCGAACTTTGTATCTGTTTTGATTTTGTCCCGAGTCTACAAGCTGAATTTTTGCTTTCATTGATGACAATGGTCGGATTTACACTGCATTAGTATGTGTTGATGTTGTTGTTGTTGATGTTGTTGAACACTCGCTGTTATTGCATTGACTGTGTGTCAATATCCTGTGGCATTGTTACATCCAGCACACGCGCCGCTTGCTCGTTAGCGGTAATTACTAGCTAAAGTTGCAACTGTTTTAGCCACAATTCCTCCTGTTGCCCTTGTTTCGTTAACAAACTTTGACATTGCAACCTTTAAGGTGACATCCTGTGGCTCTGAAAGGACGCTACTCCGAGTGCACTTGCATTGTATTTGCACACCTTAACTCCACTCTCTTTTCAATTTCATTATTAAAGAGAATGAACAGCTGTGAAAAATCATTTTAATTAATTTTATTACGTTCAATTAGGCTTTTGAGATTCCATGCATGCAAATAAATATGCAAATAAATGCAGTGAAGCCTTTAATTATTATTGTTATTTTTTCAGACAATTCAATTAATTGAAATATATAATTGCAGAAACATGAACCATTCAAGCGAATTACAATTTTTTTTATATAAAAAATCATGCATATGTATTTGTGGCGACGCTCGACTTCTGAATTTTCCGTTCAATTTAAGTAACTTGATACTAATGAAACAAAAATGCAAATTATGTGAAATATTAACTAAAGAACCATCAACCAAAAACGTTGAGAAAATGCAATAAACGCAAGGATTTATATTTCACATCCAGTGAGTAAATAAAATATGAGTAAATAAGTGAACTGCAAATCTGGAAAATTCAGTCGGGAATCGAAACAGATGTTTGGCCACTAAAAAGTGTTGGGCACAAATAAAAACAACTGAATAACCATGATAAAATGTTGGACTGTTAAGATGAATGCATAAAAAAAGTGCGAAAAAGAGTAGAATGCCGAAATGCCAGAGTACGTATACAAATTACAAAGTTTTCACTTAACTGGTATCCCGTTGTTGCTGTACCTAAATTTTCTATTGCACCGTTAATAAATTGTGCCTCCAAGTTATTTACGCCAAGTAACTCATTGGAGCCGTAACCCAAATGCATAAATCACACGGAACTTCCACGGCAAATGGGTTTTTGCATTTGGGTTTGGGTTGACCGGGTCGCTCATTGTCGTCGCTGCTCCCAGTGTAATTACTGCCCGAATTTGCCCACCAACTTTGGTCATTAGGTAGCCGAACCTTTTGGTCTACACTTTTTATTTGCTCGACACTGCTAAATTGCAATTTTTTACATATTTTGCGGCATTTGGTTGGCGCCAAAAACCTGAAGTACATATCAGCATAGCATAATTTATATTTAACTGTGGCAAACAGAGGGGCCCACTGCAACCTTATCGACCAACCACAAACAAACATTGTGCACAGCATCGAGGATGCAAATTACCCAACGGTTGCAGCCATAAATTCAACTCCAAGAACTAAGCGGCTGCAGTTGTCCCTGCACTCACTTGGTCGCCCTCCTAAGATATTTACAAGTAGTTCCGCCGGCTGGCAGCTTGTTTTCCTGTAAGTTCTTGCTAATTGTTGTCGCTCGTTGCGTATGAGCAACGCGTAATGTCCTTGAGGTGTTGGATGTTGGGCGCTGAAGGCGTTTAATTTAGTCACCAAATGACTATTAGTTATGAGCTGATTATGCATCCGTTGCGCTGCCCCGCTCGTCCTGTCCGCCATGATTAATGTCCCATTAAACGTGATTCCGAGAAGGTTGGCAACAAACGCGCTCCGACCAAAACAACCCCTGCCACTCAACAGAAAGAAAAAACATTTGCACGCGAATGTCTATCAAAGCAGCACGCAAAATACTTGCACCATGTCCCCACATAAACAACAAGGAGCAGCCCCAAGACAAACACTCTTTTATGGCATTTTTATTGAAACACGTAAAACGCAAATTGAGCAACTCGCAAACAAGTCCAATGGGTCGAGTGGGAAAGGGTGAATAATCACCCATAAGCTGAGCCTGCCGAGGCATGTAAACAACAGGAATTGAATTTCACAGTATCCCCTTCGGGCAAATTACATGCAATTAAAATTTTAAATCCTCCGTTATATCAATCAAATAATAGGCTTTTAAGCGCCAAGATTATTAATCGTGTTTACGATAATAAAAACCGCAAAATATAATATGTAAAAATTACCCTGCAACCTTAAATTCCTTTCAAAAAATATTGTTCATTTGCCTGAGAGGAAAGTTTATATATTGCACCACAACTTGCGAAAACTAGAATTTTACTTTTTATACCATGAACCCATTGAAAATGGATAAAAAGGGTATAATATGTATTTGTGCAAATGTATGTAACAGGCAGAAGGAAGCATCTCCGACCCCATAAAGTATATATATTCTTGATCAGCATCAACAGCCGAGTCGATCTAGCCATGTCCGGCTGTCTGTCCTTCTGTCCGTCTGTCCGTCCGTCCGTCCGTATGTATGAACGCAAGAATCTGAGAACCTATATAAGCTAGAGACTTGAAATTTTAGCTGTAGGTCCTCCTAGAGCCCGCGAAGATTGAGTTTGTTTCCGACATTCGATAGCTTGCCCCGCTTCCAAGTAATCGATAAAAATCGATATCGAAATCCTGTTTTTGAGCAATTTTGGTAAATAATAAGAGCTAGAGTCACCAAACTTGTCGTGTAGCTTCTAGAATAGTATATATATATCAAGTATCTTTCATTTTATAGCTATCGCCACCTCCCCGCTACTACCTCATAGCTATAAATCAAGTAAATAAACCAATTTATGCTGTCCACACTAAAACCCACAATTAAAATGCAATCGACTTTTTGAGAATACACAAATATTCTATATTACTATAAGATGTAGAAAATTTAATCAAGATCGGTTAAGAAGCACAGAAGTTATATTATATTATTGCTGGCCTCGAGTTTGGGACAAGCGCAAATTCCAAGAATTTCTGTATACATACATATTCACACACACATTCATGCGCGTCTGCTTTGAATTCTATTAACAGCATTGCGATTGTATTGTTTTCTGTGCTGCTATTTAAATTCGTTTTTTTCCCACCAGGACTGGTTTTATAGTGTGGCTGGCGAGTAGAGGGATCGGCAAGTGGTGCGGTTAATTGCTAGTTCGAATCTTGCCAAGGGATCAATTTTTTGTTTTTATTTTAATTTGGTGTTGGAAGAAGAGGGTTCAGGGTATCCCCTTGTCGGGAGCTCCCGACTAGAACCTCTTACTTGTTATGAATATTTGAAGCAAAAATTTAAAACAAAATTTAAGTGAGAAACAATTATTTTTTAATAACAAACATTTGAAAATAACTAAAGCTTTAGTACTTACTATCAAAATTAAAAAACTCAGACATGAAATTAAATGAAAGGAATATTTTCCTTGCGCAAGTTTTATCAAAATAAATAAACTCACATAAGTATAATTCGAAGAAAATTAAAAAAACAACTATATTTTTGAAAATTTTTGGTATCGTTGGGTTGTTTGGTGTCTATCAGACAGCAAGTCGGATTTGTGTTGTGCTATTATTGTAGCTAATTTCGATCCTGCTTCTTCCATATGTATATTTTTTAAATAGTAACTATACATACATATGTGAAATAAAATACCAGCCGCAAAAACAGCATATATGTACATATATATCAGAACTCAATACTACAGTAAACTCAAACACACAAGAACCATACGAAAAACAACTCTTGTAACGCACATATGTACATAGTTAAAAACCGACGTTCAACAGTGGAAATATATGAAATAATTGTGAGATGTTTGCTTAAAATGAATGCTTGCTTGTAATATTTTAATATGTAGTTGGTATTTTTTAGTATTATATATATATGTATGCAATCTTTGGAGCATGTGTTATTTATTCGTAAGCTTGATTTAGCACCAGCTAAACAATCAACTAGTATATTTACAGTGAAATGTACACTCTTATATACATAAGGATTATTTATTCGATTACTATCCTGTTCTCTTGGTATATCGATATTTGTAATCGATGTTTTCGACCAGGTCAATCCATGGTAAAGATAATCGATATATTGAATAATTAACTTTTAAAGCGTGATGTCGCTTCTGCCATCACTATAAAAGATATATTACAAATTTTGGAGGGAAGATTATGCCAAATTTGGTCCGTTAAACATTATCTGAGTTTATCTAGGGGCAATGACAACAGCTTTAGACAATTTTCAACGCGCCGAGAAAATCGGCGAAGGCACATACGGCATTGTGTACAAAGCGTGCAACAATCAAACCGGCCAGGACGTCGCACTCAAGAAAATCCGCCTAGAAGGGTATGTAGCAGTCAAAATGTGAAGGACTCCATTGATGTGGACGCAACTCAAGAATGCGTCGATGCAAGTAATATAGATGCTAAGATGCATAAACGCCAAATCCGATGGCTTGTGGCAAGTTATTGACCCGCATCTGCTGGCAGCTGCGCCGTATCCTTGATGTCCTTGACGAATGTCAAACGGCTTGGCCGGCCCAACAGCTGCACAACGAAGCCCGGATCCTGTGTGTGTTGCGCTGTTAAGAGGTACGTAGCACCACATGATTCGGCTTCGTGGTGCACGTAACTGCAACAGAGGGCGTCAACGCTATAGATTAATATAGGGTACATACATACGTATGTATGTATTATGTTCTATTATTTGTCATATGCTAATCTACCCTGTGTTTTCTTAGCGAATCGGAAGGAGTACCATCCACTGCCATACGGGAAATATCTCTATTGAAGAACCTTACGCACAAAAATGTAGTACAACTTTTTGATGTTGTTATATCTGGCAACAATCTATACATGATATTCGAGTACCTCAACATGGATCTCAAGAAACTTATGGATAAGAAAAAGGATGTCTTTACGCCACAGCTAATTAAAGTGGGTGGGCTATCTCAAGAGTGAATGTAACAAAATTCTATGCTCATTTCCATGTTTATGTATTCTACAGAGCTACATGTATCAGATATTCGATGCGCTCGACTTTTGCCACACGAATCGAATACTGCATCGGGATCTCAAGCCGCAGAATCTACTTGTTGATACGGCAGGGAATATTAAGGTATGGTACCACAGCTTCTTAACAGATTATCTATTAATAAGCCAATTTTAGTTGGCTGATTTCGGTTTGGCTCGTGCATTCAATGTGCCCATGCGCGCCTACACACATGAGGTAGTAACACTTTGGTATCGGGCGCCTGAAATACTGCTGGGCACCAAGTACTATTCGACGGGCGTGGACATCTGGAGCCTAGGCTGTATATTTTCCGAAATGGTTAGTCATAAAGTACTTATTTCTGTGGTCTTTATCAGTGAGGATTTCCTTTACAGATCATGCGGCGTTCGTTGTTTCCAGGCGACAGTGAAATCGATCAATTGTACCGCATCTTTCGCACACTAAGCACACCCGACGAAAGCAAATGGCCGGGTGTTACACAGCTGCCGGACTTTAAGGCCAAGTTTCCCAAATGGGAGGCATCCAATGTGCCAACGGCCATACGCGAACATGAAGCTAACGATCTCATTATGGTAATACCAATTGGGATTAAACCTTAATCAGTGCTTACTAACGGATACATTTAACTGCAGTCGATGCTGTGCTACGATCCAAATCTGCGCATATCTGCCAAGGATGCACTTCAACATGCCTACTTTCACAATGTGCAGCATGTGAAAGATGTGGCATTGCCTGTGGACCCCAATGCTGGCAACGCGTCACGGCTTACGCAGCTCGTTTGACGCCTACTTTACGCTCCACATTATAATTATCACGTTTTCTGTGATTGTATAGTAAGTTTATATGTCTACCTCAATGTTAATACAACTAGTGCAATTATAGAAAATCTAACTAAATTAACTGTTGTTTTCCCCCTTTTGCAGATGTCAACTTCATTTCACATCAACACACACCACAGTCAGAATAACAAACACCATCAAAATATACATCATTTTCATAATAACACATAGTTTATTGATGATTCTTAACCAGGCGTGCAGCAAGTAAGTAACGCTGGTGCTTGCGTGGTTTTACTTTAGCTGGCGCTCCCATTTTTTTATGTGTGTCGGATTGACGCTGGCGCTGACGATTGCGGTGATCGTCTCGCATATATGTGCCAAGTGCATTGCGCATGCTCTCAGAGAGCTCATGATCGTCGTTCGTTGCATCGGTTGCTGCAGAACCGACGCCGCCTTCAGTATTAATTCCGTAAGTTTCATCTTCGTTTTCATTTGCTGAATTGTGGTCGATTGATTCGTCAAGTGTTGTTCCTACTGATAATTCGTCGCTCGGCAATTTAATGGCCAAGCTGATTGGTCGCAGCACGGTATACTTATTTGCATTAAGTTTACCCAGGTTCTCCTCAGCTGCATCCTGTGCGTCATCTTCTACCAGTAAATTATCTTCAAAGTATTGATCATAGTAGTTTGGCTGAGGGGCATAGTCATTATAGTGTTGCAAGCGACGCATGCCGTAGTAGTCGCTCGGACCATAGTAGAACATTGGTTGGTGCGGTGGCAGCGACACGGGTAATGGGGCGCCGTAGTAGTTATAGGGATCATCCTGCTCCTGTGAGTCATAGATCGGTCTACGCTTTTGTTGCTTTCGTCGCTTACGCTTGCGTTTGTTGGCACTCTGCGTTCCAGATGTCGATGACTGTTGCTGCTGCAGCTCCTCGTCAAGTTCATCAGTGTACACAGCTTGCACGGGCAGCGTTTCAATGATGTTGGTGTTACCATTGTTGAACAAGTTGACCAACGGATTGGTCAAATTATGCAGGCCGAAATTCGGCTGCACGCTGCGCAAAAAGCTGTTCCAGACACGCAGAAAAGGTCGCTCCGTAGTGGACGAGGGCGCTGCCTTCGCTTGACCTGGTAAGTTGCGATTACGCTTGAGCTCGGCACTGGGGGACCTGCTCTGGATAAACTCGTATCTGGGATAAATAATATGATTGCTGCTAAAATGCAAGGAAAAATGGCGTATTATTTGATTGTAGACATAAAAATATACAAATTTAAATATATATAATAAACACATTTACGAGCATTGGTCCGTTTTTCTCGACCAATTGCGTTTCTTCAACTTCAATTACAAAGATAATTTGCTTACCCAGAATTTTTCTGCGTCTGTGTCTTCCAATGCTGCCGCACATTTAGGTTATTTGTCCTGGCTGCTTGGATCTGGCTCGGAGCACCTTGCCAAGCCAGCAGCAGGAATGCTGCCCACAGTTGCCAATGCATTGAATATATTTGTCTGTAAATAAAATCTGAAGACACAGCCGTGTTCTTCGCTGGGTTAAAACCAACTGATACCGAATTCAGTTTGAACTTAAATTGTCAACACAATTCCCACTTAACTTTTCTTTGCCATACTTAGATATTGGCTGATTTGAATGGTAATTTGGCTGACTGATGGGTCAGTGAAAGTTTTTGCATCAATTTGACAATAGCCATGTCAAAACAACCATATTAATACGTATGTTGTGTCTGGGCCCAACTAACCCCGTTCTGAAACTGTTGAAAGTCTTCGCTTGGGAGCAGCTGTCCATTGGCAGCTCCCAATCACCAGATTCATTCATATGTTAATTTACCCATCATACACTCATACCATTTGTTTAACGTAACGATCATCTTTGCCAAATTCTTAAACCTGTTTAGATCAAAGAGTCTTCCAAAACATTTTGATTTTTATGTCGATAAGGCGTGTTTTTTATTTATGATACCCGACGAGCATATAAGGGAGTGTTAAGACATCATTTTAAACTGATTTAACTGAGTCAACATTTCCATATCCACCATGTTCTCCCCAATCTGAAAGAAGGTTGCTGTCGAATAAAACCTACTGGCAATACTCTGTTAACAGCTGGAGTAGCTGGCATTATGTGGATGTCAACAAAGCTCTTAAATTCGGTCTGATAAATATGCGCGCCTTGTCGAGCACCTTAGTGGGGGTGGCCAAAGAATCACATTTTTGGGTCAGACGGGCATTGCTCAAAACCAATGTACTTTTCTCCGTTTGTGAACAGGGTGTAAACAGTTGTCATTACCAAAAAATTTATTGAGTCCTTCGGATAGTATACGGCGACGGAACTGTAGCGTTCCCAGCCCGAAACACGGGGCTTCAAAACAACTTCCTAGCCACAGCCAAAACAAACAGAATGCAACGCGCAAGAAAATCTCTAACAAGTGTCAACAACTGGCCAAAAGAGAGGGAGAGCGCAAGAGAGAAAGCTTTTGGTGGGTGTGAGAGAGTGCTTTTGGGAAAGCAAAATCGAGCTTTGGCCGCTATCGAGGCAACATGAAGGCCCGCTCAGGAATCGTTTCAGTTGACGTTGAGACTCCTGGCCAGAAACGACCCGAGTACCAAGTGGCTGCGACGCGCGCTATAAAGAAAGCTGGAAAAACGCCAGCAGCTACAAGCAAGCTATAAGAGTTTTTCCTAAGCCTAGGAAAACTAGTGAAAAAGGCAAGTTTAAGTGGCAGTTGCTTTCGACTAAACAGCCCACGACTTTTGCGCCAGCATAAGTTTGTGTGTAGGTCGTGTGTGTGTGTGCGCGCGTCTGTGCTTGTGTGTATCTATGTGCGTGTGCCTTTTGTGTATCCGTTCGGTGCTCAGTTTTGAGTTGCTCCAAATTATATGGAACAACAAAAATTTGCTTCATATATGTAATTGAATTAAGGAAAGGGGCTCCGCCAGCAGCGAGTCGTTCCCTTTTTTTTATGTAAGGAATCGTGCAAGAGAGCGGAAAAAAGAACGTCAAGAATTGCGTAAAGTATGTGGCATGCCACACACCATGCCACAATGCCATTAAGTGCTTAAGTAAATTATATAAAACCATTTAACGCATCGATGCGCACTCATAACAAAAGCAAAAAACTCAGCTGGCAGCTGAGCATTATAAATAACTCTCAGCCTTTTAGCCAGAAAAGTACACCAACGCAGGTGCCATGTTGACGTACATAACAAAATATGAATTAGCCCCAACCAGCCCACATGCCACATGCCACCACACACAAAGATGCCCCAACTGAGTAGCCGAGTAAGTAAGCTGGGTCGACCGGCTGTCAGCCCACTCGCTGTCCGCCCCCAGTACACGGTCAGCAAAAAGAAGGATACACCTACACCTCTAACAAGGACAAACCAGGCGCAACCGCCCACGCAGACCAACTGTCTACGTAGATGAAATTGAAACATCTTTGCGGGCGTTTCATGGCGAAATTTTTGAAGTGCGCGATTTGCGGTTGCCTCGTTACCCGCCCATTCAGCCATTGTCCGTTGCTGTGGTTGCGCCCGAGTCTAGTCCAGGTGTGTCTGAGAGTAACAATTTGTAGCGTCACATTTCGCTTTCGCTTTCGTTGGCGCTGTGGGCGCGTGCCCTCGCTCAAGCGTTGCGCTTGACCATAACCATTAAAGCTGTCACATTGCGTATACGCCGCGTGTTGTCCTCGACCATTGTTGTTGCTGTAAGCTCGCACTCAGCACCCACGCGTGCCCCGAAAGCACAACCTTACTCTCTTGCACACTCCCTCTTCCCTCCCACTCCCCCTCTGTCTCTCGCTCTCTCAGTCACTCGCTGTCTCTCTGCTGTTCAGCTGTTTGGTTTCTGTTTTGTTTTGAACCGCGTTTTTGCATATTGCCCGTAAACAACCAAAACCACCCACGAATTGTCCCTCTGGTCGCCACCCCTTTTTGGCTGCTTATCTAGACGCCAGCCCCATCAGCTCATGCATTTGTGCACGTTTTAGTTTGTTTTTGTTTGGCAATTTAAATTTTATTGTGATTTTAATGCAGCGCAAAGAAAACAAACAAAAGAAAAGTCGAAGAACAGAACGTGCTGGCATCCTCTGCTTTCCATAGAGCAATTTGGCGCCTAAATGTGCGCTCTCCGGCCGAGGACTGTTATTATGGCATAGTCGTTGTTGTACTTGTTCTTGCTGTGTGCGCATTGGCCTGGAAGCTTTATGGCCCATTATGTGTATCAGCTGCACGATGGCTAGAATCATTAACTTAAAAGAACATAATGTTTGTTTCTGAACATAATTTAAATACGCCTTTTCTAAATATTAAACGATTTTTATATATAGGAACTGACCTTCCGGCTGTTTCTTTCGAAACATTATGATTTTGTGTTCCGACTTGGAGTCTATATCTCTATATATTAAACTGTTTTTCCTGACTGACTGACTGACTTATTGACTGACTGATTGGTAGTCAACGCACAGCCCAAGCCGTAAAAGCTAGGAAGCTGCAATTTTCACTGCACTTACCTTATGTGATGAAGGTGCACGTTAAGACGGGGTTTCGGGAAATTCCACCCGCAAGTGTGAAAAAATCCCGAAAACGTTTGTATGAAACTTCTTTGTTTACCATCCGATCGGCCTCAAGCTCATTTTCAAAGATCTTTGTTTAAATTAATTTGAGCGGTGTTTCACACTTTTCGAAAAATCCAATCCTACTTGGTAGAAATGGATGTCAAAGATTTGGTGGGTGACGTTTCGCGCTTAAACGTTTTACCAACAAATTTAAATGACAGCTTTACGAATATAACTCTTAAGGTTAAACAACACTTGAAATTTGGAATACTATCTTATCCGGATTCCATAGTAAGGGGTCATTTTAATGAATAATTCCAAGTGGAGTCATATGAATATAACAAAAACATGGTTATATACAAATTCTGTGCATGGTAATTGAATAATTAATACAGCCGACCTGTTATGAGCTGTTGCACGGCTCAGTTTATTACGATTCAGAATTAAAATTCGGCATTGCGATTGATAAATCCAATATAGTGACGCAAATCCAAAAAGCTGGCTACGATGAGCTCTTTATCGTCCACCTTTTTGGAGTCGAGCAGCAGGCCAACCAGGTAAAAGTATTGCGGCTCATCCGAGCTCACCTGTATGCCCACCAGTGGTGCACCCACGTAATACATCTTCATGCGATCCTGGTAGCCGCAGACAGTGTGGGTGTTGGTAACGAGTGCGCCATGCTTCTCCTGGCAATAGGGTCTGCTGATGGTATGCACCCAGGTCTTGTGCTTGAGCTCAGAACTGGTGGGCAGGCCGGCTACAACGAACAGCTGTCCCACCAGAGTCTCATGCAACGACGACGAGGGCGGCATGCAGACGGGCATCACATTTGTTGTCCGACTCGCATCCCGCTTGAGTGTGAGCACCGCCAGACTATGCTTCAGCGTCACTGGGTCGTACTCGGGGTGTACAGCGATCCCTTCTAGCGGTATTTCCTGGGCAGGCATTACGCAGTAGCCATCCTCAGCGCAGTCGGGTTCGAGCGGCTTGGAGGTCTTGTTCCATACGCCCAGCTGCACAGAGTAGGCATTGGCACGCCCATCGTACAGCAGGAAACAGTGGGCGGGCGCCAGAACATTACGCAGGGATATGAGCACACCGAGACATCCATCATTCGGCAGCTTTGTCTCGTGTCCTGGTTGTTGGATATGCGGTCAATTAGTGCCTTTTGTGTCCTCTGCTTGATATCTTACCATTTTTATACATAATGCGTGCCAGCCACTGATGCTCCGTGGGGACCGCAAAATTATTCTGCCTTAGCAGCTCCTCCTCGCTTATGTAACCGCATTTGGCATCTTCCAAGCTGGCTGATCGCACAGCTCCGGTGGCGAGAAGCACACAAATCAAACCGAACTCAAGCTGCATCTGGGAGCACGACTTGAAATTAACTAAACTGGAAATCTTATATCTATGACATTAGCGCAAGTAAAATCATTGTAACATTGTAAACTAATAAGAGGGTTGCTCGATAAGTTTGGCGATAAGCTTGTATTCTTGAAAAGTACACTTAGAGAAAAACATGAATTTTTATTTATATCAAGTACAAATGTTGTGATCCAAGTCTGTATTTTTATCTGAGGCACGTACTTCTAATTAAAATAACTTCTCAATGCTGTTCTCATATTTAAAGTTTAAAAACTCTTGTAAGAATAATTTTGTATGTCATTCCACTCTGGCCTTTGGCATCCCTACATCATTCGTCAAGTCTAAAATTCCTTGTTCAGTTACTTGAATGACTGAACCAATTCAACAATTTATCTACCGATAATTACTTTATGATGAAGGTCTACTGATGAGCTTACATTGCTCTACCAGTTCCGCTTTTTCAATTCTATAATAATATCCCAAAACTTTACTCGCGACCCATTTATTTCACAATTACATTCATTAGAATTCCAGTTATATACTGTGCATAGTTATATAGTGGAAAGACCCAATCATAATAATCGTCAAGCAAGTCAAGTCTAGTCAAGCAAGAAATATATTTACGGAAATTATTATAAAATAGATTTACATATATTATAAAATTGACGATCGATATAATATGCGCTCGCTCAGCGGGTATTCTCCATAATCCAGCGGCGCCAGGGTTTTATGTCTTGGATAAACAAAATTGTCGGCCCTCCCTCACTCACAACCCTTACCAGTAAGCCCACCAAATAGAAGCTGCGCGGCACATCTTTCTCAATGTTCATGCCCATCAGAGCAGCGCCTCTATAGAAGACTGTGCGCTCCACAGGAAACGCGCAAAACTGATTTTCCGATGGGCTCGATTTTCCACTCAGCCGACTACAGCGAGTCTTCGATATGACCATTGCGAGACCTTTGCCTTTGCGGTAGTTACTATTTTCAAAGCCGCCGTAGTGGAAATACCGATTGATCCATGAGGCGGGCTCTGCAATTGGCTGCAAGCACAGCGGTTGCACGTGGGCAGTCATTTTGATCCGCTTCGATAGCCGCAAAATGGCCAAATCAATGTCGCCCGTAACCTTATCCGCCTGTGGATGCATCGTAATCGCCGCAACCGGTTGCTGCACGGGCCCAGGCACACAGAAGCCCCTCTCATTGCAGGCTAACTTCCCGTCGGGCTGATCCCTCTCATTCCAAATGCCCAGCCGCACGGCAAGCATCTCCGGCTGGTCATAATGGTCGCGCACACACGATGCTGTCGTCAGGACATGCGATTCACCCACGATGACCACATTGCAGCCGGCGTTCTCAAATGACTGACCTATACGCGATCGAAATAGTCTCCATCAAAGGTTGTGCTCTACGGCTTACCCGCCAACCAGCTTACCTTTGCGTCGGAAGAGTACTCCCATCCAGGGGTACTCGGCGGGCTGCGTTGACTTGTCTTTGCTGAAGAGCAATCGCTCCTCGAGGTTGCCGCAGTCCAACTCCGCGCTTGCAGTGGCTAAAAATGCAAAACATTAGCATATTGCATATTATGAACTTAAATAACAGCTGCCATTCACCGATCAGCAAGGTGCCAACTAGCACCACAACAAGTTTTCCCATAATTTTCATATTTCCAACATGCTTAGCCGCATCCATTTCTCGTCTACCTGAGAGCTCAAAGCAAACTGAAAGCAGCTTAGAGCAAGCAGCTAATCAAATTACAATCGCTCAACTTCTATGGGAACTACATGGTCGGAGAATTAAGTCAGCTTAAACATTTTCTCACTTAATGCACTTAATTGAGAGAGATATCGGGTCTTAGCAAGTACCTTATGCTGTGCTGCCTTGCTCCAAGCTTACATTTTATTTCCGATTAAAATTATTTAAATACTAACAGGTATTGCCCGGTCTTGCCCGGTTTCAGTTTTTCATAGACATCAATTATACGGGCAAGAGTCCGTCACAAATTGTTATTTGCCCACACTATATAGAAGTCCTCGTCTCAATTAAGAAACCTTGATATGGGAACATGAGTTTGAAGATCTTCGAGTTTCTGTCCTTTGTGATTTGCAGTCTTGGAGCCTTGAAGCAAAAAAATAATCTTTCATACAACCTATGACCCGCATTTTCAGAAAACTGTGAGTCACATCTCAAATGAATTTTCACAAGGATTGAAAATAAGTTTGAAGAAACATTAAACAATCCCACATAGAGCGTTGACCCATTTTCTACCCAGGAGCGGTAAATGTTATAAAAAGGGTGAACTAAATCACAAGTGAATTTGCTAAAAGATCCTCGAACAGGAGTTTGAATCCGAAATGTCACGAACCAAATCTTTGAGCTCCATTTCCAAGCAACTCTTAAATTGATGCACAGATTTTCGAAAATGAGTTTGAGTCCGGCTGAATTTTCAAAAACACGGTTATAGCACCTTCATCATATGAGACAACGTTGATTATGTCAGCTTCTTAGCTCTTACGGTGTGTGCTGCGTGTTCATCAAGTTCTAGTTTCTGCAAGAAAAATCTTAAACTTAGAAACTAGTTGGCACAGAAACTTTCAGACAGGGTTTTATCTTTTCGGCTGCTGATAGTAAACATCATATATATACTGTATGGGATCCAAAATGTCCGCAATCAAAGATGATGTCAAACTTAAAACAAATATTGTCGTCGATTCACTGAGGATGAGGTTAGTATGTAAATGTGAATTTGCTTATATCTAAACAGGATTCAATAGTAGCGGGGGAACTTTAACATAAAACATGTAAGTGGAGTATGCTCGACTATGAAATCCCCTGTACCCCTCAGTCAACCTAATATTTTGGCTTAAGACACCACGCTTTGAAATCTTCAAATCATAAACTATAGCCCAATATGAATATCTTCTTATACAGGTACTTAAAGATGCATTTATACAGCGCTGCTTTTCAATGTTTTTTTTTTAAATGATCCTAATCTGTGTTTACTGTAGAGTGTCTAAGCACAAGTTTCGATGTATGTATCTATCTTATTGATTCTGATTTATGCTCGAAATCCCAAGACTCGAAGTCGATTCTTATCGATACACTTGAAATGGGACGAGATATCGACATAAAAGGACACGCTCGTTTTTTTTTTTTAAATGTCAAGTTCCTCGCATTTGTAGTTTCCGAGAGAGACGCGGTCTTACAAGCCTGTGAACGGGCACGAACGAACCATACATTTTTTTTAACTCGATTTCGACGAGCACAGGGTATAACAAAAAATATATCATAACCTCTTTCTCCTGCTAAGGCCCTTTTAAAGGAATTATTTCACTCTTTTATACAATTTTTACATGCCCCAAATCTAGAATAATATTTATGTCCGGCCCGGACACGCATTAAAAGCACACAATTCCAAGGCACAAGCACGTTAAGCCATACGTCACGTGGACATTGCTAATTTCAGGCTTAGCATACAATATGATATAAGTGGTTTCTATACAAATGCCCGAGAAGGTTCATTGATGCGCCAGGCATTTGCTGCTCGGCTTTAATTATCACCTGGTCTTATAGCCATTAAAATCTAACGTGAAAACAAATTTTGCATGCTTTGGCAGGTGGCCAACGGCCAACGTGTTTCAGCCATTGTTCATAGTATTTCCGCTTCCCGTTTACCCCCAAAATGACAACATTTCTGCTGGCGCTGTCGCCTGTCACTTGTCTGCCATCTACTGTCAAAGTGGCCGTCATAGTTAGCGTTTCAGTTTTCGGAAAACCCACAAAGGAAAACGAAAAACTTCGGCTGCAATCTCCATATTTCTCACATTAGCTATTAATAGTATATAAACAATTTGCATATTGCATGAGCTTGAAGCCAAATAAATTCTAGGTTGGGACGGCCAGGCAGAGTGTGGTAACTGAATAATTAACACGCCCGACCAGTTGTCAACTGTTGCCTGTTTTATTTTCTGCATGGCTTAGCTTATTACAATTCAGAATTAAAATTCGGCATTGCGATTAATAAATCCAATATAGGGACGCACATCCAAATAGCTGGCTACGATGAGCTCTTTATCGTCCACCTTTTTGGAGTCGAGCAGCAGGCCAACCAGGTAAAAGTATTGCGGCTCATCCGAGCTCACCTGTATGCCCACCAGTGGTGCACCCACGTAATACATCTTCATGCGATCCTGGTAGCCGCAGACGGTGTGGGTGTTGGTAACGAGTGCGCCATGCTTTTCCTGGCAATAGGGTCTGCTGATGGTATGCACCCAGGTCTTGTGCTTGAGCTCAGAACTGGTGGGCAGGCCGGCTACAACGAACAGCTGTCCCACCAGAGTCTCATGCAACGACGACGAGGGCGGCATGCAGACGGGCATCACATTTGTTGTCCGACTCGCATCCCGCTTGAGTGTGAGCACCGCCAGACTATGCTTCAGCGTCACTGGGTCGTACTCGGGGTGTACAGCGATCCCTTCTAGCGGTATTTCCTGGGCAGGCATTACGCAGTAGCCATCCTCAGCGCAGTCGGGCTCGAGCGGCTTGGAGGTCTTGTTCCATACGCCCAGCTGCACAGAGTAGGCATTGGCACGCCCATCGTACAGCAGGAAACAGTGGGCGGGCGCCAGAACATTACGCGGGGATATGAGCACACCGAGACATCCATCATTCGGCAGCTTGGTCTCGTGTCCTGGTTGTTGGATATGCGGTCAATTAGTGCCTTTTGTGTCCCCTGCTCGATATCTTACCATTTTTATACATAATGCGTGCCAGCCACTGATGCTCCGTGGGCACCGCAAAATTGTTCTGCCTTAGCAGCTCCTCCTCGCTTATGTAACCGCATTTGGCATCTTCCAAGCTGACTGATCGCACAGCTCCGGTGGCGAGAAGCACACAAATCAAACCGAACTCAAGCTGCATCTGGGAGCACGACTTGAAATTAACTAAACTGGAAATCTTATATCTATGACATTAGCGCAAGTAAAATCATTGCAATATTGTAAAATAATAAGAGGGTTACTCAATAAGTTTGGCTTAGCTTGTATTCTTGAAAAGTACACTCAGAGAAAAACAAGAATTCTTATTTAAATCAAGTATAAATGTTGTGAATGGACAGCCCAGTCTGAAATTTCTTATCTCGAGAACGCACTTCTAATTTGAAAAACTTCTTCAAAGTTTAAAAACTCAAGTATTTTTTAACTGTCCATTCCACTCTGGTCATTGGCTTGGGCATCCCAACAACATTGCTCAAGTCTAAAATTCAAACTCGGATCCTCCTTGTTCAGTTACTTGAATGACTAGATCAATTCACCAACTTATCTACCGATAATTACTTTATGATGAAGGTCTACTGATGAGCTAATATTGATCTACCAATTCCGCTCGTTTAATTCTATAAAAATATCGCAAAACTTTACTCGCGACCCATTTGTTTTACAATTGCATTCATTAGAATTCCAGTTATATACTGTGCATAGTTATATAGTGGAAAGACCCAATCATAATAATCGTCAAGCAAAGTCTAGTCAAGCAAGAAAAATATATTTCCGGAAATTATTATAAAATAGATTTACATATATTATAAAATTGATTATCGATATAATATGCGCTCGCTCAGCGGGTATTCTCCATAATCCAGCGGCGCCAGGGTTTTATGTCTTGGATAAACAAAATTGTCGGCCCTCCCTCACTCACAACCTTTACCAGTAAGCCCACCAAATAGAAGCTGCGCGGCACATCTTTCTCAATGTTCATGCCCATCAGAGCAGCGCCTCTATAGAAGACTGTGCGCTCCACAGGAAACGCGCAAAACTGATTTTCCGATGGGCTCGATTTTCCACTCAGCCGACTACAGCGAGTCTTCGATATGACCATTGCGAGACCTTTGCCTTTGCGGTAGTTACTATTTTCAAAGCCGCCGAAGTGGAAATACCGATTGATCCATGAGGCGGGCTCTGCAATTGGCTGCAGGCACAGCGGTTGCACGTGGGCAGTCATTTTGATCCGCTCCGATAGCCGCAAAATGGCCAAATCAATGTCGCCCGTAACCTTATCCGCCTGTGGATGCATCGTAATCGCCGCAACCGGTTGCTGCACGGGCCCAGGCACACAGAAGCCCCTCTCATTGCAGGCTAACTTCCCGTCGGGCTGATCCCTCTCATTCCAAATGCCCAGCCGCACGGCAAGCATCTCCGGCTGGTCATAATGGTCGCGCACACACGATGCTGTCGTCAGGACATGCGATTCACCCACGATGACCACATTGCAGCCGGCGTTCTCAAATGACTGACCTATACACGATCGAAATAGTCTCCATCAAAGGTTGTGCTCTACGGTTTACCCGCTAACCAGCTCACCTTTGCGTCGGAAGAGTACTCCCATCCAGGGGTACTCGGCGGGCTGCGTTGACTTGTCTTTGCTGAAGAGCAATCGCTCCTCGAGGTTGCCGCAGTCCAACTCCGCGCTTGCAGTGGCTAAAAATGCAAAACATTAGCATATTGCATATTATAAACTTAAATAACAGCTGCCAGTCACCGCTCAGCAAAGTGCCAACTAGCACCACAACGAGTTTTCCCATAATTTTCATATTTCCAACATGCTTAGCCGCATCCATTTCTCGTCTACCTGAGAGCTCAAAGCAAACTGAAAGCGGCTTAGAGTAATCAGCTTATCAAATTACAATCGCTCAATTTCTATGAGAACTACATGGTCGGAGAATTAAGTCAGCTTAAACATTTTCTCACTTAATGCCCTTAATTGGGAGAGATATCTGGTCTCTTCATGATTTAAGTACCTAACGTTGTGCTGCAAGTATAAGTTTTATATCGCATTAAAAGCATTTTAATAAAACAGCTTTTCACGGGTATCCCTTTTAGCAACCTATTCTAACCTATTTAACTTTACATGTACACAAAAACAAACCAATTTTTATGCAGTTATCCTGGTCTTGGATGGGAAGTGAAGTTTTGCAAAGGTGACTCTAACTGTTGTCATATACGAGATACGCTGGTTAATGATACTTATCAAATTTTCATAAATAGATAATGTGATATTTTTTTCAGAGATCGAAAATGAATTAATTAATCAATTAATTAATAATTAATTAATCCCTGAGAAGGGATTTAAAGAGATCCAGAAGAATCTGCGCCATCAGATAAATTGAAATGATGCATACGTCTGTATTTTAAAGAATGATTTAATGACTATATCAAGATACGTCCGATAGCTATTTACTCAATAAATTAAAATTGAGTACTGACCGTTTGTAGGTAATTGCAAATCTATTCAGTCATCGATGGCTGGCCATAAACTTATTTATTTGTCCATTGCCCATTGTCTCTGGTATAAATATTTAATGTTTCAATTAGAATGTCATTATCGCAGACAAGCAGCAGGCCTCCCAGTGGGACGCATAATAGATAACTTGAAGGGCGCAAGAACTTTGATGTGGCCTTCAGGCGAGGGCAGCCATATTTAATGCAGCCGTAAAAGCTAAACAAATTGCCCCACTTGCTGTGGCAGGCGGCAAAAATGTGAATGTTTATTGTCCACACAGACGACGTTGACTTTGGCTCAACTTGACCTGCACGTTGAGGCATTCATAATTCTCATTGTCATGAGGCACCCGCACACACTAATACACACACAGACACATCCACCACACATACACAAGACACATATAGCCATTGTGCAATCGAAAGCAATGTTATCCTTGCTGCAGCAGGCGGTCAGTTGGCCATTTAGCAATGAAACCTGGCTGCTTGCCTTGAGTTTTTGGCCAACCAGCAGCTGGCCGAAACGCGTATGCAAATTACTTGTGCTTGACGTTGCGTGATTGGGTGCGGGCTTGCCCTTTGCTTGTAACAAGCCTTTAACATTGCCTGCAAGATGGCCATCAAGCAGCTGGAGACGCGGTGCCCGCACCCGTTCGCCTTGAATGTGGCAACCCAGCTAATCGGTACGGACACGTGAGTGACTAATGGCGAGTCATTCGCCCAGGCGGCCATTTGGAGTTTTGCGAAAAACACTGCCAGAGCATCTACGAGTTCCTTTTGAATATCCCTCCACAGCTAGGATAAATTAGAAATTTAATAGTTATATTTACGTCCAGTAAAGCTGAACTTAAAGTTAGTATAAGAACGGTTTTATTGAGGTATTCCTACTTTCACTTATTATAAGAGTAGGACAAGGCCTATTTAACTAAAAACAAAATAACATCTAACATTATAATAATATTTATGACTCATTTTGATCGATAGGAACGGGACACTATGAAAGTCAGCGGCGCTTAGCAATGATAGAATGACGCGCGACGGCGAAATTCCAGCCATATTTAATCCGAAACGCGTGCGCACACCCTCCGTGGTGGTCACCGGCGACTCCCCGTCGAATGGACTGTACAATAACAATAATAGCGGCGGCGTGGTAGGCGGTGCCAGCAGCAGTAGCATAAGCGCCGTCGCTGGCTGTGGCTTCAGCAATGTGCTCAACTCGAGCAATCCGCAAATAACCCACCAAGATTCAATAACATCGAGCCAACAGGATCCCAATGAGGTCATTACCATACAGGCGGACACGCCCACTGGCACGCACGGGTCACAGCATCATTTTGGCGGCGACTCCGGCGAAACACAGACTGGACAATTGGGCATAGATCAGCAGCCAAATGGAGTGACAGGCGATGCGGATGCGGAGGTGCGTTTTCGCAAGCTCAAGGCCTGCAAAGAGTCCTGCTGCTCCGAGCTGGCCAAGAAGGTGAGTGTCTGCATATATACTATATAATAGGAGTATTACTGAGGCAACAACGTGTCCTGCAGATGTACTTTGGCGTGTGCGTTACCATTCTAGTGACTGCCTCATGGGTAGGAGCGACGCACTGCATCAAGTACATGTATCTGTATCGGGCACCCTATGAAGACGAGCTAGAAGACGATCTGGATACGTCGTCGAGCCGCGCCGAGCTCAGCAGCGAACTGGAGGATATACTGGCCATAAGCGACTCGTCGCTGCATCATGTCGAGGACGCCACCGAGATGTTCAACATACCACCGCGCCAGCCCATCTACTTTAATGCGCCGTTCTTTGCGGCCTGGTTCTTTACCAACTTTTCGCTACTCTTCTTTCCCATCTATATACTGGGCCTCATCTCGGCCCGCAAGTGCGACAAGCTGAGCGAGATACTCGCCGAAGTGCTGCGAGGATTTCGCGAGCGCGGCTTCACCATTGGTGAGTGGCATAATAAAGTGGGTCAATCGCATTCGAAATGCAATATGCTATATGCATTTTACAGGTCGTTTCCTCAATCGCTGCCTGTCCTTCTGTATCCTGTGGCTGGTCACCACATATCTGTACACGCTGTCGCTGCACGTGCTCTTCGCCACGGATGCACTGGCACTGTTCGCCACAAATGTCGCCTGCGTCTATTTGCTCTCTTGGGTCATACTGCACGAGCAGTTCGTTGGCGTCAGGGTAAGTTTGCCACGGCTCACTAGCAAAAATAACAATACCTACCTTAGATTGTGGCCGTTATACTGTGCGACACGGGCATTGCGCTGCTTGCCTATATGGACGGCATTACGGAGAGTCGCACATTGGGCGGCGTCGTCCTCGCCACGTTAGCTGCTGCCGGCTATGCCGTGTTTAGGGTAAGCCTGTCAGGCCCTTTCGTGTGCCGGGCATGTCGTGCTCAAGTCGTCAGGTGCTCCATTTTCTAGGTTATGTTCCGCAAGGTGATGGGCGATCCGCCGGTGGCCCAAATCGCATTCACATTCACCGCACTGGGCCTGCTCAATGCTTTATTGCTGTGGCCCGTTGTGCTGGCGCTGTACCTAACAGGCGCCGAGAATCTGGCATCGGAAAGCATACCATGGAATATACTGCTTGTCGCAAGCGTCCTGCTCCTGGGTAAGCCAAGCAGCTGCACACAAACATTTATTTACTTCCTTTTTTTTTTAATTTATTGTTGTAATTAATTTTGATTGCAGTTTTCCACGTACTCATGCAGTTCAGCGCCGCCGTTACCTACAACATGTTTGTGACATTGGGTTTGATAACCGCAGTGCCCGTTTCTGGAGGTACGTTCACAACCTTTCAAATCTGCTGCTCAGCTCCGTTTTGGTTTGGGGTCAACAAATAAATGAGCAATAGCAACAAGGGCCCAACAAGGGAACAGGGCAATTCGCTTGAAGGATTTCGTGACCATATATTATTTTAAATTGCAATCTAAACTGTATGCATGCACATACATATTTGCCGTAATGGGTCAAAAGAGTATAATTATTTCGTTTAGCTCGAAGTAGTTACGAATCGCTACACTAGTAGAATTCGAGCTTAACCCGTAAATTCGATGATTCCGTTCATGGGAATAGCTCTCAGCATTGCCATTGCCAGGCTATATAATAATGCTAGCTGGACATTCACAGAAGAATGCCTTGCGAATATCATACTTACATCAATCTAATGCATAGTCTGTGCTATCTTTACAAGTATAACATATATAATAAACTTTTTGACTGACTGGCTGATAAACGAAAGTTGGAAAGGAGGGAGGAAGGAAGTCGGCCTTCATTTCATTTTCATAGATTTTTTACTATGTACTCCATACTCTTTTGATAATCTCTCAATCTTGTTGAAAAAAGAGATCAAAGATTTGGTGGATGAAGCTTCGGGCTCATACTCATTATTATCACTCAAAATTAATTTCACACTTTTTGGACAAAAAAAACACTCATCCTTTTTGGAAAATGTGGGTCAAAGGCTATGGGAGCGAAAGTTTAATCTAGATGACAATTCGTATATTAATACCCTTTTATATATATTCTATGCGAGTAATATAGGCGGAATGATTTGATTCTAACTTTTCGTTTGCATCCCATCGACTTCAAGCGTGGAATTCAAGATAAAATTTCCAAGGTTGGGAAATGGGTGGAAAAACGACGTGTATGTCGGGAATACCTGCCTGTAATTTCTTTTTAATGGCACTCTTCACAGATATATAAAAATGAAAAAACCACGTCAAGTGAAATCTAATATTTTTATATATTTTTTACATACATATTCATATATTAGCACTCGATGTCATACTGTACAGTGCGACATTTGCGGGCATGAAACTGGCTGGCGTTATTCTGATTGCGATTGGCTTTTTCCTCGTCATGTTTCCCGAGAACTGGCCCGACTACATAACGCGTCTGCTGCGGTGAGTACAGACCTGTTTGCCATTATTGTTTTATTTTTGTAATATTATAATGCTAAACATTTATTATGCAATTATAATGCTAATTTTCTTAGCGATTACAACTCGTGCGTGTTTTTTCAATAATTCACGATTTTCGTTTCATTTTATTTGAATTTTTTTTTGTATTTTTTTTTCATTTATATCTTTGTTTCATGCAACTATTTTTCAGTATAAGAAAAACGTATTTTCGTGTATTTTTCATTTGTTGATTTGCTAAGTAAAGTTCATATCAAATTAATAAAATAAACATTAAACTTAAAAAAACATTAAACTTATTGATTTGTCTCTAATATACTTGTATGCATAACATAAAAATATATATTTAATTTTATATATATACAAACATCTTGCAGAAAGAGCGTTCGTGCCATTCTCCGTTACCAATGTTGTTGTGAATTAGCCGAAATTCGCTATGCTCATTCGGTAGGCCAAATACACAAGCAAAACCCAAAAACTTCCCAAAAACCAAATAAAATATTACCATTATATCAACAATACTATATTACATTAACATAGTTGCATAAACGTTGGCATCATAAGATAGTAAATACCGAAACGTTTTAAGAGATCTTGAGCTTGAGTGCCACACGATATATGTACCAGAAACTTGACAGATTTTTTACTGACTGAACAAGTATAATATATATACTCGAATCTTATAGTAAACCACACACAAAAATATACTATATGAAAATACAACACCCTGGCTTCCAAAGTTTGTGCTCACCCTTTAAAAAGATATACATACATATATATACCTATTATAAATGAAATAATTCAATTTAGTTATATCTGTGTACAACACTCCAACAATATACATATATGCCTGGTTACACAACACTACAACTATAAATACCTTTATATATATATACCGTTTAACAACACTACTTCAGGCCGTTGTGCAGTTGGCCAATGAAAACTTCTTGTTGTTTTTTTTAATGTGTTTTTTAAAGATATTGTTTAATTGTTGTTAACACTTTTAATCATTTCGTTATCTGACGGCAGTTCAGAGATTTCTATAGCAAATACTGCCAGTCTACATACTACCTATACATATACGTACATATATATGAACCCAACTTACTTTTTCTGACCACCTTTGTATAAAATATCTTTGTAAATGGATGTTGTTGCCAATATTAACCATGCTGAGGTTCGATTATTGTAGTTCTTACACACACACACACACACACACACACACACTCAATCAACTGCGTAGCTTGACTTTCGCTAGTGTTGCGAAATTTGATTTATATAGACCTGTTTAGACCCCCAAAAGCATTTGAAGAAATGGATGCTATTGTTCTTTCAGCCTGGTTCCTTGTTTTTGGCTGCTTGTTGTGCGATCAGTTGATAGTACACGCTGCTTATGTCACAAGTTCTAATTTTCAATTTTTTCGTTAATTTTCATTTCGTTTCGTACAAACCACATGGCTAGAAATGTTTGTTAAAAGACATAAAGCTGTAAATACTTGAATACAATTTGATGCTCTTTTTAATATTTTGTTGTTCATTTTATTTCTTTCAATATCTTCAACTGTGTGCACTATGTAAACAGGGCGCAATTTAAAATAGAAATCCAGATATCGTAGCATGACTGACTCAGAGTCCCCCAATGTTCAGTTCCTTATAGTTTAAGGTTATTTGTTAAATTAACATTTTCAAGAATTCCACCTGTGAAAAGCAATTAAGAATGCGACCAATAGTGTATATGTGTGCGTATGGTATGGTTACGGGAGCACAGCAATAAATACAAAAATCCCTTATAAATAAAAGATTGAAATAAAAATCCACATAAATTGTTGATTATTGGCATGTTTTTACAATCGTATTTATTAGTTATCTATAACATTTCCCATTGGCCACTTTCGTTACTTTTCAATAACTATTGACTTTCTGTTTCAGTTTCTCTTTGATTTTCTCTCCTGTGTGTTCTGTCTCTAAACTTAAAAGACTTCTATCTACTAAACTCTACACTATTGCTATATACTCTACTTATTTCTTAAATAAAAAATGGTGTCGACATTTCTCAATTGTATTTACAGAAGCATCATAATGCTGGGTCACAATGCGAGGTGAGTTTCGAGAGTTCGCGCAATGCCGATGGCAAAAAAAAGATATATATATTTTTAATTTAAGCATAAAAACGGTGCTCAAAGCTGAAAGTAACTTTTCTTTTCTGTTATTATACGCTGTATGGGTAAAGCGTACTCAAATTCCCGAATCTTTAACAAAGATAAATACTCAACAGTTAAATATTGGTTTAAGTTCATTTCCGCTTTTTTCAAAGCTCGACTCGTAAGTTTGAGCTGTGAGGGTTTCATTTTTTTATAAGGGCATTACCTAAAAACTACTATATAATATGACATGATAAGTATTCCTGAAATATTTCTAACCGATCGCTTTAAAGAGGGTTTGCAGTTGATTTTTATTCCTATTTCATTTCTTGCATCGGATTGTTTTATTTGATTTTGTTCTCCATAAGCTGCAAATGAAGTTAACTTTCGATTATAATTCATTTTTGATTTGTCTCTTGTTTTTTCTTAATAAGATACACAGTTTGAGTAGTTTTGAGTCAATCTTTAGTAGCTTAGGTACCATTTAGTAAAAGTGCTAATTATTTACTTAAACATTAAAAAAAAAAAACATTAAGGTAAGTTCTCTCGAGGATATTTTGTCCTCTTTAATAAAAGTGCTCTATAACAACTAAAGTCTTGTATATTTTTAAAAAAGCACTCGTCGTTCTCATAAAGATCTGACACTGCACAAAAAAGTTAATTCACCTGATCTATATATTTTTCGAATGGAAGATGAGTTTCTCAAGCCAAGGATAATAAAGCAAAGTGTTTTGGTTAATTTTTTTAATAAGCAACACGAAAGAAATCAATTCATTTTTTTGTTCTAATCAAATTGAATCACACAATTTCGCATTTACTTACTTTGAATACGAGCAAAATTTTAAAACTAGCAGCTCTCTCTAGTAGTAAATACGTTTCTAATTTCTATAATATAGTAAACACCGCTAATCTGTACAATTGCTTCTTTTCTTCTTGTTTTTTTTTTCTCGACTATTCTTCACCTCTGCCACGATCTGCCTACCCGTCTATCTATACGACTGTCTCCCCCTCTTGAAACGCTCTCTCTGTCTCTCTCTCTCTCTCTCTCCCTCTCTCTCTCTCTAACTATTTCGACACTCAACACGAACTCACATCACACGTATCAACCTGGCTAAATTATCTACACTAATTGTACAACAAATACAACACTCAATTCTCATTGCAAAATTCGAACAATTTAAAAAATACTGCAAATATACCAAATATACCACAATAAATACCACGTAGCGGTAGGCCAGCGCTTTGTAAACGAGATGCTGCAGTCACCGGACCGTCCACGAGATATGCGCAACGGCACATCACGCGTTCCTTCTCGCACCACATAAGCTAAAAGTTGGAAAAACCAAAAAACAATAAGAAATCACAGATATTCTGTACAAAAAAAAAACAGACAACAAGAAATACACATATATTTTGTAAATGATTTTCCAAACAAAAAAAAAAGTAAAGAAACACGAAAGATCAGAAAGTCCAATGGAATTTGGGGTAAGTACCTCAACATGTACATGTATGGTTTGCTATTGCTGTAAAATTGATGAGTTACTCGTAAGGTACAGTTGCCACCTTTTAGAGTTAGTTGAGTCCAAGCGGAGTTTTCGGATGCATTTGATTGCCAACTATTTTTTCTTTGTTCTGCTTAAAGTCCTCTTTAAATTATGTGTTGTTCTCTTTCTCTCTCTCTCTCTCTCTCTCTCTCTCTCTCTTTCTATTTCTCTTGTTCTCCTTGTATTACGTTTTTTTTGTTGTTGTTTAATTCACAGATCGCAGCATATTTATGCGTCCCATTATAAACATAAACGAAAATATTATGCCGTCAACACGAACTCATATGTTGTTTGAGCCAAGCGCATGCAAAATAACCCGATTCCAAAATAAAGCAACATTTTTTGTAGAGAACGTGTGTGGCTTTAGGCAAGTTTTTGTTCAGCCCCACGGCCCACAAATGCTCTTTATAAATCTCGTAAATGTCGTGAACAAAAAAACTAAAACAATTTTTTTTACCAATTAATTAGTAAAAAGTACAATAATACTTGAAATTGCGAAACAAACGAAACGGTGAGCGCTTTTAAGAATTTTTTTTCGAACATTAGCTTAAATAGAAATTTCACTAGCTACCCTCGTACTGTTATTGAACTAACTAACTATATTATATTCAAATATTTTAATTTTTTAAATTTTTGCTATATCATTGTAAATAGTTGCACTTTGCTTACATTATAGTAAATGTATTTAAATGTTTTCAATTACAAATAGAACGGCACAGCTTACTGGATCTCTATATATATAAATATATATATGTGTGGCACCTACGTAAAGCCTCCGCTTGAACCTACAATTGCCCTTTAATGACACGCACACACTTACAGACACGAACACAGACACTAACACTTATGTAAATATATAAAATATTAAATGTGACAATACTTAAGAAACATCAGTAAAAAATCAGTAAAAATATATTTAAATCAAAAAAAAAGAAGCATGCTAGCAAACAAATTTTAGACGCCTAAAATCATAGTGTCAACTAGTTAGACTATGTAAATGCATTGCTGATCAACTATCAGATATCCTGTAAAAGTAACCTGCCCTAAAGTAAGCCAACTCTCTAAAGTATATAACAGCAGTTGATCCGCCTTGTATATACGACTATTTATACATATTAAAAGCTAAAATCAAATGAAAAATGTTTAAAACAGAATTCATATATGTACATAGAACGCATTAGAATTGAACACGAATTGCCTAGAAAATACTAAAGCAAATGTAGACAAACTATTTCTATGCCATCTGCTAATATCTTAACTCTTCTTTGTGCTCCACACTCTACAAAAAAAAAAAACCACAAACACAATATATACATATATAGATGGGGTCGCGGCCCTCGGAGCGGTATTTCAACAGGTCAGCATCCCACCATTATAGACTATCGGACGGGATACATAAGGTCCCATCTTCGTTCACCCTCTGGCCGTGTGAGATGACTGATCTATCGCCAACTTCAGCTGGGTTCCTGCATGGCAGCACCAACGCACACTACCACCAGCAGCTTGTACATCAGCAGCACCACCATCGCCACCACCACCACCAACAGCAGCAGCAGCAGCAGAATCTGCAGCGACAGCATTCGCATACCTCGCTAACCATGATCCATCGGCAGAGCAGCAGCCACAGCGTCCATGGCAGCCGACGTGGTAGCGGCGGAATGCGCGCTCCACCCACCGGCACCGGGCGCCTCTTTTCCTATTTTGGCAATGAGCACGAGCACGAGCATGATCGCAAGAAATCGGAGACATCATTCTTCAATTTGGGTTTCCGACGCAAGTCCACGGTGGTTTATTACGCGCCCACAGAATAGCCGCGGGTTGGCCAACCTGAGCTGAAGCTTAGCTGCTGCATATCAATAGAATGCATGCACAGAAGTACAGTAAACACACGTTTGCAGCAACAGTCAGGCAGCTTAGAGTATGTTTTGAGGCGTACGTACCACACAATATTATATCGTTACAAGTTTATCATATTATTATCGTTGTTGTTGTAAGAGTTTTTATTGAAATCACATGCAGTTCGAATTTTGCTCAAATATTTACTAATTATACGCAACAAGTACGTAGCTCATAGTCGACACGAAATAGAGTTTTCCCAAAGTCACAGAACCCATGCAAAACAGAACCAGAACCAGCAAGAAGAGAGAGATGGAGCCCCTTATATAACTGAGCTCAAATATGCCCCTGAAAATTTACTATGTACTAACTGATATACACAAAAAATATATTAGTTGAGAAACAAGAAAAAAAAACACGAAATTAAATGTAATTAAAAAAAAAAAAAAACAGACAAAATGAATTGAATGATATATCGAAGCCAATTGTTTTTAGCAATTATATAGTATATATAAACTAAATTTATAAAATAAAGAATATATAATTAAACTTTTTTAAGTATACCCACACTACGGCACACCTTGAAAGGGATACTAAAATCCGAAATTTATAACTTATTGTTGAATCAAAAATTCGGTATACTAGTCTAAGGGATATTGTTCGCAGACATCACATCAATTTTAGAGACACATAGAACAAAAATGATCCGTTTAATTGTAAGCTCATTTTAGCAACTAAAAACCAGAGATGGAAGATCCAAAGATTATTTATATACTTGATTCGTGGGTTCTTTTATTTAAGGTGTGTTTTTATTTGTAACAGAACCGGAACGGATTTTAATGTTAATTGTGATTGTTTTTGAAATGTTCGTGTGTTGTTTGTTATTTAGCTAAGTGTTGTGTGTATTGATCCAAAAATTGAATAACCGAAACCGATCTGTTTTAGTGTTAGTTGTTGCTGGGGATTGTATGATTGAATCCTGATGCATCCACACAAGCATTCAATGACTGAGGAGCGTTCGCTCCCTTGTTCGTGGCGGCATGGCGACATGGAGCTCGAATTGAAGCATACAATTTCGCAGCTGCCTACTTTGTAATTGTATTGAATTATGTAGCCACATCCAATAATTGATTTGTGATAGTTTTTAAAGATGTTTAATAGCCAACTACATAATGCTACTCCCACCCAAAAAAGGAGGCAGCTGTCAATGTAGCGGCAAACTGTAATTGTAATTGTAAGCCACAAAATAATAAACAACAACAAAAGCCACTACAAAAAAAAAAAATGGCAAATTGTTTGCTTCTCTTTCATTTCTCTTGGTTGCCTTGAGCTAAATGTCAGTTGGTAAAAAAATCTCACATGCGGACATACAATAAAGAAACCTCAGTACAAAAACATCTCTCATTCAAATTGAAACCCTTCCAAAATTTGTTAAAATTCTAAAAGGATCAAAAATAAATCAAAGTTCGAACTAACGATTTATTCTTCATATTTCGCGGATAGCTTGGGCCGATCGTAACTAAATCGTTTCAGTTCAGTCGTGCACACAACTACCGCGATATAAGAGAAACGTGACGCCCGGCGATCAACGGGCGGCAACATTTAATTTGGTTTTCCAAGGTCTTGTGTTTTGTTTGTGTTTTGTTTCAAAAATAATAACCTTTAACGGAAAGTCCTTTTGCACTCGATAAATCATAAAGTTTGCAAATTTTACTTGAATTGTGTGCGTTTCGTTCGTGATTGTACAACTCAGCCTTAACGTGGATGTCAATATGAATAAGTTTGGTAAGTGGAAAGAATATCATCATAAATGTTAGTTTTACTATAAATTGTGTATTGTGTACAAAGCATTTATAAAAGTTTCTTTTCGAACTA
This sequence comes from Drosophila montana, assembly GCF_035044405.1. Classification (NCBI taxonomy): domain Eukaryota; kingdom Metazoa; phylum Arthropoda; class Insecta; order Diptera; family Drosophilidae; genus Drosophila; species Drosophila montana. The sequence goes on along the minus strand of NW_026998620.1, from coordinate 12,778,085 downwards.
AACAAGTTTTCTGCTTCGAACACTGCATGGTATTTTGACTTAAAACTCTATACAATATGGTCTATAAAAAAAGTCGATATACATAAAATTCGAATATATATTCATTCTGTCAAGGCACTTAATATTAACAATACATAGAAAAAGAGATTGGACGGACTTACGATTTAGTCTACATATACGTAAATATATATTCGAGCATGGAATTATTGTTTTTAAGGCACAATTAACACTTTATCGATTGTTTCTTTTTTGTACTGTCCTACAAACTGATATATGGATAATGTATTTTAAATAGCAGACCAGACTGCTTAAGACACTTTAATCTATTTATGCATATATTTATATATGTATAAATATACCACTTGAATTGTGTACCCGCGGCGCCGGCTCCTGCCTGCAGCCGGCAACGGCACAAATGGAAATGGAGGAGTTGCCCAAAACGCAGCGGTCGTCACTGCCCACCGGCGCGCTATTGCCCTGATATGACTATGAAAAATGTGTGAAAATATTTTTTGTGTACATGTCCAAGTCCAGTTACCTATCATTTTTTAATGAAAAAAGAAGAGTTGGCTATTTTTTTGTTGCCCTGGCAGGAGACCAAGTCCAAGACCAAGTGGCTGATAAACTGGTTCCTGTGGCGCATAGAAAAAGTTCTCAGGGTATAGATAATAAAAATTCAAGCGCATATGATAATCAAGGCGCAAAAAAAGGAAACGCTGGCATATTTAATTCAGGCAACAAAAAAAACGGCCAATGGACCATCGGACGCCGCAATGTCGACGATTTAATATAAGAAAAACACGACGGCAGGCGTTCGGTTATTTTTTGCTTCTACTTTTTTTTTTTTTTTGCCATGCCCAGCCGCTGGCCAGGCAGGAAAGGTGTGCGTGCGGCACAAACAACCCTCAGCCTGGCTCTAGAGGATGGGTGTAGGTACGGGGCCTAACTGGGTTTTGATGTTAACAGGTTTGCAAACTCTGAGCAAGCACACACGCACACAGCTGTGCAGCTTCACGGACATTAGCAAGGGCCGCAGTCGCACCATCAGCAGCAGCAGCAGCAGCAACAACAGCATCAGTAGAGACGACGCTTCCGTAATCTGAGCGCAGTAGGCGCGGCTGTTTGCGCTTTTCTGGTGCTGCTGCCGCTTTTGATAGAAATGACAAATAACCAGATTCATTGTAATAGATTATGTCTACAACTTAATCGCCTTGCAGATAAATGATGACAATGTTCAAAGGCGCATCTAGAGAATATAAAATATATAAGAGTACATATATATAAAAATATATATAGAATTCGGAACGGACAACTTGGTTGGGTTTTCTGTGATTTTTTTTTTCGGCAACAGCGCGTTTTGTTTTGGGTGTCAATTTTGTGTCTTTGAGTTGCTGTTGCTTTGTCAGTTTTCTTTACGTTTCTTTTTTGTTTTTACTTTTTATGAAGAGTTTGATGTGAGCTTCGTGTGGACGGAAATTGAAGTTAGATATTTGGCTTATGGACGTTTAACTAAATCTAAAAAGTAGCGTTAAAGTAAGGCCAATCAGTGAGATGACCAGACCCAGCGCCGATTGCAAGCCCGATGCGCCCGCCAGGCGACACTTGAACATATCGTAACGCGTCTCCTTATCGGCAACAATGTTTTGATACTCTGCCTCAACCAACTGGCCGTCATAGTAGGTGATTAGATCCTCAAATGGATACTCATAGCCCTGCAGGCACTCACATTTATAGCCGCCAGTCTCATATCCACGTCCCATGATGGGCACACACTGTGAAAATTCAAAATATTGGTAAGCGTTTAAACTTAGATAAAGTGAATACTTACATATGAGGTCTTTTCATCGCACTTGTGCGTGCCCTTAAAGGCATTTGGTTCGTAGTACCAGTCCGGGCACTGATTAATGTCCAGCTGCATCATGTCCATGGACACAGCGACCACACCCCTGCGAGAAGAGTCAACAAATTAGTCAGTTTAATTGCTCACATTTGCATGACAATGCGACTGAAGAGCCACAAGTCATAAGTTAGGCCATGTCAACACTCGAAAATTAGACAATCAAATCATAGAAACTACAAACAAAACATTTGCATGTGAATGGCAATGGGATTGGGAACGAGTATGGGACTAGCCCTAAAAGGGGTGAGCAGGCCCGCGACGGCGGCACGCAGCGGACCGGCCCAACAGCCCGTCCAAAACCTAAACGAAAATTAGGCCCTACCCTTTTTATGGTTTACTTACTTGAATTCCAGTTTGACTTTGAGGCTGTCCCACCCAAAGAAGGGCACCGCATAGGTCACCAACCACTTCTTGACATAACCATCGCAATCGAACTGCGGCTGAGTCCAGTAGCCGTGCTTGATGTTTGCGGCGCGATACGAGTTGGGGTAGTGCTCGTACTTTTGCTGGTATTCACCTGTCTCATTGTGACGTATCTTGATTTTCATGTAGAACGTCTCTAGATCATCAAAGTTCGTGTTCCAGCGCTGTTTGAGGAACTTGAAGTACTTCTTCTCGGTGTAGAGCTCGTGCGTTTTGTTGAGACGCGCCAGATCCTCCACCTTGAACTTGCGCGTGTTCAGCTCCGTTTTGTATGCATAGGGTGCAAAGTATGTGCGATTGGTGAACTTATTGCGCTCCCAAAGCGTTGACGCCGACCAGACCTTACTGTCGCCAAGCACAATGGCCAGGGTCTCGCCAATCATTTGATCCTCGGTCAGCGGTTTGTCCGCCACACGTTTGCCCGAATATACCTCATTGGGATCCGATATCTATGCAATACAAATGTTTAGCTAGAGTCTGTTCTTAATATTATTTCTTTTTTCTTTTTGGAAATCAAAAATGTCCCCAAGCATTTGGATTTGTATGCTAACAACTTGAGCAAATATGAGCATAAAGAAATATACAAGGCTAGAGGGAGGGTTAGAGGAGTCCAGTTTATGCGAGCTTGTGCTTCTCGTTGCTGCTGCTGCTACTGCTGCTGCAGCGTCTGAAGCTGTGGCATTTAATGAAGACGACGCCTTGTGGCGAACCCGTTTTTCGTGTCCTTTGCGCTCAAACTAATGAATTTAGCATTTGGTAATGGTTTGACACTGAATATTTAATTCACGCCGCGGCTGGCAACTGCCAACTGGCAATGTATAACTGAAACTGAAACTGGCATTGCAGGAAATTCGAGGAAGTTGAATTACGCGTGGAAAATTATAATTTACACTTGAGAAGTTTTCAAGAGGCGACATCGAAGGCGCTTAATAGGTGTCGGGTTTATCAATTATTGCTCTTCATTTAGCGTGAAGGCGATGGGAAACAGTTTGAGCCCTTTACTAGTTGCACGCGCTTACCTGTAAAAAGGCGCTAATAAAGTTGGCCAGACGCACGGCCATCTTCGCTTCGTTTTCGAACTGCTCCTTGGCGCCAAAGCTAACATCGCCGCGCAGTATCAAATCTTGTGGATGGAAGCTGTCAGGATTAAAGGCCATATTAATTAAACGTACATAACTTCAGATTTCGAGCACTCACTTCTTGCATGTGCGAAAGTTGACGCCGTGAATATACTTCAGCGCCTGATCAACGTTCACATGCTCCGTGTGCAGTGCTCTGGAGCCTGTCGTATAATTGCGATACTCGGAATGCAAATCTAAGTACTTCTCGCGTATGTGATAGGGCGCCTTCTCCCACTGTATGGGCAGCTTTTGTATCCCTGCAAGAGACAATATATTGAACAATAATGTGCAGATTCTAATTTTATTAACCTACAGCCAATTTTGAGGCAATTGTATTCATTGTAATACTGTTCCGCCGAGGCGCGTTCCACAATCTCGCCAAGATAGGGTCGCCGTACTGTGTTGGGCAGTCGGTAGCCCGGCTTGCAGCGACACTGATAGCCGCCACGTCTAAAGCCCCAGCCGTGTAATGGCTCGCATTCGGTTGTTTCCTCTTTACATCGTGCCGTGCCTGCAAAATGATTCGGCGGCTTGTTACCCTCGCCCAGCGGACACTGATTGATGTCTATGCGCTCAAAGTCCATTTCCAGTACGGATACAGCAGTATATCTAAAAAATAAGTCTAGGATTAGCTAGGCTAAGGTGCAGACAATTGATTTTCACTCACTTGGGATACTCGATGTGACGGAACTGAGTGTGCCTGGGATAAATGTCTGCAATGGGCACCACGGCCGCCACCAGCCACTTGTTAGATCGTCCGCAGTCGAAATAAGGGCGTGTAAACTTTATCGGTCCCGGATTCTCTTCGGAGCCAGGCGGACCATGGAATGTGAATGTTTCATTTGTATTGTTCGCATAGCGAATCTCCACTTGGTAGGTGATCTTTGTGTCATGCCGACCATCGACATTGTCCGGCAGCCAGGCGCGATACCATTCATTTATTTTATAAAAATCATGTGTGTAATCTTTCGATATGGTATCGGGATGATGAGCGCCCAAGTCCTGCACATCGAAAGTGTTCCACGTGGAAATCTTTTGCAAATGTATGGGATCATTGAAGTCATCCAGACGGAAAGTACGCGGCCCAAATCGTGGGAAGGTCTTATTGAAGAAGCCACGATACGACGAGGAGTACGAGCTATTGGGCGCAAAGTAAATGGCCGAGGCGTTAATGCTGGGGTTGGCCGAAACATCTGCCACGGTGGAAAGGAAATAGTACATCATGCCCGGATCATAGGTATCATTGATGGCCGGACGTATGAAGCGCGACTGCAGTATGTAGCTCCAAAAGAAGCTTCGACTCAACGCCATGTTTTGCAGATGCAGCAAGGCCGTGCGATTGGGAAACACGGGATTTACATTCACCTCTTTGATGTCCGGCTTGTGAGAGACGGCATCCAGCGGCATAAACAGATCCGCATGATGCTGTATGGGACAGTTGTCAGCATTTACCTTGTCAAACTGTATTTTGATCTCATCAAAGGGGTCGCGCGCCTGCCACTCGTGCTGGGCGAACACGCCCACGACTAGCGCCAGCACAAAAAGCAGGTAGCTGCGCCCCAAAATCGTTGACGGCAGAAACAAAACCATGTTTGTTTGTGTGTGGTCGAGATTGCCGCCTACCTGGGCAGCTGAATCAAAGTATTTGATACACTTTTTAACTTAAAAACAAACTATATTTAAAATGAGATTCCAGCGCATGCAGCCACACGCAACGCGATTAGTAATACAAATTAATGCTTTGCACTTGTTGGAACTACGCCCTCAAAATCAACAGTGTTGCAAGCGGGTTGTTGATATGGCATCGATATATCGATAGTGCTGCATGCGTTTCTATTCGATTACTATCGATGTTCCTCGGTTCATTACATCGACTGAATCAGTGAACAAGCTCTGATTTTAAATACACCGCGCATTTTTTTTTTTGTAAGCCTATAGCCCGTTTTTTTAAAAGGTCAATCACTTACATTTAGCGCCCCCGCCGCCAACTCGTGTACACATGTATTTATAATTATGCATATTGCTGTTACACAGTTGACACTCCATTTATTATAGCTCCGCATGTGCCAGAAATGACTGCAGCGGACATTTTTGGGCGCCTGCCAGTAAAAATCAGGCAATGCCCGTCCGATGGAAAACTTTATAGATCCGACATTGATAGCTGTTTTCATTATTCACAAACCGGTAGAAAACGTTGCAAACCGCAACGAGGTCAACACAGATATTTGGCAAGTTGTGCAAGGAGTCTCGTGAACCGCAACCATTTCCTGGCTCCTATCACTGTCAATCTGTTGTGTGCGGTTGTGTGTGGTTGTGTTTGCTCCTCTGCCTTTTGTCGCCACCTGCGCTAAATGACACGAATTAGCGGCCACTCGCTGCATCCTACGCTCCCTTTTTATTCCCCAACTGCATTACATTGCAGCGGTGCCTCTCGGTCTTTTCGGCCAGTTCGTTTGGGTTATTTATTACACCTGTCGTTTTGCTTGTTTTTTCGACTCTGTCGTTATTTTTCCCCGTTTTTGCCCAGTTGGATTACAAAGCCAATTCTCTACTGGCCAAAAAAAGAGTAGCAAAACTTAAATTTGGCACAAACATAATTTTCAGTTTGTCGACTGACATTTCCGTGTCTGTGTGTGTGTGCGTGTGTGTAAGCGCGCAAGTGTGCTTGTCTGTGTGCGGTAGGCACTGTTTATCCTGCTGCCGCACCTCACAATGCAGATAAATCTACGCGCCGCTCGCATTGTTTTATTTTCCACGTGGGAATCGACACAACAAAAAAACTGCAACTGCCCAAAAATGTTGCAGCTATTTTGCTTCGTTCTTGTTTTCCGTTTTCTGTTCTGTTTTAGTTTTGTATTCGCCATGTTTATTTTGCTGGGCTGTCTGTAATTGATTGTTATTGTTGTTGCCGTGTCCTAAATGGGTACGCCAATTGCGTTGCGACACAAGTTTATTGTTGGGCTTTTCGGGCTGTAGAGGGCGCTTCTAGGTCCCGTTAGCAGTTAAGCTCAACAAGATTAAAGTTTAATTTGAAAATGTGCCAAAGCATTAAAAGTATCCAAACTGCATGAGCCCCGGCTAATGAAGTTGGCAAGCTTCCTACCCTACCGCTTTATCTCATGTGCATGTGTATAGAAATTTCGGCTAGAATACAATTTGCGTCTTTGTTGGATTTGATAGATAAAACCAGCTTTGTACTTTCCTCGTATCTATCGATAATTTTTTTTACAGTTAAATTGGCTTATAAAATGCTTCAGTTCGAACCGGTTCTCTTAGGTTTAAATGGTAAAAGTATTAAATTCTTTTAAAAATAAATTTTAGCTGTACTAAAATAAACTGATTAAAATATTTAAAATATTCAACAAGCTGTTGGTTTAATGAGCAACAAAGCAGCACAAATTTTGATAAAACTTTATCAAGCGTCTTGCAAATAAAAAAATATATAAAAAAAAATATCCGCACAAAAAAATCAACAAAAATACATCAAATGAAGTGTATTGCGCATTCATTGAAATCTTTGCGCAAGTTCAAAAAACCACAGGCAATAAAAGCAAAACGACGACAACAACAAAGCGAAAATAAAAAAAAAAAACAAATAAAATGAATGCTTTTTTGCATGCTAATAACCAGACAGAGAAAGAAGCCAACAATTTAAACAAAATCAAACAGAAACGATATAAAACAAAAGCAAAAACATAGAAGTGCAGAGCTTGAACCTGGACATGCCTTTGGATTTGGACATATGCAAAGAGTGCGCTGTGACATGTCTGCGATCTTTGGATTGCATTTGGTTTTTGGCATTGCTTTCCATAAGCAAAGCAGCCCCAAATTTGGGATGTGCCTGTACGTGCTGGGCGTCACAGCATCAACAACCTCGCCAGCAGCAGCCGCAGCAGCAACAACAATGCTAAGCACTTCCATCCCAGCCAGCCAGTAACAACAACAACAAATAACTCACAAACACACACACACACACAAAAGCGGCCTAACACAGCGCAAAATTTTTTTTGTCAAGGGTGAATGACCCAGAATCAAAATCCACAACGTTGTCGTTGCCTTTGCCGCTCGCTGGCTGGCTGGCTGACTGCCTGCCGCTTGCCCCTGTTCCTGCTCAGTGCCCCCAGTCAGGCTGTTGCCGCCGCCGACGCCTCCTGTTGCCGGCGTCGTCTTCTTGCGCAGCCCCCATGCCGCCGCACTTGCCCCAACAATGTTGTGGCTCGGTCTCGGGCTCTCGTATTCGGTTTCGGCTCCTCGGGCTGTTATGATTGCCGTTGCCAGACGATAACCCAAACCAACAGCAGCAACAGCAGCAAAAACTGAAAGAAAAAAAAAAAGAATTGCGAATTTAAACATTTTGCAGCATTGCACACGCGACTCTCGCGCGCGCTCTGCCAGACCGTCTGAGAGAGATACAGAGAGAGATACAGGGCCGACCCACTCACAGTACAGATACAGATATAAATGCCAGACTATGCTGGAGTTGCTTTTGGCTTTTGTGCTGTGAAATATTATCGTGGCAAACGTACAGCGTTAATTGCGTTACACACCCGCAAAACCCCACACCCCCCTCCAAATAGTGCAGCACTCACTAACATAACTCGAGGGCTCGCTCCATTGCATCCGTTAGATACTTTCTTTCTTTGCGCTGCGCACTGCCAGGCTTCATTGGACTTCCGTTGAAATGGCCGCTGCTGTTGGGCCAGGCAAGTGGCCGCCAAATCAATCTTCATTTGTTCAGCGCATCACAGAGAGCCTGTCGGCATATATCAGCATTATGATTATGCCCCCTGGACACAGCAGCAACATCAAAGTAATTTGAGCAGCAACAAAAGCTCTGAAAGGCCAACAACTTCCACACACGCACACACACACACTCACACACTCACAACACACAAAGCAGCAATTAAAATTGACCCAAGATGTTGTCGCACTGTGGAACCAATGCGAAACATTAGATATTTCAATTGAGCCTAAGGCTGCCTAATATTTAAGAGCGAGGGGAAAAGCTTTTTAAGTGTTCATCGTCGCTCGAAGCGTTACAATTCGCAACGAGTTAAAGCTTTGCCGCAGTCACGAGTGAAAAAGTGGGTAAAGTTTCAGATGCACACTATGCGCAAAATGCACTACTCTTAGGTGGAAAAAGACTTCAAGGAACTTTATTAATACGTAATTCAGTGAAATTATCGGAAAATGGGTGGAAAAAAATAACTTGACCCGCTCAAAGCTGGATTATCTAGCCGATACTAACCGTTTAGCATTCTAAATAAAAAGGTCCTTCAATATATATAGATATATTTTTAAATATAAAGCAGTTATTCAATTTGAGTAAATATATTTGAAGTTGCAGCTGCCGACTTTCAACCACTGTGCAAAATTGTCGTCGTCGTCTCGGGGCCGCACGAAAACCTGAAACAGCCCGTGTCTCACTCACCGTCTGGGCCTGTCACCTAATTTCCGTTTTAGAAAACATGTCCTCGGGCCAGCCAGCGAGCCACTTGAGAGTATCCGTTGGCTGACATGTGTCCTACCTTTGGCTCCTACGTCTGACTGCACAACTAGCTTGAAGTCATTGCTAACTTCCATTTGGCACGAAGACAGAAGCAAATAGTTTTTGTAATTCAATTGTTGTCCTTGTCACATATGGCGATTGTCGTTGCTGTAGGTTCCTGACCAGCCGCAGGCCACAGTTTGCAACTGCAACACTTTGCCCCGAGGCATGCGAGGCGTTGTGCCTCGCTGAGTTCTAGACTTGTGCGCGCTCCCTTCAAGGACCTACGACAATAGCAAAACTTGTCGAGCACGAGCGCAAAAGGAATGACCTGACAAGCAACTAGCTCCTCGGGCCCGGACCCGGACCCGGACCCGGGCCTGTGCTCGGTTAGTGCAGCAGTTTCTACGAGCTCTGGTCATTTGCCTGCCCCTCGTGCCCTTTGGCAGCGTTGAAATTACTTTTGTATTCCAAATGGGGAAAACCCGTTCTCAATTCTCTAATTTTTCTTACACAGCATTTTTGTCACTTTCATGAATTCAAGAGCTGGGCAAAGGGTAATGAAATATTTTATTTAGAAAGAATTGGGCCAAGGAAAGAATGCCTTTTTGACAGCAAATATTACATGATATTTATTCCTAATTACTTATCCAATGTTAATTTGGTGTCTCTAAGGAAGTAAACCTCTTTATATTTTCAAAATAATTATTAGTTCTTATCTTAGTAATCAAATAGGGCATTAGAAAAGTTCAAATTATACTTTTTTGTCGAACCAAATGGAGATTGAATAGCAATTAAAAAAACTGAAATGTGCATTCAATTTGGAATGCAATTATCTGCACTTTGTGGCCAGCAAATACTTTCCCAGGGTGAACTGGCATGTAATTTATGCGTATTCATTTCATAGCTGGCCTATCCCGCTTCCTGTCCGTCTGACTGTCCGTTTGTCCGTCGGTTTGTCCGTCTCTTCTGCCTGGACACAATGGTTGCCGCCATGCCTCTTTCAATCCTTGCGATTCGTTATGCATTGCAATACACAAAAGATATCGAAAAAGGATTCTCGCATATCGCACAAAGGCGATGCAAGCGCGGCGCGTCCGTTGCATTGCTCCTTGCCTCATTATTCGAGCATATAATGCCATTTTTGATATGTAAATAAATAACAAGGCTGACTGCCTGGCCGTGTTCTAATTGCCGCAAAGGACCTGCCCTGGAACTGAGGCTGTGCTGTTCTCTGCTCTCTGCTCTGCTTTGCTGGCTGGCAGGCATCCTGCCAAGCTGGACATGCAATTGCATTGCATTTGGCATTGTTTTTCAACATCTCTGCTTTCCGCTTAGGGGTTGAGTTTCAAGTTCTCTGCTGCTACGGGGTTATCGCACGATTACAAAAGATTTCCTCTGGTCAACGGCGGCAAGGCACAACATGCTTATAAAATAAACAACAGAACCATAATGCAAATTTAACAAATCCACGAAGGAAACTTGCAGCGGAAGTTGCGCGCACACATTTTCATCAGAAACTTGGACCAGGAGCAGCTAAGCAGGAGCTGGGGAGAAAGGGCCGGCATTGCCATCTGGATGCAGTTGCTAGACTCACGCACATTAACTTTTATCTATGAGATACTTTTGTATCTTGCAGCTGGCAGCTGCAGGCAACAGCACGGCGGCAACTGGTGGCCGACTCTTGAGATATACATCACCCAAGTGCTAGGCTCTCGCTCTGCTCTGCTCCTCTTTACTCGGCGAAATCGAAGTCATATATCAGCGATATCCTGCATGCCAAAAGGATAATGTTGCTTAGAGCATCCCTTGGCTGTGCCCTCTTCTAGCTCATGTGCACGTTCGACCTTCGACGCTGTCATTGAACCCCAGCGAGGGAAACTGCATGGCCTGCGAGAGGGGGTGGGTGGTGGGCAAGGGAGAGAGCGTTGAGCTGTGAGAGGAAGCCATTGCACTTATTATTATGTACTCATTATGTGTTCATTATATGAACTTACCTACAAGTCCTGCTCTACTCTTCAGTGTTTTATTTTGTTTTAACTCACTCACACACACATGCACACATGCACACGCACACGCACACCCTCACCCTTGCCCCAGCGACCGTACTGACCTATTCCTCTGGAAATGTTGTATGGGTTGGCTGGCAAACAGCAAAAGGTAAAAAGCACAAAGCGATTTTTTTAAATTTACTCATGTGTAAACATATTTAAAGTTTATGCTCTTTGCCCCAAGCGGCCACTCGAGTGCTGCAGGAGGGGGGGGAGTACACAGCAGCTGCTGTACACACATTTACACGACTTGGAAGATTATGGACTTCAAATTGACAAGCACGTCATGTGTAAATGTGTCCCATAAATCATTTTCATTCTTGATGAAACAACAAAATCGAATTTATATATATATTTATTAAAAATAATACAAAAATAAATGAAGCAAAACCTGGTTTCATGGCTGTGGAAATCGAGGTTCACGAGCCAGACCTGAGGCTAGGCAGTTGGCATTTTTAATTCCACTTTAGCTTTCCGCCAATTTACCACTGTTACGGGTGGAATTTACCAAATCGCTGAAACCCGTATTCATTATATTCTTATGTAGAGCTTTGAAAAATCAAGCAAATCGGGAAAAAATAAAACTTATCACAAAAATTTTTTTAATCGCATTTCTACCGAAGAAGTTTGAACTCTGCGAAAAGTGAGAAACTCTCAAATGAATTTTTATATAGATCTTTGGAAATGAATTTGAGCGCGAAACGTCACCCACCAAATCTTTGACCGATCGGATCGTAAACAAAAAAGTTACATACAAACGTTTTTCTCGATTTTTCCACACTTGCGGGTGGAAATTCCCGAAACCCCGTCGTAACGTGCACCTATATCACATAAGGTAACTGCAGTGAAAATTTCAACTTCCTAGCTCTTACGGCTTGGGCTGTGCGTTGATCACCAATCAGTCAGTCAGTCAGTCAGTCAGTCAGTCAGGACAAACAGTTTTATATATAGAGATTAGCAGTAAAAACAATAATAAAATGTAAATTAATTATTTTGTATAGAAAATATTCATTTTTCACGAGGCAAACCTGAAGTTAGAAAGTTGGTTCGAAACGTAAACCTGAGGCTAGTCAGTTGGCAATTTTGATCCTACTTTAACGACAAATATTTTCAAATATTTATATATATATATATATATATTATATTATTAGCAATAATAAAAAAATAATTAATGTATATAAAACATAACAACGTTATACTTGTATAGGAAATATTAATTTTAGTTTTGTAACTGCGATCAGATCAATTATCAACTCGATTAACGTTCCATTCGCTTGTGCATGCATTGACTGTACCTTGCACAGTTTTTGCCAGTTGAAAGCATTTAGAGTTTCAATCCTGATTCAATTTCAGCTAACCGAAATGCATTCTGGCGTTGGAGTGCAGCCGTTTGCTGCACTTTTGCCAGCCAGGCGGGCAAATATGATCCCTTGGCTCGAGATTATTGGCAATTGACTGCACTTTTCTTTCTTCTTCTTTCTCATCTTCTGTGGCTGCCACCTTAACAAATTGTTTTAACACCTTGTTCAGACCAAGGGAGGCATTCGAAAATTGAAAATCGATATTTGGAGGGAAGGCTAAGGATGGAGCCAGGCAACACCTTTAACAGACCTGAGCAGGATGGTGGGGGCCTGTGAGGGGTATTGAATGTAATTAAAAGGAGTTGGATTACACGTGCTGCCAGCCTGGCAGACAGTCGGGCAGTCAGGGAGTTGGGACAACAAAAAATACACACAACGTCCGTGGCGCAGCAAGCAGGAGCAGGAGCCGGAGCAGGGGTAGGAGCTGGGACAAAGTTCTTCTTTTCACTTAACACACAAGTGAAGTGAAGCAACCAAGTCGAGCAGCGCTCTGGACGAGCACACGCTACGTCTGCGCGACGCAATCGTCCTCTTAAAATGCACTTTAAATGGCAGTTTCCGGTCCCACACACACACACACACACACACACACACACACACACATGCACTCGGCTTGCATAGAAATGTATAAGCATAATAAAAAATACAATGCGAAACGTTAAGTAAAAGCTAAAAGGAGTCGCGCTGTGCCAGGAGCAGCAATGCACCGCTTGGTACATACTGTACCCACACTCACACACACACACACACTGGCACACATACACACGCTGTCATGTTCGCCATTAACTTTGTTCTCGTCCTTCTTCACATGAAGTTGCAGCAAAGCGCTTTTTATAGGCCTACCCCTTGCATTTCTGAGGTGTTTGTTTGTGTGAGTGTGTGTGCGTGTGCGTGTGCATGTGTGCATGTGTGCATGTGTTTGTGTTGCATGCAATGCAACCGCTTCTCATATGCTTAATGCAGTTTATATAGATTCTTAAAGATTAAATTCCCAAAATATATTCCAAAATAGAAAGAAAAAATATGAATATAATATATATAATCGGCTTAAATTATGTGAAAATAGTTTTCGATATTCCATTTGATTTTTAATACTCGTTATAAATTGAAACCCTGAAAAAAGCTCAGTAATTCAGTTTACGGCGCGAGCCAATGCAAATTGGTTCAATGAACCCAGAAATTTGTTCGAGCCTTGCTTCGACTTATACTACCACAGTTTGGAATTCAAAATCTTAATGGGTTTTCCTCACGTAACTATATTGCATATAAAGATGTGTAGAAAATCATCATGGGGCAATATATTTATGAAACTGCTTGGTTCATAGTGTGAACCAGCTCGGCTTAGAAAGGGTTCGCAGCCTTGTTTAGTTCATATTTAATGTTAAGGACTTCAATTTCAATTTATACATATTTCTTTCTCAATTCTTTACTTGCAGTTGCGCACAACATAGCACGGGAATCGTATCGGGCCTACAACAGTGAGATATACGCCTCCCGGAACAGCTCCGTGGGTCAACATGGCGGTGAGTGGAACCAATTCAATTAATTAATTCTGGTTGTGTGTACGGTTGAGGGGCGGCGGGCCTTTTCGCCTCCCCCCCTGTCTGGTTCGTGGCAATTTGTTTTTGCAAACACTTAAAAAGATGCCTTACAACCTGAAAACTTCAGTCGAGTCACTTTTGGCTCTCGGCGTCGCGCAGGTTGCGGAAATGTTTTTGTTAGCTAGCTCCGGCCGTCACATCCTGCACATCCTGTGTCTGCCCTGTAGGAGTAATGTAATATCTGGTGTTGCCGCTTGTCGGCGAGACACCTCAAGGACTTTTTGTGTGCCACAAATGGCGTGGCCAGGACTTACGTTTAGAGACGTGACCCCCTCCGCTCATAGAGCAACTGGCAGTTGTTCTTCATCATCAACTGGCTTTGCCATGCTGTTGCACACACATTGGTGTAGGTCCAGCCGGTTATACATATACATATATGTATATGTATATGTATGTGCCACATGCCCACTTTGGCGCCGAGTGCGCTTACAACATAATGCACATACATACATACATATAAGTGCATATAAATATATGTGTATATACATGCATATGCAAAAAGTCTTCGCGCCTTTTGCCACATGCAGCACGTTGCGCTCGGCCCCTATGTGCTCCACGGCTGCCGCAAGCAGCTCGACCTGTTCCGTTGCAACCAACGCGATGTCAGCACCTTTGGCTGCCTTTACAATTTCATTTTCATTTCTTCTTTTTTTTTCGCGACTGCTGCCACTGCAGAATTAATGGGTTAAGTAAATAGCTACGTAATATGCTGCAGTGTGCCCGGTGCCCGGGCAGGGTCTTGCACGCATTGGCCAGAGGGGAGGGAAGAATGTTAAGAAGTGCCACTCGTTGCGGCGCTTCACATGCGGCAACGTTTGGCTGCCACTGTCGCCGGCCTCAGGGGGAGAGAAGCTGCCTTAAACGCTTTACGTGCAACGTGCAACGTGCAACGTGCAACGCGCAACGTGATAATGTCAATAGCTTCTTGAATGTATGCACAGTCAGACAAGATCTCAATCCGTTGCCTGCAAAATTCAAAAGTGCTACTATAAAATGAAAATCAGACTTAATTTCATAGAACGTTTAAGCTGCAAGCCAACAAGCATAGTTTGTAATATTAATTAAAACATGTTTCGGCTCGTGCCGATTCGGCTTCAAAATAGTTGTCTAATAGCTTATGACAAATAATTGTATTGCAATATCTGTGAACGGTTCAAATCTAATCTAATTAACAAACATAATCAACGCACAACCCTCAGCTCGTCAGATCCTTCGAATGGTCGTATTCAATATTCAGGTATTTGTGCTTTAAAAAAATATATATATGGCTAGATTTCATTTTAAGGCCTCAAATTTTGCGTGCAGCCTTAGTGCTGCCAGCCAAGTTTGAACCGCCGAGCCGGTGCGAACCCAACCAAAACCCGAACCGAAGCAAACATTTTTTAATTTTGTATTCACAATAATCTCTTGGGGTGACTCTGCCAATAAGCATGAACAGCTTGGGTTCTTTTCATTCAATTTATCTGGCCTTTTCAAAGTTCGGCCCCAACTTCTATATGAAAATTTGTGCGACATGCAGGAAGCTGGTTCGAACCTTGAACCGAACCATCGACCATAATTCCACTCAAAGGCACGAACAGATCTGCAACCGGCCACCTCTTGTTGCACCTTTAAATGTAGGTAAATTATTGCCCATTGCAAAACAGTCCAAAAAAGCAAATGAAAAATCGCCATGTGCACAGATTTAACTAGCAACCCTCTGCATCCCCCCCCCCCCTCTCCCCCCTTTCTGGTCACATCTCTCCTGCGTTGCATGCCGCGCCATGTGCAAGCTGCAGTTGCAGTCGCTAAAGCTAACGGCAACGACTGCTGTTGCTGCCGCAGAATGCTGCGTTAAGGGTTCGAGTTTTGTTTTGCATCGTTTTGTTGCACGCATCGGACGAAATGTAGGCCAAGTTAAAAATGATTTAATGCGTTGATTGCGGCAGCTACATCTGCAGCCTGCTGCCTGCAGCTGCAGCGCCTCGGGGCTTCTGTGTGCCGATCGCAGCTGTGCCCTGTTTCTTATTTTCTTGCAGAATCTTTCCGATACATCAGCAGTGCGTGAGATTTATGTGACCCACTGCAACGTTCAACGTGCAACATGGCGTATGCGCAATATTTTCAAACGACTTGCAACTTCGTTTGCCAACAGCGCATTGACCCAAAACACACGCACACACACCCACACACAGGCGCACACAGATACAGCTTAGTTTAGAAAAGTTCGTTAAAAATAATTGCCAACCCTTGAGCGTGCGAAAAGCTCCTCCTTTTCAGCTGCAGTTGACGTCGCAGTTTTCCCGCTGTTGATTTCGATGCTTGGCAACCGAAGTCTCTCCACAAGTGTCCGCCTTACACAGCTAATTGGCTAAAAAATGGTTTACTTTCTCGCTTAGAGAGTCGGACAGAGAGAGAGGGAGTTTATCCTGTCGGTGCTGGCTCCTGGGACCGGGCCTGGCACAGGCAATCAAACAATACCATCAGCTGGCACACAACGGCGCCTTTGTATTTTAACACCTTCATCCAATTTCATTTTTGTTGCCCCTATTGTTGTTGTTGTTGTTGTCGTTGTTGTTGTGCCACATATTCGAGGCTGATCCTTGGCTGCGCTTGCTGTCAGTTTCGCCCTGGCTTAATTTATGGACTTTGGGCCATTTGCTCTTGCGCATCATTTTTGAAAAAAGTGACGACAAAACATTCCACAATATGACAAAAACAACAAAAACTAAAAAAAAAAACCAAACTTAGAAGAATGCAAAATCCCTCTTGGCAAAAAACTTTATATATGAAGAGAAGAAAAAAAAAACGCCATCAACAATTTAGATAAATTTTCCCACCAGCTATGGGCATATAAAAACAAAGAATCACCCCACCCCACCCCATAACCTATACGAGGGGTGCTCGGGCTTTGGCCAGGGCTCTGCCGAGGGCTGCTCTCTGGGTGCTGGGCCACATCCGCTATGCCAGATACCTCGGCACAATAATCACACTCTATGCACGATATCAAATGATAAACTCCAAGAAGCGCACAGATTCCCGAGTCCAGTATGACTGCAGCTTGCCTGAAGTTGATCCCTGCCCCTGCTGACCGCTGCCGCTGCCGCTGCCTCGTTCGCCTTGCAGCAGCCTCCTTTTCATGGATGTGTGTGCACAACGGCTCAGTGACGGCGGCGCATCCTTCAGGTACAACTTACTCATATATCACAAAAGGATATCGCGCTCTGTGTGTGCTTTTCTGCTTAGCTTTTTCCTAGTTTTTTCTTCAATTTTTTTGTCTTGTCTGGTCAGCGGCTCCTGCTCTGCTCGAAGGTGACACCGTGGCGCACACACAATGGCCATAGATGGTCTTTGCTGAAAAAAAAAATACAAACGAATATACATTAATACGAGCCAGTCGCAAAAAAAATCGAAATCAACTTATAAAAAACGCAATTTTATTTGTTGGTCTGCATTAAAAATGCAAATGTCGCATTGAGTTTCATTCTCCTTCCACTTCTCTGTCCTCGCTGATCATCCACTTCCTCTGCTCCTAAGATTTTTGGTAAACAACATTTGCAACGGCCAGCGAACCTGGTTGAACTTGGCTCAGCAGCTCCAACTCGTATTGATTCCAGATTCGATTCTGGGTTCGAATGAAAAAAACCAAATATAAATAAGATTAAAAAAAACTACCCCATCATACCCTGTATAAATAAGAATCCAAAATAGCCAGAAATCAAATAAGAGCAACAATGAGGGGGAAACAATTAATTAATTTGTTTTAAATACGCAATTGCCAAATAATTTTTATTATTAATTTTAACCCATACTTTTATAATGGAAATGGTTTTCTTGATTTTTTATAAATATATACTTATTATATATACTTATTTATAAAAAGAAATAATTGTTTTTGTGGCTCATAGAAACTCATTTAAATTTTACTTTTTATTTAGCTATTTATATCTAGATTTTCTTATCATAAATAAAAACAAATAAAAAAGGAAAAATGGAAATGGTTTTGTTAATAAAAAAAAAGTTTCTCAAATGAGAAAAATAAAATTTTATTTTAATTAATTTTGTAAATATAAATAAATAGTGTATAAATGAAATAATATTTAAAATCAAAAAATATACATTATTTCGTTCTTTGACTGTCTGAAAAAATTACCAGGTCAAATTTGGATTATTCAATCTTAATACTCTATAAATTGTATAATGCTCGATATAATATCCTATTTTGGTTGATATAGTCCATAAGACCTGCTCCATTCTTTTCACGAACCGCGCAAGTTTTTCATACTCTGTAAATTTTTCACAAGACATTTAAACTTTATCGCGTATCTCTGGAGCGCTAAGGAGCTGGCAAGACAACAACCACCACCAGCAGCAGCAGCAGCAGCAGCAGCAGCAGCAGCATCACGAGCAGAGCGAGCACCAGCAGGAGCAGGAACGAGGAGCTGAAATTATCATCAGTGCTCAATAAGTTTTGGTCACTGGACAATGTCCATCCTTTTGTGTCCGTCGTTGCCGAGAGGTTCAGGTACATTCGAGTACCTCTACCTACATTCATTTGAATGGAGACAAGTCCCTGCGTCCTTTTCGTGCTCGCGACGATCTTTGGTCCGATCCTTTGTGTGGCCAAGTGCGCCGCTGTCTGCGTCGCTGCCCCTGATGTGCTGCTGTTGTTGTTGGTGGTGGTGGTGGTGGTGCTGCTGCTGCTGCTGCTGCTGCTGCCTCTGTTATCTGGGGAATGAAACTGAAAGCATGCAGAAAAAGTTTTATTATGCGAGCGTCGAGCGAATCGGCAGCAGAAAAATGCGATTTTTTTTTATATAAAAATATTTGGAACGGACGGACTACGGCTGCCATGTGGAAGGGTGGAGAGTGCGGCAGGGGCACCACCACCACCACCACCGCCGGCGCATGGGGTAAGATTAGGGCCTGAACGGCGGCTGCGGCTGCGCTTTCTGCCTGCCGCTCGCAAAGAAGTGTTGGATGTCATCTTATTATTTTGAGACCACGCAGCAGCAGCGGCAGCAGAGGCAGTAGCGGCAGCGGCAGCGGCATTGATGATGACCATGCGCCGCTGACCAGCGGCAGCAGCTATAGAGGGGCCCTAGAGGGCTCGGGCATGGACCTGGTCAGCCAGCGATCCCGGTCCCCCCGGTCAGTTGTTGTAAGAGCCTCGCACAAAACTGTGGGAATAAAAACAGGATTCAATGCCGCAGTTTTTAGCAAAAATTGCGTTATCGCCGCAATTGTTGTTGCCGGAATTTAGTTTTGATGATGCCACCGATTTTTTGATGATGCTGGTCAACATTCAGCATCATCTGGCTGCGTTATCCTCGCGCATGTCCTCGCTGCGTCTTTAGCCCTTCCTCCTTTTTGCTTTTTACTGTTGCTTTGCTTGCCAATTCGCCTACTCTCTGACCCGTCACCAGAAGCGAGAGGAAATCGAAAGCACATATCGAAATTTTGTTCTTCGTTTTAACAAAAATTGGGTTATGGGTATAAAAAAAAAAAAATTGCACAAAAAATGAGTCAATTTTAACCGTTAATAAAAAAATATGTACATAATATATGTACAATGACGTCTGCTTATCATGCACAAGCATGCACATTGTTAACGAAAGCTTTAAATAGCCGATAAGCAGCTAAAAAGCACAGCGCCAGTTGGCATGCCACATAATCCCATTAACAGTCAAGGATCTATAGTTTCCAGCTAATTGGATGATCTCATTGATGGCACTCGCGCAGTTAAGCTTTTAAGCTGCCATAACGGTCAGCGCACCTGCTGCACGCACTCAAATTGAGTTGGCAAATGGCAAAAGCTCATAGAGAGGGCGAATAGATGGCGAAAAGAAGAGATGGCAGATCTTATCAGCGCATCTAGATGCTAGATACGTTTGTCAGTCAGGGGCAGACTTCAAGTTAATTAAACTTGGACGCGAGCAAAGAGCGAACGCGATCATAAAAAAGAACACGGATTGCGATTGCCCGAAGCTGAAGAATTGCAGTTAATTGAAATGTTCCGCAGTCGGCGGCGCATAGCGACAAAAAACGCAGCGAACGGCAGCGGGCGACAAAAGTGAGGGGTCAAGCTGAGGTACAAAAAAATTATACATATATACATGCATAAATATGTATATATGCGTGTGTGTGAGTGTAGGTATGTTCAAATAAAAAATGCCAATAGACTATTGCAAAAAAATGTGCTACCAACGGCTAGAGATGCCCAGAGAGTAAGCATTGCCAGAGTCGCTCTCCCTCTCGCTATCGCTCTGAGAACTGCAGACAGAGCGAGCTTCGAGCTACAAAATGTTTGACTACAAAACGTCTGCGGCTACGGTGTCTGGGTGGTTGCTAGCTGAGTAACTGCGCTGCCTGGCAGCGTGTGCAAAAACTACAAAAAGCACACAGAGCAACGGCGACGACGACGACGACGTTGTATGGGTATGTGTGTGTGTGAAAGAGAGATTGCATGCATTGCATACCAATACCAATGCAGCACTCGCCGCTGCGAATACCAAAACAAAACAAAAAGGAAACGCACGCTGCGTTTGTGTGTGAAGCTTTGCCGGCGTCAGCGACAGCGTCTGTGTGTGTGTGTGTGAGTTCTTGTCGCTGCAAGCTTTTTTTTGTAGCTGTAGCCCAGCGAGACGGTCGTCTGACTGACTGAACGGCCGGGTATCTGTATCTGTATCGCATCGCCACTCCACTCGCAAGTATCGCGGACGCGCAAACGACCATGCGAAAAAATCGCAGTTACAAATCTGGAACTTTTTACACAAACGGTTAAAAATCCAAGCAAAATATCAACTAAATCTATTCAAATCAAAAAGGAAATATCAATTCGACTTCAGCATTTTCGGTTTTTGCAGCATAAAACGAAACAAAAATTTCAGATAACATTTAGATGCAATAAATATTTGTCAAAAAAGTAATCAAAAAAAAGTACCGAGTCCGCGCATACGTCTCATACATTGGATATTTAAGCACAACAATAACAAACTAAATAACAATAGCAACAAAAACCATTTAACACACCGCACACACACATCGAAAATAAACCAGAATAAAAAATATTTAAAATATCCGTAATTCCATTTTGTTATTAAAAATTAAACGATTTTCTTAGTGTTTAGTGCAACATTTGCCAGTTTTTGTTTAAGTTTTTCTTTATTTGCAACGGTATAAAACGGTAAATCTTTTATAATATAATATAAAAAGTGTTTAACGTGGAACACAAGCTCAATACGCTTCTTATTACCAATAATAATAATAATAATAAAAATAATTAAAATAACAAAATAACAATAATAATAATAATAATTACTATAATAGCTACGCAGTCTATGCATAAAAATTGTAATTTTAAGAACGCATCTGACGGATACACAAAAGTCGAAACGTCTCCTATGGGCACGCAAAGCGCATAAAAATGCAGCGCCATGTTTGGAAATGCATTAAAATTAAATATAAAATTTATAAATTGCTAACAAGTGAAACAAACACAACCTGAAATCACGCAGAAAAGAACAACAAAATACACTTAAGTGAAAAACAAAAAGTTGAGACTGCATTCAGTTAAAGAATATTTAAAGTGATTTGTGCGCATGATGATTATCAAGTGAATAGCAAATAAAAAAAAAAACGAGAGTACACAAATTTTGATAATATAATTAAATATTGAAACGACTGCGTTTGAATTCGGCCGCAGCAGGATTTGAAATTACCCCACAACAGGATCAGCCACAATTTTTGCAAGGAAAACGCAGTCAGCAAAATTGCGAAAGGAAATTCAAATCAAAATTGAAAATAATTAAATTGCAATTATTTAATGCAAAACGTGCCTCGAAACCTCAGCTACAAAGACAACTGCAACTCGCAAGCTTTAATCAAAGCGCACCACAAGCATTTACGTAACTTCAGATAATTGATGCAATTACCAATCACACACATACACACACACACACACATACACACACACATACATACACACACACACACATACTCAAAGTTAGTCAAGGAAAGTGCAGCTAAAGCTTTGAAGCCGCGCTGGATCCCAGAGAACAGACGATTAGCGATCGCAAACTTTCGAAAGCTCCAAAGCTTCAAACCACACGAAGTACACGCCCAGCGAGCGCAGCGCACTGCAACGCGCCAGACAGGGAGAGACTGTGCATAACTGCAGCAGCCGAAAAGCGAACCGAGCAGCGTGCGTCTTGTGCGCTCGTAACTTGTTCGGCCAGCTCTCGGAGCGACGCTTCGTGCACTTCCTGCGCCGCAGCCCCCAGCAACAAGCAGCGGCAGAGCCAGAGCCACCGAGCGACGACAACGAGATCAGTTCGTTAGCGAATGCAACGCTGATTGCAATTGACGCTGGCTGCATTTTACGCAGCGAAAAGTGAAAGAGACGCAGCAGTCGAGAGAGAGAGAGAGAGAGCGCGCGCAACGGAAGATCATCAAACATCACTCGCTCTACTGTACGCCGGTCAATTCAGCATCTGCAACTCGGCAGTCCCCAAGCAATCGAAACGGGGGGAAATTAAAAACGATTTTCGCTGCGGCTCGTTGCGTTTCTGTTTTACTATTTTTTGCTCGTGCAAAAAAGAAAACAACTCGAAGACACGTAAATGAGTGTAGTTTGTGTTATAGTGAAAAATATACAAAATATATTATAATATACATTACGACTATTGTGGCAGTTACTTGGATTAAATATCTACACCTGCAGCAGCCAATTGGATACTCTACACATTTGGATACTCATCACTAAAGCAGCTACGCGGCTACAGATAAAATTCGCTTGAGTAAGTCAACAATATATCTAAAATCGCAGATAAATATAGATTTCCCAGCTTTAGATACGTGGCTAAAAAACTTAAATTCAATTCATGTGTGGCTTAACTTGTCCCACGTTATCAGCATTCAAATAAATTATAGAATGAGATTGAGATTAACACAAATAGATTGCAGCTTTATAAATAAACCAACTTTATAATGCATGAACTGCTTTGAGACTGCAATGAGATTCCTTTAAAAGAAAAAGTCCATAGAACTCATCGAGTGACCACTTTTAATATAGAAAATATGATATTAAAAAGTAAATGTTTGAGAAATTCTATATCCCCTGTTAACGAAATGGGAATTTCATAAATAATAGTATTTGCAGTTCTTAAGCCATGAACATGGCCTTCTTAAATAACCAAGAATTAAATTTTAAACATTTAAAACGGTATAGAACTTTAAAGCCATTCCCGCAGTTCCGTTATGTTAGATTCTTAGAATATTGCAAAAAATCAAGAGCTTAGGTTACCCCAGCCCACTCGCTACTCTCTAAACGAAAAGTTATTTCAATATTCAGCAGGGTTCCCATGGTTTCGAATTCCCAACTATCAGTGCGTAACTTGAGAGCTTTTCAAGTGTTCGGAGAGAACAAATAAATAAAAGTGCATATTTTGATTAAAATACATCATTTGATATTTGCTTAAAAATCACGTGCAAAACGTGGTTCAAGCCGCTAGAAACGGCATTGATTGCTGTTAAGGGGGAGGGTTACGAGGGCGGTAGATAAAAACTGACCCGTCCCAAACATTAGAACGAGGGGTAGGTTGGGGAGCAGCAGCAGCAGAGTGAAGGTAGCCCAACGAGACACGCTGGCAATACCCACAAGTTCATGACCAAAATGCCGCATGTCGGCAACGATGGCAACGACAGCGGCGACGTCGACGAGCCCACCAGCTAAGCGTGGGCGCAGGGCCGGCCAGTCGCTCGCTTGGCCAATCTCACAATATACATACATATGTACATGCATCAATATATATTTGCACGTGTGCGTGTGTGTAAATGCAGCGGTGTGCGAGCATTTTATTTACCATTGCAATTTGGTTCCAATTTAGAGGTACGAAATATGAACAGACAGACTATTTGTTGTTCTTGTTTAGTTGTGTAGTGCGCTCATTTAACCCCTTCGAAGGAATGTTAACAGTTTGTGTGTTTTCTGCATAGCGCGCATATTGTGTCTGTGTGTGCGTGTGGATGGCATGTGGAACGTCGACGCTTTGTCCGTGTTTATCGTTTACTTTTAATGTGCCATCCTTTTTGTTATCTTTAGCATATTTCTTGGCAGTTTTTGCTTTTATATTAACGTATTTGTGCTGTAGTTATTCTACGCTTTTCACTTTTTCTTGATGTATTTTAAGTTAGCTCTGCATTAAACACTCACATACACAGGCGCAAACTTACGTTCCACACGCGACAAAACTTTGCTCGCCGACAGTCTTGAAGTTTTTTTGTACACGTTTTTGCATTTCAAGACACACAAACGATCTTCTGTGCAGCGACGGAGCGGCAGAGAGAGCTTGTGCGTGTGTGAATCTGTGTGCTCATGTTTTTTCGCCTTACGTTTTGGTGTGCAAATTCTGCCGCCACTCGCGCTGCTTATTCTCTTGCTCGCGCTGCCAGCGTCAGCGCAGACGTTAAAAAGCCCGCTCTCACGCGCTCGCTCTCTCACTGTCTCTTGGTTTTTTGCACGCTTTGCAAACTTTTTGCCTGCCTCTGACCGTCGTCGTGTGCGTGTGTGTATGCGATTGTGTGCATTGTATCTGTGTGTGCATGCGTCGCCGTCTGTTGCCGATACATTTGACTGTGTGCATTTTTGTAGCCGTCGTCGTCGTCGACGTCGATGTCGACGTCGTCGTGGTCGCCGTCGCCGTCGCTGCAGCTTTCGTTACGACTTGCGGCTGCGACTCCCCAGAGTTGCTTGTGGGTTTTGTTGTGCGACGCAAGTGACGACGTGAAGACCAACTGAGCAGCAGCAGCAGCCAGCGAACGTCAGACGTGTGCGAAGAACCGAACCAAGAACCGGTGACGTAGACGTTGCGTCCGCCATTATTACAACGCGGCGGCTGCCAAACGCAAATTACAACAATAAATTATCGGAAATCAGCAATAGAAATTCAACTGTGTTGTGCAGTGCGGCAATTTATATCAAATCAAAATCAAAATAGAACAAAGAGTTCAATTTGTATTTATATACAATACAATACAAATGCAAATACATACTCACATGCATGTATGTATTTTTATTTGATGCTCGTTGGAGAATTCGCAAGCACACACACACTCGTATCCTAGGTGCGCTGAGTTATGTAGGCAGAGCGCGCGCGGAACGCGAAATGCTAACGGAACGGAACGGCACGGCCACTGTGATCTCATAAATAAATAAAATTAAATAAAATAATATACAAATTATATTTATATAAAAGTATAATGCAGAGGAGCTAGCTATAAATATCTACATATATGAAAAAAAAACACAACGAAATCTAGTTTAAAGTGCATACAAGTGAATTTTTGTGAAATTTAGTGCAAAACAAATTGAAAAGGTAAACCAAATAAAAGTTACTAAGCTTTAAATTTGCCGCTGCAGATTGCACACACATACACCTACGAGCAGAGAACAACAACAAGACATCCATATCAAGTGCCAGTGTTGTGAATGTGTGTGTAAGTAAAAAGCACACGGCGCGACAAGCAGCCAGCGACGGCATTTCTTGAGAGGCCCCAAATGCAAAAGTGCGTATGTGTGTGTGTGTGTGTGTGTGTGTGTGTGTGTGTGTGTGCAATTAAGTGCAAACA
This sequence comes from Drosophila montana, assembly GCF_035044405.1. Taxonomy (NCBI): domain Eukaryota; kingdom Metazoa; phylum Arthropoda; class Insecta; order Diptera; family Drosophilidae; genus Drosophila; species Drosophila montana. Next base: position 12,752,533 of record NW_026998620.1, on the reverse strand, counting down.
TTAGACAGCAACATTTTAAATATATGTACATATATATAATTAGATAGTGTGTGTGCAGATATTTATAAAACCAAACAGCTGACATGTGTGGCGTGAAATGAAACGATATGGATTTATGTGTTTGTATGTAAATATGTATGTATGTGCGTGCTCAGGTGTTTCGCTTATATGCAAAAAGGCAATTAGAAGCAAAGCTTAGCGACAATAACAAAAACAACGCCCCACAGTCTGCGTTGTTCAACACTGCAACAAACACACACGCACAGGCGTCGCCATAACAAAAGCGGCCCCACACATACACCCAGCCATGCAGCTTTGACGGGGCTACAATTTTTTTTACGTCTGCCACGCTGTGCTTGTCTGAGCATTTGTCTGTGTGTGCGTGCATGTGAGTTTGTGAGCAATGCATTTAACATCGTCACAATCGCATTAAAAGCCGCTGTGTCGTCGCCAGCAACGCAGCCGACGTCGCTGTCGCCGTCGCAGTCGCATGCTGCTATGTCCACCATTTTGATTTTTGCTTATGCATCGCCCGCCGTCGCCGCCGCCGCAAACAGCACAAATCATTAAAAGTGAACTTAAAATAAAGAAAAGTCCAGACAAAGTTGCTCTGTTTGCGTGTGTGTGTGTGTGTTTGTGTTGTTGTTGTTGTTGGTTAGTTGGTCTGTATGAAACCGGTTTGCTTCGCCTTTTGCTTTCCTTTCCTTTGGTTCTGATTTTTGGTTTTAGCTCTGCTTCCTCTGTTTGTTGCCTTGCGCCTGTCTAAAGCTAGTTGATTTTGCACCCTCTAGCCACTTTTGTTGTTACCTTGCATTTTCGTGTAGCTGCCCTTTGCTGGGCTCCACGTCAGCCACGTGTCAGCCAAATGGCGTCCACACAGACCACAAAACAGACAACTTACTGCTACATAGGCAGCTATATATACACACACACACACACAGATGTATGCGCATAAATGTATGTGAAAAGTAAGCGAAAACCGGCCGGCGCGTTGCATGCAATGCGGGGCATGGGGATGCAGAGGGAGAGAGAGAGAGCATTGAGCGCCAAAAGCTCGGCTGCATTGTCAGACGACAAAAGCTTGCGACTGCAATGCGCGCGCTCTTAGAGAGAGAAAGAGAGAGAGGGAGCTAGTAAGCGTGTAAGTGAGACAGATAAATAGAAGAGAGGTACAGCTGCAATTATTTGCAGTTCTTGTCTTGTTTCCGTTTCTTTTCCCACTGCCTTGGCTTGCCTCAACCACGTCCTCTTCAACCGGCTCGTTCTCGTCTCCGTTGTTGTCGGCATGTGTGGATAATTTGGCGCTTCGCCATGTTTTCTCCGTTTTTGCTTTGACTTCACCTCCCCCCTTTACGGTAATGGCTCAGGGAGTTCGTGGAGTCTCTCTGCAGTTGGGTGTTGCATGATGTGTTTGAGTGGCGGGAGGCATGCGTGCTGTTGGAGCCGGCGGGCACGGCGAGTTCGTTGCCGGCAAACAAGTTTTCATTTTTGCCTGGCCGCATTTGTCGCTGCCGCATTTTTTTTTTTTACCTTATTTTTGTTGCATTTGACTTTTCATTTAGCTTGTAATGTGGCTTTTCTGCTTCTTATTATTTTTTGAAAGTTTGACAGCAAAAAGTTGAACTGAAAAGCACGAGCTGCAGATAGGAAAACTTTCAAGAAAATTGTCATGCCGAACGTTGTGTAAATTAAAGGATATATTCCTAAAGTTCCTTACTTCAAGTGATCAATAAATAATAATACAGCTCATGCATTTATATTTACATAAAAATACATCCATAACTAGATTCACATGTGCATCCTTTTGGCTGTACTGCACTGTAATTTGCTCGCGCGGCGCACAATTTATGCAACAAGGCATTTCTTGACACTGCCACAACCGGCATGCAATCAGCGGATTGTGTGCATGTGTGTGTGTGTGTGTGTGCGAGTGTGCTCGTTGGCGGTGCCAGGCACTGTCTGCCACAATTGCAGGCGCTATGTCCTCGAGCGGCGCACAGCTGGCAGCCCAGGCACGTTGCCTGACAAAAGCATTCAGCCTAATTTCGCAAATAAAATATGCTAAATAAAAACGCTAGATACACCCGGAGTCAAGTAGCAACCACCCCCACCCCCACCCCCACCCTAGCGCTGGAATTGAGCGGCGCCTGCAGCCGGCACTTTTCTAATTCGCCATGAAAGGCAAACTATGCCCCCGTTGTTAAGGGCGCAGAAAACTTGGCCGGGTCCTTGCTGCTGGCTTGCAAATGGGGAGCGGCGCGAGTGGAGCTTGGCTTGTTCGCTTCGCGATGCACAATCGTTTCCGGCTTGCTCGCTGGGTGGGCACACTTTTTTTTTTTCCTAAATGTAAATAAGGAGAAGCGGAGCATCACGACTGCTGGATGCTCTGCAGCAAAGGGTAATAGAACAGAGTTTGTATCGAACAATAAACTTAGGGTGTCGATGGGGTTCAAACCGTGAACCGAACCACCAGTTACGCTGAGAAAACCACGTTTCCTGACTGAAGCTTTTCAATCTTAAAGCAGCCACTAGCTTACAACAAATATACCCGTTTTCCTCCGCAGCAACAAAGTATACCAACTTTTCCCCCCTAATCCTTTACGTGTGCTCCATTTTCTCCTACTGCCTCGATCTTTGTGTGTATATTAAAATGCATTGTTATTTTTGTCGAAGTGAGACCCCCCCTCCCTGTCGACGCCTTCCTTTATGTGTTTGCCGGCACATTGTCCTTTTTTGCCAGCCTTACACTGCACAAATACAAATACATTCCGGACATCACAGACAATGTTCGTTGCATGCAACTGTTGTGCCATCTCCCCCCCTTTACGATTCCGTGCCGTGCCCAGCATTCCCTTAGCCGCATTGCAGTCAATTTTTTTACTGCCTGGCCAGGCCGCTACACGTGACTGAATGTGTCTCTGCCCCCCTACCCCGCAGGTCCTTGCTCAGCCCCGTTCATTTGTTGACGCTCGTTGAGCATCGTGGAGCGTGTCCTGCGCTTTTTGGCCACAGAATTGAGTGTGTGTGTGTTTGTGCATCAAATATTGAAAGTATTACGGCTGCCAAGAGGCTGGTGTAAATATTTTGCAGCAAGTGGACGAACGGAGCCGCCTGATTGGGTTTCTTGGCAACATATATATATAGCCAAGTGCTGAGAATTGTATGGCAAAAACAAGCAAAGATTGTGAATAATACGGTTTTTGGCAAGCTCAAGCCCTGCGGGAAATTTCTGGCAAAAAACAGGTTGCCAACTGCGTCTATGATAAATGTAGACTGTAAATATACAATGTTATTGCGAGAGAACCCTTCTACGCGATTTTCATGAATTTGAGTCTTACCGCAAGGAAAATGGTGAATGCGAGAAAAGGGGATTAGAGAGGGAGAGAAAATAACTAAGAATATTAAACATTATTTTTACAGACGACTGAATTTGTAGCCACAAATCCAACTATAAACCTCAGCTCAACATAATATACATAATATACGATTTCAGGTCTTGTTTGTTGCATTTGTAAGATTTCCGCCCGCCCGTGTGCTCGTTGTCCTGTCTGGCTTCCTTAGACTTCACATTTGCTTAATGAGAATTTCATTTTGTGCGTTGTTTACCATAAACTACAAGAAATAGCATTCTCTTGCTGCTTTTCTGCTCCCCTTTCTAATTTACCTTACGTAGAGCCCTTCGGCTGCAATGTCGCAATGGCATTAATTTCTGCAAACTTATGCGGCCGCATCGACCCTTCCCGCGCTCTTTCTACTCCTCATACGAGTCTGGCCATAAATTACAGCAAACATTTGCCACACTTCCGCTTGGATCCCCTCGGGACTCGCCGCGTTGCGTTTTTAGTGGCATTTCTGCAGTTGCAACTACTTGCAGCTATTTTCATGACTTAAATCGGCTTATGGCACTCGGTCCGGGTGGCTTATCTGACCGGCGTCTGCCTGGTGTGAGCCAAAGGGTTGCGTTGCCCCATTGCTTAACAGGAGCTGCCGGCTCTATATGCAAGTGCAGAAAATCAATATTCTAGCCCCATACTTCTCGTCCGTTCTCAGTTCCGATGCCGGGACTGCCTTCATTGTTGTCGCCGTTCATGGCAATAATATTTAAATGGCCACTAAGCCCCCGGCTTGTCCTCTACTCTGCACTCCGCACCGTGCCGTTGTGCAGCTTCTTGAAATTTAAGCGAACTTTGATGCCGGACGGACACTATCTAAAATTGAACAATGCATTGTCAAACAAATTCAATAAAGCACATGAAAGCCTTAAGTGAGCTTCAGAGGCCCTGTTGTGGAAGCATTAAAACTTCTGCTTAAAAGCTCAATAAAGCTTTAGTTTAGTTAAATTAAATTCATTACTCAACTGCTGAGGCTTTCAGCTTAATTTATGGATTGTTTTTGCTAGCAAAAATATTAAAAGCTCTTGAAAGCTTTACTCCATTAAATTTGACGGCTCTGCTGCTTTCAGATCGTGACTAGTTGAAACATTTAAATAGTAAAGGCTTTTTAAAAAGCACATGAAAGCTTTTGAGCTTTGGCCCTTTTGCAAGCATATACTTGTAGTTAAAAGCTCATGAAACCTTTAAGCCATTAAATTGATTGTGCGACTGGATTGTGGCTTTCAGCTCGTGTAATTGGGGACTTTGTGCTTTAACTGTCATTTGTTAGCTGGCAAAAACAAGCAACCCCCCGTAACAGCAGCCAGCAGCAGCTCCAGGCCGCAGTCAACCCTTACCGCTAGCCCGCAGGTCACCCTGTCTGGCATACAACTGCATTGTAATTCCAATTCCAGACAACGGCGACGGCGGCGGCGTAAAGTCTAGTGCCGTCGCCCGCTTTGCGGCCAATGTGAAAAGCGATTTATTTCGCTTTATCAGCAGATTTGATTTTCTTTTGTCTGTTATTGAACGCTGCATTAAAGTGGACGCGCCAGGCATTTGTCATATCGCTGATTTACTAACCTTACACCAGGCATTATCTCTTGGCCCAGAGCCCAGCCCCCGCTTCAGTTAGGGGTGCAACATGGCGTAGCAATAGAGGTAACTAACACGAGCTGGTCCCGTTGTTTACGTGTCCCGGCGTCAACATAAAGTTTATTGAGGTAGTTACCACCAGGCGGCTGCAAAAAAAAACAACCAGCCATGCAAATTCCCTTTTTTATACACATATGAATATATGTGTGTATTTTTCATGCATTTGTGCAGCGCCAACAACCCAGGGCGGAACTTGAAATGAAACTGCAAACACGGCCCGTTGCCACAACAAACATGCATTAAAAATGATGTTCAGAGACAGCACGAAAAGAACGAAAGAGAAAAAAAACAAATGTGGAAAAAATTTGCAAATTGAATGTGCAGAGGTCGGCAGAGTGTGTGTGTATTGTGCTTAAGGGTTAGCTCGAGTGTTGCGCTATGAATACCGTTATGAATGTCACATGTAACGGAAGAAGCCCGTGCAAAATATGTAAACGCAACCATGTGCATTCTAGCTAGGTATTATTCGTGTCAGTTTTACACAATTTTACATATTTTCACCAACAACCGCGGGTTCAGTTCTTGACCATATGTATGTATATAAGCTCACACGACTTTTTTTAGTATTCTCGCATATACGGTACTTTTCCAGAGTTGCACTTGACAATAGCTTAAAATTTTGACTTGCATTGGCAGCACTGCGCGAACTTTAGCGCCTGCCTATTGTAAGACAACGGGGCATATTAGCGCTTGGCGCACGCTCTCTGCCATGCGGGGCACACAATGCAAAACCGCACGCCGTTTTCACGCCTAATAGTCTGCACATTTGGGAGTGGGTCCTGTTGCTTGTTGACTGACATTTTGCTCATTGTTGTGGGCTACATTGCAAAACAATGTGACCCAATATCCGCTTCATTTGCATATTTCCGCAGTACATATTTACACTGCAGTAGTTGTAAATTTGCCAGCTTGAAACTGTAAATTGTCGGGGCAGGGTTGCCAGGGTGTTTAATCATTTATCGATATCGGCACGTGTCTAATGCTTTTGAAGTAGGCTTTGCACGAATTGACATTGTTAGTTGGCTATCAAATCAGTTTTTCTTCCCAGTTGTGAAAAATTAGACGTGGGCCAAACATTTCGGAATTTTCAAGTGAAAAAACCAAAATTCCTTTCCGAAAAGCTTCGAAAGTTTTAATTTCATAAAGTAAATTTCAAATCGTCTGGAATTAATTTGTTTTGTTATTCGTTTGCAATTGGCTTTACGCGATGCTGGTAAACGTTACCCAGCGCGTTGCCGCTGGCACAAGCGTCATTATAAGCGGACGCAAATCCAGCGGCAACGGAACGGCAGCAGCAGCGGCAACATCACCAGCTGCCACTGTGAACAAAAACTATGAGATTAAGCCCCAAACTCGGGGCGCAAGTGAGTAACGACAACAACAACGACAAATACACAATTTTTTTCAATGTCATGCCGATGAACGACAGACAAAAAAAATGCGAACATAAAACGAAATAGCAATAGCCAAGCGTTGAGAGAGAGAACTAAACTGGGTGAGAGCTTTGGCGAGCGGAGCAACAAACAAAAAGCAGCGCTGAAAATATTTTTGCAATATGTACGTAAATGCGAATTATGAGCGAAACGCGCACACACTTGCGCATAATTACACATACATTCACATACATACACTCCCCCATTCGTCACCACGGCCCACGCTCTCCATGGCATTTCACTCTCGTTCTCTCGCGTTGCGATCAATTTTTTTTTTCACCACGTTACGCAATATGCGCGTTCCGTAGTTCTTTTCTTTTTGTGTTTGCGGACAAAGAATGTGTATTTCGGTTAAGTTTGAGCAAACGCTCACACACACACACACACACACAATATGTATAAATTTATTGCTGATAAAAAGATTGGCAACTTGGTGAATGTGTGTGTGAATCACTTGGCAACGAGTGCCAATTTGGTATTTTCATTATGACTAGCCCAGTAGCAGCTGCACAGTGACACGACAAACATTTGCATTGCACATAATACAAATTTATATGGCCTCATTATTGCATATACATACATTCATATATATGTATGTAAATGAACGGGCTGACAAGTGTAATTGATATATATATATATATATACAGAATTCTTTTTCCGTACAGTAACCATACAACCAGTTTTACGGTGCCGCCGTCCTAATGACACACAACTGATTAACGTGTACACACACACATACACACACACAGAACTGTCATCGTCACAGTCTAACTACGTCATACACGCGTGTGCCGGCCAGCGGTCAGTTCGTGAGTCCCGCAGTCGGGACTCGGTTATCCGCACATCGTGCACACACGCACAATTCGCAAACGCGCCTCTTTTTCTATTGTTTACCTTTTGTTCTCTCTCTCTCGCTCTCACTCTCGCCTTTGCCGATAAGCTTTGTCATGCACGCACTAATTTGTGCGTGCGCTGCGTGCTCTCGCTATCTCCCACTCTGCTGATCAGGCCGCAACGTGCGTTTGTTTGAGGTCAATAAACTTTTTGGAACAACTTTGTTATTTTTTCTTTCGCTCTTTCTCCCTCTACCGCGCTCTCTGGTGCGTGCGATGCGTGCGAATTTTACTCGCGACCTATTTCGACTTTTGCTGCTCGCATTTAAATTGTTTTTACGGATGTTCATTGTTTGACTCGAATGCATAAATAATTACGACTCGCATTTAAGCTTTTACTAAAAGGTTTTTTCTCCCATTTTCAGAAATGGCGGAAGGAAATGGCGAACTTTTAGATGACATTAACCAGAAAGCCGATGACCGTGGCGATGGCGAACGTACAGAGGATTATCCCAAGCTGCTGGAGTACGGTCTGGACAAGAAGGTACCTTAAAATTTAGGCCATATGTGGCAGCTTTTGGGTTATAATAATGGATCATATTATTTGCTGATTAGGTCGCCGGCAAACTGGATGAAATCTACAAAACTGGTAAACTTGCCCACGCCGAGCTGGATGAGCGCGCGCTGGACGCGCTCAAGGAGTTTCCCGTTGATGGTGCCTTGAATGTGCTTAGTCAGTTCCTCGAGTCAAATTTGGAGCATGTGTCAAATAAGTCTGCCTACTTGTGTGGGGTCATGAAAACCTATCGTCAAAAGAGTCGCGCCAGTCAGCAAGGTGTGCCCGCAACCGCCAGCTCCATACAGGTAAAGGGGCCGGATGAAGAGAAGATCAAAAAGATTCTAGAGCGTACTGGCTACACATTGGATGTGACCACAGGTATGAAAAAAATAAGCACAAACACTTTGTTGTTTGCATTTATTCATAATATATTTATTTCTGACCTTTGCAGGACAACGCAAATACGGCGGGCCGCCACCCAACTGGGAGGGCAACGTGCCCGGTAATGGCTGCGAAGTTTTCTGTGGCAAAATACCCAAGGATATGTTTGAGGACGAGCTAATACCGCTTTTCGAGAATTGCGGCACCATTTGGGACCTTAGACTCATGATGGACCCCATGACTGGTACAAATCGTGGCTACGCATTTGTCACATTCACAAATCGCGAGGCAGCCGTCAATGCTGTGCGACAGGTATTTAAGCCAACCTTCACTATATCAATCCATCCAACTGTCTCCCGGCCCCCCTCGACCCCAAACAGCAAAAACACTGTCCGTACATAAAGCGCTTTGTGTTCAAAGAAATATATACATAATCTACTACATACTTAACATATAATATATATTTATCAAAATTTCTGTATAGTAGGTAAAAAAAAAAAAGACAGTTCGTACCGATTCGAAAACGTTTTGGTCCTCAACACAGCCGCTTGCTCCCAAATTCTACAATCGAAAACTTTTAGTTTAAAGCACCAAAATTCGAACGATTTGATGATATATTCAACTTGAACAACAACAACTCCAAGAACTACAACCAGAATTATCCCGATTCGGCGCTTTGAGACAAAACAAACTAAAATGAAGAAAATCTTTATTGTTGCTACTTAAAAAAAAAAAATCGCCTGCCCTAATCTTTATCGCTAACGCTCTTACTCTTACGCTGTGCCTATTCTACATATCTATCTGTAACTTGTTATATATGCATGTCCTTTTATAAATTATATATAGATATATAATTTTGTTACGCGATTCGAAAGTACATTGCACTAGAGATCGATAGTGTTGATCGATAACCGAAAATTTGCAAATTTGAAAAGAGTTCTCTCTGCGATACAATAATAATTGAACTGCAAATATGTACAACCCGTCAGTTCCCCTCTTTATAGTTTTTAGTTTAATTTCTCTTATAATTTTTTAATTATTTCTTAGCCTTAAGTCAACTTGTAGCTCTAGCATATAAATCGTAGATTATTTATCAACTATCAATTTTGTAGGGGTACATTTTCATTGTCTGGTTTTATTGAAGAAGAAAAGCAGCCCGAGCATGTCCTTTACTACTATACTAACGATCCAGTCTTTAAGAACTCTGCAGAGCTTGCAATATAGTTAACCAAATCTAACAAATCTCTTACTAACTAAACCTTTTACATTAATATTTCAAATTGCCGCTACGCGAACAATCTCTGCAAAACATTTCAAAATTGGTAATGCAAAATTATAAAACATTATTTCTTAAATATTTTATCGTTTTGTTTTGATTCAAAAAGCCCCCCGACCAACCGCAACCCGAATCCCTAAACCACCCCAACCGAACGTACCCGAATTTAATTTTGTTCCCTTTTACAAAATTATTGCTGAGTTATTTGATTATGATTTCCATTTATTATTTATTATGATTAACAATTGAATTGGTATTAAAAATCGTTTTACCTTCCCACCCACAATTTAGCTCGATAATCACGAAATAAAACCCGGCAAGTGTCTGAAAATAAATATAAGCGTACCGAATCTGCGCCTTTTCGTAGGCAATATACCCAAGTCAAAAGGCAAAGATGAAATTTTAGAGGAATTTGGTAAACTTACAGGTAAATTGAAACGAAATTGAACTATTTAAAATTCTCAATTACGGAGCTCTATGAAAGGTCGCTTCATTTCTTTCTTTCCTAAGCGCCTTTTATAAAGCTCCAAAACAAAAATCGGCTTTTAAAACAAAAATCCAATTGGCTTTAACTGAATTGGCTAATTGCAGGCAGGCATAAATAAGGTTAGGTGTGTTAGCCTCAGGTTATTTTAATTTGATTATTATTTTATTTAATCATTTCTATGCTTTCATCATATCCAACAACATATCCATCCGCCATTCCAATGCCCATTCACATGCAGTACAAATTCATATCATTTCTCAAATCGAATTCGAAACTCTTTTCAAATGCGCTCGCACAGATCATGGATGCTTTTTAAGCAGCTCAAATCGTGTTTGGGTGGTACTCATACACCACCCACACGCCCACTTGCCACACCCCACATGCCACACCCACATCAACACACACAACCGCACTCGCAGACACGCCCATGCAATCCATTGGCAAATATCATTTGTCATTCGCTTACGATATTTATCTCTTATCAAACTTTATACTTATATACTATATTATATAATCTCCAGTCATTAACTTTGCGTACAAAAACCAAAATGGAAAAACATTAAGAAAATGTTTGAAAAACTACTCCAAAATTCTTAGGCAATGCATATTCTGTTCGTAAATGATTTTCAGTTGTACACCTTATATAGGAATAGGTTCCTTTCTATTTTCACGGTTATAAGGTCATCTACAATTGGTGTCAAAATTATATAATTGTGTGTGTATGTTATGCAATCAAAAGGTAAGATTGAGACCCCCCCAAAAATCGGCTACGGATGACTTTTGCAGCTGTACAATTTTTGACTGTTTCTCGGTAGTGAAAAGCAAATTCATTTATAACTCACCAACGAAATATAATAAATTTTTTAGCTAAAAACCTTATTAAATATTTCATAAATTCCTTTTTATTTGGCACGAATAATAAATAACTTACAAATTTTTAAGACTAGTCTAGATCTTACAAACACTCTACACTCGCTTCCCATCCACACACACACACACGCACACACACAGACACACAGAAACAACCATAATTTTTCATCCAAAAACCAAACCCGAAAAGTCAGTAATCAAAAAAAAAAGTCGCTGTACCGATGGAAACAAATTTTTTCATAGCAAATCAAAATTTTCTTTTGTTTTGTGTGAACTTTTGAACAATTGCAGCTAAATGATTTTGAAATTCGGAAAGGCAAAAAGATTGGTGTTACGATATCATTTAACAATCACCGGCTTTTTGTCGGCAATATACCTAAAAATAGAGATCGTGACGAATTAATTGAGGAATTTTCTAAACATGCACGTAAGTGATCCAAAACAAAACAAAAACAAAACCAAAAACAAACAACAAATATGAAATCAGCCAAACCAAAAACCCCTTCCAACCAAAATCTTTTTCAAAATCATCAAACACTCCCCCCACCACCTACCCCTCCAGCGAATTGGTAAATAAATGTACGTAAGGCATTCACTTTTTAGGGGCGATACTTGCAGACAGCCAGAATTGAAAACAACTGCAGCAGCAACAAAGTATTAATTGGATTTTTGTTTTGCAATTTTCGCTTTTAAAAAACAACTCTTTAAAATTATAACATCATGCCACACACACGATCCCATAAAAAAAAAAAAAGTAGCTCTGCAAAATTTCTACTGTAGAACTTTTGCCTGAGCTATCTATCTCTTTCCCCTATCTCTCTTTCTCTCTTTTAACTGCTAGAAAATACAACAAAAAATTAATTGTTACACTTCGATCATAATTTGTATTAATTTAATTCACTAAATGTGCCCAATTTGTTGACATTGAAAACCTGTAGCTAAACAATTTGCCAAAAACATTTTTGAATATTTTTGAAAACAATCCAAAAAGGCGTTACATTTTTTTTTTCTTTAGTGCAGATACATACATATATATATATATATATAAATATATGCTAAAACAAATCGCGCACACAAATAGCCCCATCAATTTAGTTAGGATAATACAATTCGTACAAATTCTGTTCTGGCCAATCATATAACTATGGTAATGACTGGAGAAAACACTTAATGTAAACGTGTTAATTCCCCACCCCAAAACTCATTTACTCGTAACTCTCTCTCTCTATCTCTCTGTCTGTCTCTATAAGCGCCCCAGCTGCAATTGAAGCAAATCGATTGATACTCAATTCAAATTCAAAATCAGTTTATTATACGTGTTTCTGTCTTTCTCAGTGTATACTATCTTGTTATTGTTTTTGTTTAATCCACCAAAGAAGTATCCAAGCTCAATGTGTGTGCTCTACAATAACTTCCATATTATTTTTACATTTTGCAATCTGTACAAAGCAAAAACAAACGAAATCCGTGTGCGTTGAAAAGAAATTAGTTTTTTTTTAATTTTTCTTCTAAGTGTCTTTCATTTCAAAATATTTAATGTTATACCCGCCTCTTTCTCTCTCTCTCTATCTGTCTCTATCTCTATATATATATACGTATATAACTATGCGAAACTCTCTTCATAATATATATATATATACACACCAAATACGTTTAGCTTAGCGCATTAATTTATTCAAAAATATTTGAAAAAAGTAAGGAAATTTGTTGGCATTGGTTTTCAAAAATCATCTGTATAAACGATAAATTTTAATATCGATACGATCAGGAATTTGCATTATTTTACAATGCACAAACGCCGCTTGTCATGTAAAATTTTGTGCATTTCTGTCTTTAATTTAATTATCTAATTCAATATTTCAAAGTACGGATCTTGATGCCGTCATTATCACACAGATACACCCACTCACAGACACACACACACACATGTACACATCCTAAAATGCTGTCAATACAAATACTTTTTTGTTGTATTTCTCTCTATATAAATATATAAATGTATGTGTGTGTGTGAAACAAATCATAATTATTTCGTAGTACTGCATTTGATAATTTCAATTAAAATTTTAATTTAATTTAATTAAATCTTAATACTCATTTAACGCATTCTCCTTTGTATTTATAAAAACAAAAAAACAATTGCAATATACATACAAATCTGTAGCTGGCCTCTACGAGGTAATCATCTACAGCTCGCCAGATGACAAGAAAAAGAACCGCGGTTTCTGTTTTCTCGAATACGATTCACACAAGGCGGCTTCATTGGCCAAACGAAGACTTGGCACTGGTAGAATTAAGGCGAGTATTTAACCCTACCCCCTCCCTCCCGAATCGTTTAAAACAATATCAAGAACTTCTGTGCTTTGCAGGTTTGGGGATGTGATATTATAGTCGATTGGGCTGATCCACAGGAGGAGCCGGATGAACAAACAATGTCCAAGGTTAAAGTGCTCTACGTGCGAAATCTGACGCAAGACGTTACAGAGGATAAACTGAAGGTAAGTTTGTATCGATTAGTGCCAATTTAATTCCAAGTTACTCACAAATTTCCCTTTAACAGGAACAATTCGAGCAATATGGCAAAGTGGAACGCGTTAAGAAGATTAAAGACTATGCCTTTATACATTTTGAGGATCGTGATAGCGCCGTCGAAGCTATGCGTGGCCTTAATGGCAAGGAGGTCGGCGCCTCGAATATTGAGGTAAATCCTATTTTAATCACATCCCTCTTTTGTTCATCTATATATGACATTTGTTTAATTGAACAGGTCTCACTCGCCAAACCACCATCGGACAAAAAGAAAAAGGAGGAAATTCTGCGCGCACGCGAACGACGCATGATGCAAATGATGCAAGCGCGTCCAGGAATCGTTGGGTAAGTGCTTCCAGCTGCCAGTTAACTACATTTTCGGGGCCTTGTACGAACGAACAAACGGGAAGCGCTACTCGTTGTTTACGCTTGAACCTAAACGAATCACTCGTTGGACAACGAGTTACTCATTGCACAACGAATCACTCGTTGATCTAGTGTAAGCACAAAGAGTCTTTCTTCGTACAGGGCTTATGTTCACATACATTTACAATAAACACAATACACCCTTACAATCCTTGTCTAGCACAACGCAAAATTGGCGCAAAATTCAAAAATCCATGCAAGATGTTTGCTTACAATTGGGCTAAGAAATTCGATTCAAATGAAAATTTTGAGAAATATGTTTGCTTTTCAAGTCGCCATTATCCACAATAAGGAATCCGAATGCGATTCATTTAATTTATTTAACTTTATATTTTCTTTCTTTTTATTGCCAATTGCGACTCGCCAATCGCCTCGTGATCAAATGGGCGATCTCAATTGTTTGTTGCTTCACTGCCTCCCATCACACGACAAACCAAAACCAAAACCAAAACCAAAACTATAATCAAAACTAAAACCCAACACTCTGACCATTGGTTGCCATGTAAAGATTTGAAACATTGTCTCCATACAGAAACCTGTCGCCGACACATCCCAGCATGATGTCCATAACGCCCATGCGCCTACCAGGGGCGCGTATGCCGCCGCTGCGCACACCGATGCCCCGTGAATACGGTAAGTTGGGCAAATACGCCAATAAGTGAACCAACCCAATCGATAATTCTCATCCAAGTATCAAAAATATGTATGTGTATATATATATATACTTAACGAGTGCGCACATGTCTGTGGCTCCCAAAATGAGAGAAAAACAGAAAACGAGAATGAAATCGCAGGATATTAAACGAATACGAATTATCTAACTAATGTTGTTAAACGAAATTTTGATTTAGTTTCGTAGTTTTTTTTTTTCGAATACCAACGAGCGTTACCAACGAGGTAACTTGTTTCTTAGGTTTAATGTTTAGTTAAATTTTAGATAAATGTATTGCTACAATGCCACAGCAAACTAACCCTGAACTAACAACTGAAGTTGTTTAACCATAACCATAGACAGAAACAATTAATTGGTCTGCAGCTTACAATATTTGGTTTTTCATTAAACACCTTTTATCGTTTTTATCGTCTCTCTCATTTTAGTTAGTTATTTTTAAGGTTAGAAAGCGCGCTGCCCACTAACTTGTACGCTCGTGCCCTCCCTACTAATACTAATACTACTACACACACACACACACACACACACTCACACTCACACTCACAATCACATTCACACACAACGGCCTAGCACCACATACCCTACACAGTCTAGTACAAAAGTATCCAGCTAGATTGAGACTAACCAATTGACAATTGGCATATAATTGAACCAATTTGCGCTCACACATAACCAAACTTTGATTTATAATTTTCACATTGTGCTAAACGTAAATAATTCATATCTGCAAGTTTTGTATGTCAATGCTCTCTTTCTCTCCTTTTTTTCTATCCATTTTCATAATTTGTTTGCATGTCCGTTTCTTTTCGATGTTGTCATTCGTTTCATTGTCTTTTCCATATTATCTTCGGCTCTCCTCCTACTAAGTACATCTTCAAGATGCTCTACTCTCTGACAACAACAACTATTAACTTACTAATACCACTACACATAGTTAGACTTAACCTCTAAACGTTGTTCATAGCTGTGTTTATCATTATTAAACGTTGCAATTGTGTTCTCTGTGTAGCGAATGTTAAGCACCCTGTATACTGTTTGATGTTTTATCACCGGTAAGTAATCCAAGTCATCAATCTACTTAAACCTACATTTGTATCGAATGTGTGTGTGTCAGCCACGCCCACCATATACTCCCCATCAGCGTTTAGATCGCGCCCAATTCGAGTTACAAATTGGTTAAACGCAGCTACCATAGGTTCTCGTTCTCCCACACCCTCACGCATACACACCCTCAAGCATACACACCCTCAAGCATACACACACTCAAGCGCACACACACACACTCACAATTTAACAGTCGAATTATTCCTTAATTAACCTTAAACCTTTAACCAAAATCCTATCCCAACCACATTGACCAAATTTCTAGACTACGATTATGATTATTTTGGCTATTCGGAATTTCGCCCCGGTTTTGGTGCTGATTCATACTATGATGATGTCTATCGCGCCTATGAGGGCGAATACAGCTATTATGATTATCCGAATAGCGCCAGCGGCAATGGAGCTGCCGGCGGCGTCGGCAGCGCTGCTGTTGCCATGTCCAACAATTCGGGGGGCGGCGCCGTCTCCCTAAACGCCTCGCAGCGTCCAAGATCCCAGCAAGGTGGCTCGGCCAATTCGCCGGTGATTATGGTGCGTGTTCTAAACCGTTTCATTATGTTCCTAGTCTCGCGAAATCACAGTTACAGTTGTTGCCAACAGATACAATTACAACACGCACTCAGAAATACAAATGATAAATCTAGTAGCTACTTACTGTAGAATTGTAATTCGTATATGTAGTTTGACTCGGGCTGACGGCTGAAATTGGCACTTTGAAAAGCTCAATGTAGTTGCAAAGTTCGATTGCTATAATAAAGCTCCTCATGTGCCATTTTCAGCTAGTGTCATGATTATTCGGTTCGTGCTTAAAGCTGAAATTGGCAGCTTGAAAAGCTGGATTACTATAATAAAGCTCCTCTTGTGCCATTTTCAGCTAATGCCGATTGTGTTTTTTTTTATTTTGATTTTAATGAGCTTTGCTTTCAGCATTTTTTTGTTTTTGCTTTTTAAGCCAAACATTAATTTTAACAAAAATTTTTATATTTTCATTTACACAAATCCAAATTTGCATGTTAAATGCTGCCAACTGCACACGACCCACAACAATTAACACAGCGCAGCACATCATTCCACACACACACACCACCAACACCACCAACACCACCACCACCACCCACTACAGCTCACCGACCCTCACAAAATCTTTTGGCCAACATTTGAGCAATGGAAACAAATTTATGATTTATTATGCTACGCTTTGCTTTATGCCATGGAAACTAACAGACCAAAACCAAATTGAATTGTTACACCTTGCGCTTTATGCTTTTATTAAACTTTGCCTTAATTGCATTAAATGCTTTTTATTGCTATGCTTTTTTTAATTTTATTTTGTTAATAATTATCATTTATCCACCGTGCTTCTTAAATTTTGTTAAATTTATTTAGATTTTAAGTTTAAATGCTTTTTAGTTACAACAAAAAAAAACATAGCATACTTTTAAGAAACGCCCATTGCTTTAGTTAAATGCTTTAATTATTTTTCAATTGTGTACGAAAAATTTAGTAAATTATTTGATATTGTGTCAATCGCAAGCAACAGAAAGCTATACAACAAAAGTTCTACATAAATTGAGCTGAAGCTCGTTTTGAATTCTTGCTCTGTGATTTGTTAAGTACTAAATTACATATATTAAAAGACAGTAAAGTTTGCATTTGTTGCTCAAACCGAGCACATTTAGTATACACCAAAGACAATACACACAAATATATATATTAGCATTTTTTTCTCAATCAGACGTAAATTTCATACATACATATTTACTACATATAAACATAAATATCTACATACTTATATTATTGTATGTAAATACAAGAATCTAACGCGTTTATTTCGATTTTTCTTTTCTTTCTTTTCTTTTAATATATGTTCTTGTTATACTATTTATATATATATATATATATTTTACAATATATATATACAATTAAATCATTTGTTTTTCGGTAACAAAAAATTTTCTAAACTTTGCAAACCAAAACAAAACAAAAATTATATATATGTTCGTCAAATCCAAACAAAATTCCAAAAAAAAAATATATATCCATAAATTAATGCAACCAAACAACCAACGACCAATCATAACCAAAAATCTATCGACAAACTTTTTGATTCAAAAACCAACCAAAAAAAAAATTATTGTATAAAAACCCAAAATCCCCGCTATTCAATTTTTGCCCAACCGTCTTTTTCTCTCTAAAAAACGAATTTCGAAATTTGCAACTGCATTCGACAACTAAATTCCAAATCCAAATCCAAATGTATTTTATTCGCTTAATTTAATTTCATTTGAAATGACCAAATTTGACAATTATCTTGGCGATCCATATATATTATATATATCTTACACACAATTTATATTATGTAAAAAAAAATACTGTTAAACTGCAAAAATTCGAAATCGAACCAAAAAACAAATCAAAACCAACGCTCGAATACCTGGAATATCTGAATATGGAATCATATGGAATGCCTCGCTCTGGAATATAAATATAATATATCGAATCGAAATACACCACACAACACAACACACACACACACACACGCAAACACGAAATGCACACTATCACACATACACAACCACACACTACAACATGCATGCATGCCATGGTGATGATGATGATGATGGTGATGATGATGATGATGATCATGATGATGATGATGATCATGACTAGGGGGCTGGCCGTGGGCATGGAATCACAGTCCCGCGTGGCCGAGCCGTTGGCCAACGTGGCAGCATCAGTCGTCTGGGGGCCCAACAAGCGCCACAGGCGGCGCCAGCGGTGGCGGCGGTGGGACAGGCGGCGGCGGCTCATCGGGGGGCGGCCACCGTTCAGGGGGCGCCGGCAGCAACCGGGGGGGTCCGTGGGGTGGCACCAATGCGTCCCAGCGCTCCTGGCACCCAGCACGTCAAGCCGCTACAAAATTTACCAGGTGAGCTCAACAACCACAACAACAAAAAACAACAGCAACAAAACAAAACAAAACAAAACAACCACCAAACCCAAAGTCCAAACATGCTCAAAACAACAACGTTCAAATGCAACAACTGCAACAACTGCAGCAGCAGCAGCAGCAACAACCACCGACACGAACACCATCAAACAGCAACAACAGCAACAACCTCAAAATGCATAACAATACAAATTCATATAAATTAATAAGTAAAGCCAAGTAAAATGCTACTTCCAGCCCACACACACACCAACACTCACACACACCAACACTCACACACACACACACACACATATATCGTACAAACCGACGGTCTTATGTGGTCTGAACCACCCGAAAAGCTTGTTATGGGAGCATCGTCAGGTTCACTTAAATGTCGTGTTTTTTACTTTTATTAATATTCCTTTTTCCTTTTGCATTTTGTAAACGTGTTTCAATGTTGTAAATTTTTTGTCAACAAACTTTGCCAATTCATTAATGTTTTCTCTTTATATATTTATCTTTTAAATGTCCATATATATATATATATATTTAAATTATAAATATATTTTCTTACTGTAGTTTTTGCCTCCTGCTGCTTTTGGATTTTGGCCACGATCAATTTTCATTTTGAATATCATTTCGACAGCGCTCAAATGTATGCTACAGTTCTTGCATGCTCCTAGTTCGGGCTTCTTGCCAAAAGCAGCAAGCAGCTCACACACACACACACACACACACACACACACTACATACACACACATTCACACGCACATATGTATATGGAAAGCCACTGTAACAAATGATATGAATGCATATATATGTTTATGTACATATGTATGTAACTTGCTGTGTAAACGTTTATGAATCGATTAGTATTTAAATATCACCCTAACAATGCCCGCCAAGACCACCCCCCCCCCTCTCTCTCCCACTCCCCTGCTACTACAACTTCTGGTAGATAATGTTGTCAAATGTCAGTGGAGAGCTGAAGATATACCCTTTTCTCGCCCCTTAGAAGCAGCTACCCGACAATAAACAAATTTGACGTACGTGTATATAATTTTTTTTTCACTTTTTGGTTACATAAATCTATAAACAAATATCTGATGCGTTGGCACAATAAATATATTTTTCTAAATTTGGAGTATAATATAAATGTATTTGTCATATTAAATAAATAAGTTCATGCTTTGCTAATCATTTTATTTAGCAAAAACCGTTCAATATTAGTAACCATATCCTCTACACACATATAACATAAATATATAAAATATATAAATAAATAACAACACACCTGTACATTTATGTTTTTATTTGGTTAAATAATTGTATATATACTCTTTTTTGTACACCAAATACTAATCGATTCGTGTTGACTATACACACAAACACTTACACTTAATATAATATGATTTGTTATAAATATAATTACGGCTACATATACATATACATTTATATATATATATATATATATCTATAAACGTGCCCCAATGTTGCACGCTTTTGCCGCAAGCTCTATTAATATTGGCCAAAGCAAAAGCGTGGCACACACTACAAATATATATATAAAATCAACATCTTTAGTTAATTGTACTCTTTTACACGCTTTACTTATGTACGCCCACATTTTGTATTGTCCACACACATTTCGTAAGCTTTTTTTCTTCCTTAAATAGAGAACGGCTTTATTTAATCGTATATATATATATATTTATATATGTACACACCACACTCGAAATTGTAAAAGACAATAGATAGCAAAAAAACCAACTAAAATCTGTTTCTAGCTGGATCTGCACTCAAGACTTACATGGAGGGCAACTAAGCGTAGCTCCTCGGTCGTCAGTTCCGTGCGCAGCGACGCGAGTCGTTCGCCGAGCAAGAAACTGAAGCGTCAGAGCTCCTCGAGTAACAAAATTAAATCACACAAATCCAAGAAGCATTCACGCAAGTCCAAGTCATCTCGTACCGAAAAGAAAGAAAAAAAGAGGAGCTCTAACTAAAAAAACAAAACAAAAAAAAAATAAGACGAATTATAATACACAATCAACCAACACGTACAAGCTAATATGCCTGATTTTGCGAAATCCTTATTCGAGAAACACACGCACAAAACTCTCTCTTCCCCAATAATTTTTTTTTCTAAAAGGCAGATCAGTTCAATTTTTAAACGACAAAGATATCGTTATATCAAAATCGAAGCAATATTTACGCAAAATTCCAAATTAACAGGCGAACAAGACACAGCGAATTGTGTACAAGATACAGCGCTCCATTCAAAGAAAGCAAAAAGGAAAAGGCCAAACGACTTAATGAAAAACATACTTTGTCCCCCCACCACCACCACCACCCACCCCCACCCCTTCACACACTTAATTCTTACATGTTGCTTAAAAGGCGATAATATCATGTACAATGTTTTATCTTACACGTGCACCAACACACACACACACTCACACTCACACAGCATAATCGCTCACACACACACACACAAAACACACACTCACGCACACTCATACATCTGTGTCATGTTTGTGTACAAATAACAAGTCCCCGACGTTTATGTCCAATTAATAAGATTTTTCTACATTTTGTTGTGTAATTGTACGCAGAAAACAAAAAAAAAAAAACAAATTAAATGAGCTACCTAATAAAAAATCGAAAAATCTGTGTGTGTATATTACTATATTTTATTTATTAACAAAACGAAAAAAGTTATAAAAAATAACTAAATATAAAACCATATAAACCCTCTGTTCAACCATAGACCAGCAAAAAAAAAAACGAAAAAAAAAT
The DNA here is from genome assembly GCF_035044405.1 of Drosophila montana. Taxonomy (NCBI): domain Eukaryota; kingdom Metazoa; phylum Arthropoda; class Insecta; order Diptera; family Drosophilidae; genus Drosophila; species Drosophila montana. The sequence goes on along the minus strand of NW_026998620.1, from coordinate 12,731,207 downwards.
ATCCAAAATGAAAACATGAAATAATATGAAAGAACTCTGTTCCATTTGTAGTATTAACAACCAATTTTAACTCTCTCTTTTTTCTCTTTTTAAATCCGGTCCACACCCAAAACACGACCACGCGTGCATATGAAAAACAACACACATGCACACTCAAACCACACACACACACACACACACACTCACTCACACACACACACACACCAACGAACGCCATATGCATTCCTGTTGACGAACTGCAGTAGTCGGTAAACGTAAGTTCGATGGAGGTCACCAAAATCCGGCAGATGTTAAGCGACGTTACCAGAGCGGTTTAATAGGAAATGGCGGCAGTTGGGGCAGTTTACCGCTACCACAGCAACCCTTAGGCACAAATGGTGAACAGTGGTATATGGATACGTTTTCGGCATGGAGTTAAAAAATAAACCACAAATAACAGCAGCTACAGTTAATATATGCAAAACCACACGCGGAATTAAGAAGGCACACCAACAATAACAACAGCTACAGCAAAACACTCGGCACATAAATACACATGCATATGTATACATATATATATATATATATATGTGTGTGTATATGTATCTTTTTATCTTTTCCAACTCTACAACGAGCGTAGCTAAAACTTAAAAAAGCAATAAATCCTATATAACAAAAATGAATTAAGAAAATTATAATTAATTGGGCTTAATATTATAACCCTTTAAGAAAACGTTTTTTTTCCGTTGTGTTTAGATATTGCTTTGCACATCTCACTCTCTCTCTCTCTCTCTATAAACCCGAAGGAAATAATTAATATAAACATAGCATATATATCTATAGACTTGCCGCAGCATTTTAGCAAACATATTTCGTTCAACTTGATAATGATATAAATAATAATTAGAGCATTATGCTAAACATATTTTAAAGGCAAAAGAATGAAGAAATCATGTAAAATCCACTTTTTAAAATTCGAGAACTGCATACGTTTTTAACTTGAAATCGAAACAATAATTGAGCATATAAAAACAAAATGAGCAAAAAATAACTACGCTATAATCTATTTATATCGGTATATAGTGCAGTTAGGCTCGTATTGATTTTTAAAACATAAGAAACTTTTTTATACATAACGCGAAAACCAAATTGAAAAACAAACTAATATTATATATTAACATTTTACTACTATTTGTATACAAAACGAATCAAACGGCAAATTAAATAGGAACCTAATTGTATGACAAATTGCACGTTAATAAGAACAACAACAACAACAACAATGAGTAAACACATAAAAGAAATTTCCTTCAAATGTAAATAAAAATGAAAAAAAGAAAAAGAAATTTAAAAATTACATAAAATTAAAGCTCTAAAAATTGATAAAAATTAATCAAATTGATAAAGTAATTCAGAAGCAAAGCTTAATGAAGAAACATTGACTGAAATTATAAAAAACAAACAAATGCAAAAACAAAATATGATAAATAAAATATTAAATAGTTTGGCGTTGAGAGTTAAGAAAACTAAAAATTAGAGCGCAGCAGCAAGTGGCATTATTATATAATGTCTGGCGCTGCACGTTGGCAAGACTTTCTGATTAAATTGAACTATTTTAGGTAACTTGAAATCAATTAAAACCAGCAACAAATAAATTATGTAGAGCTAAGAAATTTGCACAAAACAAAAAAACGAAAAGAAAAATAATTAAAAAATATACACGCAAAAGATACAAGATACAGCTAAAGCTACAGCTACAGATACAAAACGCAGCAGTCACAAGAACTGAATAGCTGCTATCGAGAAGCAACGAATTAGTAGGACACACACAACACACACACACACACACACATACACACATACACAGACATCACAGTTTAACAAACAATTAATACAATTAATTAGGAACTATAAATTTTACAAGCGATAATATTATAGGGAATTTAATAACGGTAAATAAGCAAGTAAACATTAATATATACGAAAACAAATAAAATCAAAGAAATTAAATTACGAAATCAATTAGCCAACGCGTCTAGCAGCAGCCCTCAAAGATTTAACTTACATTAAAAAAAAAAAAAAACATTTAACATCTAAAAGTAAAACGAAACTTCCAAGTTATATACACAACTTTTCCTAAATATTATTTTTGGTTTTTGTCCTTAAAAGTTGACATTCTTAGAGTGCTGTCACAGATTCATAGCAAAATCGAAACGTATAAACACACATATATTTAGCAAACTCTATAATAATATATAACTAAGCATTATTTAACTGTAACTCCATGCCTCCTAGACGACAAACATCAATACGAAATGAAATATGAGAACAAAAGATACTTTTCGTTAAAACATTTGTTAAAAAAATTATGTAAAATTTTATTTTTCCTTTCGGTCTATTCCAATCGATATTTTTTTTTTGCTAGATCTCAAGTAAAACAAAAAGTTAAGTAAATAATAACAAAAATGTATAAACAATTAAATTAGTTATAATCAAATAACAAGCAAAACTTCCAATTTTAAACTCAAGAACTCAAGATGAAGAAGATTGAAGATGATGTTTGAAAATGTAGGCGTGAGTTTTTTAAAGCGTATCTATAAACATTGTTCAGCAAGCGCCTAAACGGAATATATGATATTTTAAAATTTAATCACAACACACACACACACAGCTCCAGATACAGATACAGATAGACACAGACACCAAGCAGTTGCCTAAAGTTAAATATATACGAAGAGCAAAAAATACTTTTAAACTTGCGCAAAACAAAACAAATTGAGAAAAAAAAAACAAACAAACAAAACAAATTTGCAACACCAGCAAAGAACTTTAAAACATAATAATAATAATAATACATTATCAAACAACAATAAGAACATTTACTACAAATTCTAAATGACCATAGTTAAGCTTAACTTTAGTAACACACTCACACTCTCACACACTCAACACACAGATAAACGTATACCCTAATATTTAAAAGTACACCCCTGCAACAGAGTAAACTGCAGCCGCAGCAGCCGCAGCAAAGTGTGCGCCATTTTCTAACTAAATAAATCTAAACATTGAGAAATATTATAAAAAAAAAAAAACGAAAAAAAAAAACAATCACAAATATTTAACCAATTTGTTGTACTAAGTTTCGTCGTGCACATTTTTTTTTTCCTTATTTTGTGTCTAATTTACATCAAAGAATATTATTTTTATCCATTTCTATTTTTTTTGTTTAACACACACAAACAAAGCCGCGCATTTTTTCTTTTGCATGTTAAACAATTTTGTTTATGCCTTTAAAAAAAGAAAGATAACGAAATTTTGGAAATTTTTGGTGACTTTGAAACTTGAACCCATTTTCAATTGCAAATATACATATGTATACATATAACTAATGATAAAGTTTTGTTTAATTTGATGCTGTACTGATTTTATATTGTTTTAAATTTGTAATTTTAATTATAAGTCTTAATTGTTAATGTGTTTTAATTGTAAACTACAAAACAAATTGGCAAAACCTGTTACACAATCCGTTAAAGTTTTCACTTTGGTTACCAACGAAAAACAACAAAAATTAAAAAAAAAAAAAAAAATTAAATACAATACAAGACTCATTTGAATTATGTGCCGCTGCTGCCTTTGCAGTCATATAATTGTTTTCAAATCCCCCAAATCCCCCCCCCCCCCCCTTATTTTTGGAAGGCCCAAAATTTGTTGTTTCGAAAACCCCGCCCCCCCTGCCCTTTATATTTTTGTGTTAAATATGTATTGTAATTTGTAATTTTGTTTAATTTTTTTCGGGAAAGCAAAAACGTTTGGCAAAATTAGTTTTTAATTTGAATATTTAGTTTTGTTTGTGCGCTTAAGTTTTCAATATTATGTTATATAAATAAATATATATATAAACAAATATATAATAAACTATATGAATATTAATTTTTAGCAAAATATTTTTACGTATAAACTTAAAGCCCTAATGTTAAAAATATTTACCGAACTAATTTGTTTAGCTGTTTAATTGGTTTTAATTTTCAACATTTTTGTGTATCGTAAAGCAAGCATATTTTCGACCTTTGACCCAGCTCTAATATACTTACATAATATCCAACAATAATAACTGTATACGTGTGTAAATTGAATTTCAACAAATAAATCGTACAACACAAACAAAATATAACAACATTAAATAAATAAAGCTATAAACAAAAATTGCAAAAGGCGCGTGGAAACTGAGCAAAAAGAAAATAAATTAATTTCAAAAAAATGTAGAAAACAACAAAGCAAAACAAAAATAAACAACAACAACAAAAACTTTACATGAATTGTGATGATGCAAAGGCAAGATTTAATCATAATTACTAAATCTATATATACATACATATATATAAAATATATCTTTCTCTATAAAAATAAAAAAAGCATATATATATATATATATATATATATATGTGTGAGTACATAGTGTATATGTAGATGTAGGAGTGTATAATCTAACTTTACTTTTAAACAGACTGCGTACGTATTAAAAATTTTTAAAATTAATTTGTGTAAAATGTTTTAAGTTTTGAAAAATTGGCAAATAAAGAAAACAATAAAAATTAATAAATCAAAAAAAAAACACGCTTGCATATTGAAATATACCAACAGTACGTGAGAGTGCAAAAATCTTTTCCAAATTAATCCAATTTATTTTTGAATTTTTCAGCAAAACTCAAATTTAATTTTGGTATTTGAAAGTATATTTCAAGATCCCATCAAATTGGCTAAATCGCAGCTGTTTAGAATGCAGGGAGTTTCCTGCCAGCCGGAAAATCCACAACGGGATTTGCACAAAGAATTAGAACCCGTCAGTTTCCAGTGTCAGTTTTTTTACACAAATACACGTATGCTTTCAATCAGGACAATATTTGTTATAATGAATTGTCGAAAATGTTTACACTTAGAGAATATTTTGTTTTAGCATTGTTTTTACCAGCGGCACAATTACGCGATTAATTTTTATTTACAACACAATATGAAACGAATTCTTTTTTTATATGTATACTTATAGTTTGTGTGTGTTTTTATATTTTTTTTTATAGAAATTGTAATTGTTTTTAAAAGAAAATCGTTTTATATATATTACTAAACCTTGAAACCAGCATCACAATACACTTGCATACATGTCACACGTATGAAGGACTTATATAAACCGTAAACGTAACGTCGCCAATTATTAAACAAAAGTCGAATAAGAGAGAAACGAATAGAACTAAAGTTAATGATCATTTCAAGAACATTCAGAAATGTAGGAGAAACAGCGAAAGGAAGCAACAACTTTTACGTCATACAAAACAATTATTGTTAACGAAGAAAATAAAAGTGAGAAGCATTATTGTACTAAAATATTTGATATACATACATTTGTTATTATTTGTAATACAAAAATTAAATAAAATTGCATCCAGATAATAAATAAAAAATAAAAAAATTAAATAAACAATGCAAAACAAGACTTGTGCTCACTTCACATTCAGGCGTAACTTATACATTTAGAGGCCGATAAAATACAACACTTTCATTCTATATAATAAGAGTATATATATATATTTGTCATGTTTTCAAGATTACAAGCACATTTAAAAGCATTTACTGCGCGAATTTGATTTGCTGCGACTATTGGTGCTGCGCCGCGTAGAACTATCCACACTTCTGCTAGCCAAATCATCGTCCATAACAGTTTCATCAACACTGGCATCATCCTCGGGTATTTCCTCATCGCTATTCGTCTCGTTGATAAGAGATCCCCTGGGCGTTACAATTGCATCGCCATGCAGATCCTTGTTGTCCAAAATGCTGATGTGGAAAGCGGCGTGGCACTTGTTGGCCGCCAGCAAGGCTTTCATTCGAAACACTAGTGTCTCCAGTGTTTCACGCAGGCTTGGTATGTAGCTTATGATGGCAGTGTTCTTTATGGACTTTGAATGACAGCACAGGTTGTGCAAAAACTTTGTCACATTCTGCAGTTCGCGAAGGAACTTGGTAAGCCGTTCGGGACTGTCGCGCACTATAGTCTCAAGGATAGACAGACCATGTTGTAGAAGCAGCTTCAGGAACAGCTGTGAGTGCTTCAAAAACAAGGCAAAGTTACGTGGCTGCTCCACTTTCTTGACGATCTCCAAAAGGCCATTTAGTAGACATATAGTTGACTCCCAAAGTTTAAACCGATCACCTTCGGTGTAGCCGCTGCACTGGGCGTTCAGTGTGCTAATGAGAATCTCGCACAAGCCACGAAACAGCAAAGGAAAGTTGGCCCTGTAAAACCCGATAAATGAATTTTCTGGATAAATGGATTTAATTGATTTAACTTACTTTTTGATATTGGGAATCGATTCTAAAGCCATATCTTTTTTATTTAGAAGCAGGCACTCATCCCTAAGTGCGAGCAAAATATCCTTTTGCCGTTCAAAGGGTGAATCCTTAAGAAAACCTTTAATTAGCTCGTCAAGGTGAATGTTACACTGTGCGCCCTTCTCTACACTACCCGAGTAGTGGTACCACTTACGTCGCAGCATATTGGTGCAAAATTTGCCTAAAAAGGCAACAAGTTCAGAAAATCGCATTGAGAACAATAATTAGAACTTACGCATATCTTCGCCCTGCTGAACACTGCGCTGGGCTGCATTTTCGCCGGAGCTGCTCAACTTCCGCAAGCTGCGCAACAAGTGCTGGAGCTGCACAGCTGTACCAAGAACCAACACTAATTTCTCATATTTAAGGAAGTAATCAAAAATCTGTGAGGCAATGCGCCCTAGGGCTGGCTTTTTGGCTGTCTTCCGTTGACCAGGTGGCAGCAGGTCACTTAAAGATGCTGCCGGGACAAGAATCTATCAATTATATGGACTTGTTAATAGGTATGTTCTACTTACACTGGAGCAGCTCTGTCTTAGACTTGTCACTCCATTCGTTCCATGAGAAATACAATGCAAACAATTGAATGCACAGACCAAAGCATGTTTTTACATAGTTGAAACGATCCTTGAACAGATCCAAATTACTGTGCACATTATTGACCCTTTCCAGTTCCTCATCAATGTGCGCTCCCAGAGTGATTAAACGCATATTGATCTCGCCAAGACATTTCTGTAAATCTGATAAAAAATGTTCCGGCTTAGCTACATGCGACCTTAAGGAATCCGCTTCATTTACATCCTGGTGCCCATTGATAATAGTGTCCAATTTATGCACCAAATCTGTGAGTATAAAGCGCAATTCTAGCAAACCCAAATGAGTGCCCACTTCATCCGCTTCCAGTGGATAGTTCAGGCTAAAGGGTTGCTCTTTCAGCAACACTATTATGCCCACATCAAGCTGCCTAAACCGCTCCATGGGTCCATATAATTGTTCAAAATTGATTTTGCATTTAATGGACTTGCACGGACCCAACTTGACGCTCAAATCGATCAGTTTTGATTGGTCCATGCTCTGGGGCTCCTCTGTAATCGTTTCGTTATTAATTGCCTTGGCCTTGCTTGTGGCAGGCCTTTTGTCGCGCACAACTTGCTGTGTAGCGGATTGTTTGGGATGGCTTAGGAACTGGCATGGCGGTGGCGCAAAACCAATGGGCGCATGCGTTAAAAGCGGCTTTAGCCTTTGCTCTGTGCAAATCAAATCGGAGAGACGCTTTAAAACACGCTTGCGTGTAGCCTCATCCTTCTGGGAAGCAAAGGCACAAGTCGTAACGCGCATCCAGTTGATCGTGTGAAAGTAAATACACAAAATACGTTTTTGCAATTCCTCATCATAATTGTCAAAGATGGCCAAATAATTGGGATCATCAAAAAACGAGGGCAGCACAATGGCACAACCTTGCAGTGCATTTACCAACTCCAGACTGTACTGATAGCGTTGATTGTGCAACACGCTGACCAGGTGAAAGAGTGGAGCAAGCACATATACCGAGTCACAGGCACTGAAAAGGTAACAGCTGTAGTGTGTACAGATGTTAAAGTATATACGTGTACTTGAACTCACTTGCCATTTGGACTCAAAACCAGTTCAGATATATTAATGCCAATATCGAGTACAGCTGCTTCAGTATTTACATTTGTATCGTCTAACTCATTGATGTTCTTCTGACACTCTAGCCTTATGCCTCTGCAAGAACGTACTTTTATGGTAAGTGGAAATGGTAGTCCTAATAAATGGGCTTACTTGACTGTGTTCGGCTGATGATCATTCACAAAGCTCTGCTGAAAGCGATAGGTCATCAGCTCACAGAGCCACATCAGAAACTGATTATCCAGCATATAAATCGACTCTTGGTTGTAGTAGCGGACATTCAAAACACTGGCCAACTCATCGTAAAACAATGCCAGCAATTCAGGAGAGTTGCATATAGCTGACTGGGTGAGCACTGAATGTTAAAAAGAATTTAATCACTTGATATTCATGAACTAACTTTATATATTTACTTATCAGGTTAGCTGCCTGCTTGCTGCGTCCATCTGGCAACGAGGTAATGCTGTCGACGCTGGTTTGCAAATCCTCGTTGTTCATAAGCAACGTTTCAATACGTGCAATGGCATCAATCAGCTGCACGCAGCCAATGATGCCCTGCCTCTTGACATATTCGGTGCGATTGATTTGCTGCTTCTTTACTACCATTTCGATTTGATCCTGCAGCGGCGCACACTCTGGCAATTTGGGTTCGGGGAATGCAACGTGACACAGCAAGTCCATGGCAAGGCGTGTTTGGGGTAGCGTCAAATCGCTGAGGCGATCGAGCAACGGCATTAACAACATGGCACAGTTCTGCACGTGCTTAGGATTCTTCCGCTGCAGTTCGCGCAGTAATGTCAACGTGGTGGTCACATGCTGTGCAGATTTGTCAAAGGTTAGCTCCAACAGTTTCTTAAGTATGCTTTTTTGTATCGAGTTGCAGATTTTAAAGAGTACACTGTGCCAAATAGACATACGGTTAATGATGAGTAAGGACATACATCCAATGGAACCCACCTGTATGCAGCTTTGGCAAAATCAGCAACAATGCGATTCTTTTCACGCATAAAGTCATGGAGTAGGTGCATCAGGGTGCCAATATGTTGCTCCAATATATGCGGAAAGTGCGTTTTTATTTCATCCAATATGTTTACTGTGATGTGCTCTAGTTTAATGCGTCGGCGAAACTGCAAAATTACAAAAAAAGGAACATTAGTGAAAATAAGATAATGCCTGGATAGCACCTACCAGATTTTCAATAAATAATGTGTTATCCTCGTTGATGTGTATGAGCAGCAACAGCATTATAAAATCAAACGATCTGCAAAGTGGTTAGCGAACAGTACAAATGGATAATCATATATATCACTTATAGTTAAAGCTCACTTAAATTCGCTGGCAGGCAAACCGCTGATGGTACGCTGCCACATTTGATAAAATCGCTTGGAGCGCTTAAGACCCTGCTGCAGAAAACCAAAAAGCTCCAATTGTGATTGCTTATTGTTGGCAGCAGGCGTGCTAATCACTGGAGAGTTTTCTTTTTGCGATCTATGACGCCAGGTAAAGATTTCGCGCAGTGTGGAGACCAGCTGAAAAATGCGAACAATTATTTTAATTATAATTAACAACGAAAAAAAAGAGTTATTATAGGAATGCCAAAAATACAATACTCTTGCGGATATCGAACGTTTCAATTGGAAGTATATGATATAAGAGTAATATTTGAACTAATTCTAGGAAATTGTAATCCTTGCAATTGCTAAGCTTGGTGTAGATATTCCTAACAACAAAACGTTTATCATAAGGGAGGAGCATAATGGAGCTCGTTATATGTGAGTTTGTTCAGAAATCGTGAACAAACAAGTTTCCACAAATGTTCAAATAATGGCAGCTATGTAAGTGGTCTGAACCGACCCAGTTCTATATATGTACTGCCTACAGTAAAAAGGTGTGTCTATGCCAAATTTAATCAATATAGGTTTTAAATTGAAAGAATAGGTTGCAGGATCATGGCAATAAATACTCGACTATTGATATTGATGCTACACATTTCCAGTTGTCTCTGGCGCAAAAAAATGTATCTATTGTATTTTACCTCACGCACGATAACGTCTGTGTCCTGATTGAGACTATTGAGCAAGATGCGTATGAGATGCGGCAGAGTCTACAAAGAATTGATTTATAAAAATTTGTTAATTAGTGCACAATTTATTTAAATTGTGAGCTTACCACATTCGAGCAACTGTTTTCGTCCTTGATGAACTCAAGGATACGTTCGCGAAGTTTCCCCTGTGTCCTAGCGCTAAGCGTCAAATTGCTTAACATTTGTAGTGTGGTCAATTGAAAAAGATCTTTGCTGCTCGAATAATTAATGCTAGATGGGACAGACAGACAACAGACAACAGTTACAGAGCTCTACGTATAAGTTCACTTAATGACATACGTGAGCAGCTCGACAAAATCGTCGTGTTTACTACCATCCAGCAAATACTCAGCGCTGCTAATGATATCCAACTTGGACGGCTCTGAGGCGTTGTTGAAGATGCGTTCAATGTGTGCATAAATCTGATCACTATGCGACAGCGTTAAGTACCGCAATTGGGCAAGCATCAGTGGCAGCAATGGCAGGCAACCCGGCACCGTTTGTACTCGCTCCAACTTGGCAATCTCCTCGATTTTGTTGAAAAGCACCTCCAGGCAGGGCTCGCGTAGAAAGTCAATCATCAGAAAGTTGATAAACATGCTGTTCTGTGATTGATACACCTGCTCTTCTCCAGCAGTGTCTATGGTGCAGCCACTAAGCAGTTTCTGGGCTAGCTTCGATTTTGGTGCAAGCGCTACGTTTAGACCCGCTTTAAAGGTTTCAATATTTTCGGGATATTTTGGAGATCGCACTAATATGTCACGTAGCTTAGAGACAATAGCAATGTGATCGCAGGACAGCACAAATGTATCCGCCTGGTCCAGTTGCACACCAGCGTTCAGGAGCACCATCTCAAAGAAGCTATTTGGCTGGCGGGAACTGTTAATCCTGGACGATGACTGGGTGCGACCCAATGTAGCGGCCAATGCTAGGCTGTGTTGAGACAGGAAACGTTGCGTTTGCTCCTGGGAAGCTGGTATATTCTCTTCCTCACTTTCGCCAGTCGATGTCTCGATTGTAGCATCTGTTTTTTGGGCAGATGGAACGCGCTTCAAAGACAACAACAATTTTGCTTATGATCTCAGACACAGCAGATACTGTGATCACTTACCGGTATTTTAATTGTTGCATTCTCATCAATTGTATTTAGTCCTAATTGAGCATTGGTGCGTTTCTTAAATTTTCGATACATAATGGATAATTCGGGCAATTTGACGTGTTTAATTACAAAATTTAAAGAAAAATACTTTTAAAATGAAATTCGCCGGTGCGCCAGGTACAGCAATAAAATATCGATAGCTTTATATCGATTCAATATTTCTGATAGCCGTAAAACATTTTCTGTTAATTAACATTTCTGTTAAACTGGCCTCAGTGCTATAAAATTTCGATGTTAATCGTAGAGGAGTATCGTTAGAGTAAGTTTCAAAATAAAAAAAACTCAGAGTTTTAAAAATTAAACGAGATACTTACTTTTTTTATACTAAGAAACATTAAGCAATATGTATTTCTTTCAAAAAACAATAAAAATTCAAAACTTTAGTAACTTCACTTTTTATTGAATATATAAGGATTAACCGTACAGTTGCTAAATCTATTATTGTTTATATATGTTTTAAATAAATATTGGTGTACGTTTGATACAAAGCATCTTTGCTACATATGTGTGTATATGATCGTTGGATATAAATTTTTAAACGTGCAAATATTGCAATTAACTATTTGTGAATCTAATGGAAAAATTCCATATAATACTATAAATGTTTGATTATAAACGTGATTGTAAATTTAAAGCCATTTTTCTTGAGTCAAATGTTCAATTTGCTTAACGTTAACTTGTCAACTTATTCATATAATGGCATTACCTAATTATATATATATTAAAAGTGCAATAAACTCTAACATGGATAATAATATGAGTATGAATTCTAAAAAGGAAGTACAAAATGTTTTTATGTGATTATGTCAGCAATTGACTTATGTACGCAGAGTATTTCTGCTTTGTTCTATATATAGAAAATCACTAATTTGGCTTCGGTTAGTATTGCTATATAATTAAGTATTGTTTGATGTTTATGATCACATCGATGCAGTCCATATCGGATAATATGCCTTTCAACATCTGATTTTGTGTCGTTCTATAACTCATTCTCAATTTTCTCAATCCAAACTGTAATTGTATCTGTTGCTTCGTTGTTTTTTTTTTTAAATATAAAATTATTGCTTTTTCGCACGACGTCTTTTATAGCCAGTCATTTGCCTCAATAATTGCGAGTTCTCATCATCCATGTCCAAATTGGGCTCCCAGAGGCGAAGTCTTTTTGGTATGTATATCAGACCCAGTAGAGTAATTGCTGTAGATGGATATTGGAACGATTAATTGTGATATATGCATTTCTTATAGTATTTACTCACTATTCAAGACGCAAGGGAAGATAACGTAAAAGTTCAAAGTGCTCGAACGAAAGTAGAGTGCTTCGGTGGCATAGAAGACCATGGTAAGTGCCAACGAACAGCCGCCCATGCTGACAACGCTGTTTTCGAGAGACAATAACTATTATTCTGCATTACCTTCAATATAACCTTAATACTTACGGCCTGTAGTGTATATACAGAGTACAGTGAACCAATGCGATTGCCTTTAGAAGACAGTACATGCCGATTATACGAGATATAGTATAATCACCTAAGGGATTGCAATTTAGTCATATTAAATATACAAAGGTTGCATTGTATCTACCCTCGATGAACTGCGTATCGCTGTGATCGCCCAGAAAACTTCGCCGCTCGATATAGCTGCGAAACGCTGTGCCCAGATCCATAAAAGCAACAAATGCTATCCAACCACGAAAGGCGTAAAGCAGGCGCTCGCGGGGTCGACTGCTGGCTGACTGCATTGCCGCCCTGTAAAACAGAAAATCACAATCTCAACACTTAATAAACGAAAATATCAGCATAATGTCGTAAAAGTATATACTTGTATACACAATGCCGGCCGGTAAATCTATAAATCGTTGCTAACCAAACGACCCACTTAACCCTGCGCAACGGTTTCAGGTGGGCGCTGGGTAAAATCGATATCACACCCACACCTGACACGTTTGTTATTTATGCAACGGCAAATATTTACACATGGGCCAATTAATAGCTGCACGCGAGCACGTGCTATGCGCACCCGGATGCGTGCCCCGGACATGCTTGAGGCTATTTATTTTCGGTCAACAAATGGGATGCCAGGGTCACCCCGAGCAACGGAATTTGTGGCATGCAATTCATAAATTGAAACTTTATTTTGTGTACTCTTTTTAGGGTTTGCTTACATTGCGAATGTATTTTAGCTTTCTAGGCACACGCGGCGTATGATGAATATGCAATTATTATAGCACCAAGTTATTATTATTACAAAATGTCGCGTTTAACGATTGATTTTATCATTTTCCTTTTATCAACGCATTTTGCAACTGTTTGCCGCGACGCTTCGACGCAGATTGAAAGCTTCAACCGTCAAGGAGCTTTTATCCAATGTGCGAGCTTTCTTGCCACTGGCCGGCCGGCTGTTTCAAATTGTACCGTAGAAGTGCTAGCCGTGACAGCAATTTAATAGAAGGTAAATATTTTTGAAAAACATCATTAACATCCGTTAATTTGAAAATCACATATTTTGATCAAAAATGATATTTTGATCACTATTTATCTGGGTCTGTCCTTGTTATCTCTGAATACGAAAATTGCGGCACACAATTTGACTACGAATACAAACCCAATTCAGCTTTGTCATTTTTATTATGAAAATGTATAAAAAAAATTAGTGTTAACAAACTCAAATAAACAACTAAAATGTGTGTCAAGTTCTATGGCTCTCTGATTATTAGTCGCAATTTTAATCCTTGCCGATAGTCGCTTCAGTTTTGCGATACTCAGCATAATCCACAAACCCATCGTTATTCAAGTCCATGGATTTGAGTACATAGTCTATGGTCTCCTCCAGCGCCTTATCGGTATACACGGCGCCCGTTTTGTGTTCCGGCTCATCAGTTCCTTCGGCAGCCTTCTTTGGATCTTCAACTGAAATCACAAAGAAAAGGTAAAGTCTTAAATGTAATGATTAAACTTTTAAGTTCCTTTAAAAGCTCCACCATGTCATAGGCCAACTAAAGATTAATATTATTATTGTTTTTTCTTTTTAGGTCATTTTTATTTGCTAAAAACACGTTTCTTATAATGAATTGCATGCGCATATAAAGTATATATTTCAATTTCTAAAGATCAATTGAATGCTATAGTTTCGCTTGTTTTTTTTTTATTTTTTTCTTTTGTACAAAACAAATGTTTACACAATCAGCCTTTTTTTCGCTGTTTTTAAGTGACGCCTAAAATTAACTTCATATTGAACGAATAACTAAAATTAGGGGAAGATTAAACAAAAAAAAACAAACAGTTTAATTGCACAGATCACAAAATGAGATTCGTGTGTGCTATTATTCGAATTTTTGAGAAGTTGTGTAATAAATTATACAATTTGTTCAAAGAAGTTGCCCGATTGGAATGCTTGTAGCATGTTCAAAACATTTGTTTGAAGTATATTACAATTTGAGCTGCAATTGTTTGCGCCTAAATTTCAATGTGTGTGGTGTGTGTGTGTGTTTGTGGTGAAACATGAGTACAATGAGCTGCACAATGCGGACCAATACACTTATACAGACATAACTATGCTGAATTGGTTTATGCAAGCTGAATCGATTGAACTAGATACTAATGGGTTGGCTGCTGTTGTGGAGGCTGCTGCTGCTGTTGCTGTTGCTGCTGATGTTTTTCGGCAGCCTTCTGCTGAGCCTTAATAAACTCCGGATAATCGATGAAACCGTCATGCGATGTGTCGTCCATCTGTAGTATGGGATCAATGAGCGCCACAAGCTCTTCGTCTGAGAATACTTTCTCCTCTACATGGGGCTTCTCACCATTGGGCTGCTCTTTGCTGCCTTGCTCTACATACAGTTGATTTGAGATATGAATTATTAAAGCCACATGCGGTTTAGATAATGTTGAACATGACCAGAACCACAACCAGAAGAACCGGAACCAGCCGAAATGTAGTAAAATTTTGTATATGCAAATAAAGGTAAAACAAAACACATGAATCAAACAAAACCAAACCAAGCTACAGACATAAAAAACGTAAATGAGTAATGCCCAGCGGTGCTTACCGTGCCAGTGTATCAGAGATTTGATCAGTTCACAGCCATCCAGTTTGTTGTTGTTGTCCGAATCATGCATTTTAAAATAATGGAACTGCAGCTCAGCCTCGGACATTTTGCTCGTATCGATGGGCACTTGCATGTGCTCCTGGATGTGACTATGGAAAGATAATACGTAAGCAAATACAGGTGCGAAGTTGTGTATGCATATGATAAGATTATTTCCATTATGATGCGGTGAATTTTTAATACAGTTTCAGTCAGTATTGATTAATGGCGATGATTGCAAATTATCAATTTATAATTTGATAATTTTGCCAATGCCAAGACACTTACGCACGCTCTTGCTGAATGTTGCCCGTGTTCAAAACCTGCTGTGGCTGTCCATGATGATGTCCGCCCGCCTGCTGCTGATGATTCGGCACCTGTTGTGGATGCTGTTGCACAGGCTGCTGCATTTGTTGCTGCTGATGGATCTGCTGTTGCTGTTGTTGTTGTTGTTGTGGCACAGGCACCTGCTGATATTGTACTTGCTGTTGTTGCTGCTGGACAGGCACCTGTAAATATGTTAGCATATTAGTTGCCTTGAATAGCAGGCGTATCCCTGACAACCACTCACATATTGCTGCGGCGGCACGCCGGGCGCACCTTGTCCCTGTTGTTGGTATTGCTGTGGAGGTGGCGGCTGTTGGTGATGTTGTGGAACTTGGTGGGGCACTTGTTGCTGTTCCACATGATAAATAGTAGTAAATAAGTTTATAAGTCAACTTCCAGCTGGTTGCACAATATATAAAAATATACGGCATTTAATTCTACTCACATAATGCTGAGGATTTACGCCGGGTGCCACACGCTGTGCGCTGCTGTAGCCAGCTAGGGCAAGCAGCAAAGCTGCTGTTAAATCTAACACATGCATTTATGTGGAAGCGCTAATTTCGTTTGCGAGGATTTCGAATTTGGTGGCACGCACAATCACCACGTAGCTAGCTCAGCTATCAAAACACACACGTACACAAATTGATTCTGCTTCTTCACCTTTTGACAGTTACACAGCGCGACAGCTGTTGCACAGGTAAGCTAGCTATCGAATTTGTTATCGGCCGTTTTCAACAAGGTGGCAGCGCCTAAAATTTAATCCACAACCTGTTTGAGTTTTCATTCGTTTATTTATTTTAGTTAAAGTGAAAATAAAAAAACAGTTGAAATGGTATGGTATATGGTATATAGCAAAAATTAATTTTCAGAATTCTGCCTACAAAAGATAAATCAAACGTTTGAAAGGGTCCACTATCAAGCATTTATTAAAACTACTTTCCACTTGACTGAATGTCCCCATTTCCCATTTTAATTATTATGCTAATTACTTTCTGAATTTACTTTCTTTTTGTGTATAGGCTCGCTACTTTAAAGAACAGGACATCGATGGTAATTATACTAAACATAAAATAGTCATTGCATGATTTCATTCCGAAAATATGCTTATCTATGTTTTTCCTTTCCCCCGTAGAATTCCGCGAGTGTTTTTATCTGTTTGCCCGGTCGGGCCAAATTAACAATTTGGACGAACTTACGGTAAGCATTATTCATGTTAAAAATTGCTGAGCAACATTTCAGGTGAACTTTATCCAACAGGTCATTATGCGCTCCTTGGGCTTGTCACCCACTATACAAGAATTAGTTTCGTATTTAAAGCAAAAGAATGGAAAAATGAGTTTTGCAGACTTTCTGGACATCATGCATCAGCACTCTTCGGTGGAGAATCTACCAGACGAAGTAATTGCCGCTTTCAAAGCAGCCGATCCACAGAACAAGGGCACAATATCTGCAAAACAGCTACGCAATTTGCTGCAAAACTGGGGCGAGGGCTTGTCCGTGCGCGAGGTGGATAACATATTCAGGGAGGCGAATGTGAACAATAATAGCACCGTACGCTATGCTGATTTCGTGAAAATAGCCTGTGCACCGGTCCCAGATTATTACTAGACCAAAAGCTCCGTGCAGCTGACCCACAAACGTGCTTTACATTCCAGTACTTATTTCACATCTTATACTAAATCAAGCATGTACAATGCAATAAAGTTCACAACAACTGTATTTATGAAAAGTTTGTGGATTTATTAAAATGCAAAACTTTTCAACATGTTGAGAAGGATCGACAACCGATTTTAGTTGGCAATGGTGACCTCAACCTCTACTCCGGGCTCAATGTTGATTGAGGTGATCTTCTTAACGATCTCAGATGGAGAGTGCAAATCGATGATGCGCTTGTGTATTCTCATCTAAAATTAAGGAGGGTGAGCAAAGAATTAGTAAAAACACGCTTTCAAAATCTAAGTAAATTCACAATTAATATATTGTAGAATTCGGAGAGCCAAATTGTGTGGGTTACCAGCAAAGTGGACTATGAGAATACGTTTAATCTGGGCAAATCGATGATACTGTGCAAAGGCAGTTTGTGTACCGAAGCACGATATCTGATCTGTCCATACAAGAACAATCGAATGCTAAACTTTAAACTCACCTGGAAACGATCCCAGGTCTTGGAACCCTCACCGCAAGGAGTCTTACGGGTGGTGATGCGTAGAATCTTGGTCGGCATGCGCACTGGGCCCTGAAATTTAAAATATTTACAATTAGTTCCTGGAAAACCAATTTGGTGCAAACTTTTCGTTTGTTGCGTGAATCATATAATATCTTCACACTGTTTGTCTCAATGTGAAAATAATGTCCAACTCATGCATTTGATCTAGCATTTAATATTGACTAGGCTAAGCGGCAAGCAGGCACACAAAACCTCCAGGTAAATGCGGGCAAAGAATATTAAGAAATCTACACGCGGCAGCCATCTTCTTCTTACCTTGACACGCAGATTCTGGTTCTTGGCACCGTTGATCAAGTCACGGCACACATTCTCCAAGGAGCGTACGTTCCTCGAAGTCAGGGTGATGCGAATGCGGTGCACAGATGCAGAATCGCCGCCATGGGGCTTCTCAATGTCTTTAGGAGCAGCAGCCTACAAGCATAGAAAAAAGTAATATTGTGAGGTTATGTTACACACAGATGCACGCCCAACACGACACGTGCAGTGTTTTTTCATAAAAAAATTTCTTCTAAAAACGCGAAATACTTTATTATTGCGAGCCGAAACAATATTGTATTTGAATAATTACCATTTTTAGCAATTTATCTGGTCGAGATAGTCAAATCTTTTTATTTTGAGCAGCGCTGAACCAGTTAACTTGCTGGTCAAAAACGAAATGGGACGAGTGCCAGTCACAACGCCACGAGCTACAGCTATGCGCTCAGCGTTGCCACTCAGTCAAACAAAAATCTGGCAGCACAAGTTCAATACGCGTCATTCACAACAAAGCGCCAAGCATCTCTTTTTAAAACAAATGAAACACAAAATGTTCGACTATGTTATTTTTATTACGCATTCTCAATTAATTTGCGACAAACAAATGCGACTGAAGTGGGACCAATAATCAAATAACTCTATATAGATTACAATTAAAATTATACAAGTCAAAGCACAATGTTGTATTTAAATATTAAATCAACGTTAATTAGTTTTTGTACAATAAAAATCTGTTACTCTTTTATGCATATCAAAATTAAAAACCACTCGACGATCTTAAAACCTAAGTACGTCTCAACAAACGAAAATATAAGCCTGTGCGATTTTTTTTAGTAAATCGACAAATAAAAATCAGATAATGGTGTCCATCAAACTAAAATATATAACTTAAGAAAGCAATAGGCTAAAAGTTTGTGTCCAAATTGTTGTAGTTATAGATATTACTTTACGGTTAAGTTTATAGTTAAACGCCCCGAATGCAAAAACAGGCGCAACTCTGGCTAATGGGTTAAATAGATTTTAAAGCGTTTCCCTCTCGTATATGTACGCATATTTATAATGTTTATGGCTAACTAATGTACATTAATTATAGATTCGCGGCCTTTACCAACACCCACCCAGCGCACGGGTACGCTTAGTTGGCTCTCTAAGAAGCGTACGTAGTTTTGTGCGTTCTGGGGCAACTCCTTGAAGTTGCGTATGTGCTCAGTGGACGTCTGCCAGCCGGGAAGCACAGCGTACTCCACCTCAATGTCGCTCAGCTCGCTGATGGTGCCGGGAAAATGATCCAGTTTGTCACCATTGCTGCGCTTATAGCTCACACCCACTTTAATCTCGGGCAAGGTGTCCAGAATATCGAGCTTCGTTATGCAAATGCAAGTGTAACCGTTAACCAGCGACGTGTATTTGAGCAGCGGAATGTCCAGCCAGCCGCAGCGGCGCTTACGCTTCGTAGTTACGCCAACCTCAAAGCCGCGCGTCTGCAGTAGATCGCCAATTTCCTGTACAAAACACAATTAATAAGTGACAAGTGTAATTTAACAAGGACAAACTTACGTTCAACTGCTCCGTGGGGAAAGGACCGTCGCCCACACGCGTCGTGTACGCCTTGACAACGCCAATGACCTCGCCAATTGTTTGTGGTGGCAAACCCAAGCCGGTCAACACACCGCCAATGCTGCAATTGCTGCTGGTCACATAGGGATATGTGCCAAAGTCAATGTCCAGCATGGCTGCATTAGCGCCTTCCACCAAAATAGTCTTGCCGTTGCGAAGTGCCGTGTGCAAGAAACAAATCGTGTCCTTGACATATGGCCGCACCTTATCCACGTAATCCTTGTACCGTGCCAACTCGGCCTCCACATCGACCTTAATCGATGGGAACAATCGCAAATGTGTGTTCACAATTGATTTGAATCTGTATTCACAAATATGTTAGTCAGGAATTGAGAGGTTATCAATATAAGGAGCCACTCACTTCTCACTGAACAAGTTAAAGTCACCAAGAAGTTCGCCCACGCGAATGCCATTGCGTGTGGCTTTGCTGGAGTAGGCCGGACCAATACCCTTTTTGGTGGTGCCCAGCGATTTGCCGCCCTTCTCAGCCTCCTGCATACCGTCAACATGCTGATGGAAATCAAACACCAGATGCGCACGATCCGAGATAATCAAACGATTCTCCAAGTGCTGCAATCCCTTAGCCTCATTCTTCAGCACCTCGTCGAACAGCGAAGGCAGATGAATAACGACGCCGTTGCCTAAAAATACGAAAATAACAAAGAAAAATATTTAGTTATTTAGGGATCTATATGCTGCGGTAGCTATTTAAAGGAAATCCCATTTCGGGCTACTGTTGAATTATTTTTAATGCATTCTACTTTATTTGAAAGTGGAGCTCAAAGTTATTTATTTTAGGCTGACGAAACCCGACGACTGAGAAAGTACATAAATATAATTTGAATGAACAATACCATTTTACTAAACAAGAACGTTAACTTAGTAAAATTTGAAGTGTAAGAGCGGACACCCGTAGTTCACGTTCCTTTGTCCTGCTGGGTGAAAAAAAAAAAACTGTCTTTGTCGTTCTGTTTCAATGCAAACTATTCTGTCAGTTTTAAAGCTAAAGCCATGTGTACAGCAGGCCGGATTGGACCACTACATCATATAGGTGAGACAGGAATCATCGGTCGAAAATGAATATCTCGTATGAGAAACTTTTTTTGATTATCAAGATATTTCGGCCAGGTTCGGCATTTTTTATTTTCTCATTTATTAAGCAAATCTTATCAACATCGGACTAATTCACCATATATGGTATAGCCACAGTCCTGTGGGAAGAATTGGAATATTAGTTTTTGCATAGAAAAACGTCTTGTTTTCAAGAAATCTTTAATAAATCCAGTAATTACGATCTTCACTATTCCCCACACTTATTTGCTCAACCGTTTGATAGAATTCCATAAGTGTAATTAATTCTTTGTTTTCATATTTTTGGAAAACTTTTATTTCGTTTGCTCCAGGGATAGATTTTGTGCAAAAGGAAAGTTTTTCTTTGAAAGTAGAAGCAAATTGGGGAATAAGGAAACTCCATTAGTTGAGCTTTAATGCAACGTTTTTTCAAATATCTTTCGCTATCTTATCTATTCCAGAGATTATGGGTATGCCAGTAAGTTGGTAAAAAAGAGTTTTATAACTGGCAATATAAACACGTGCATGGATTCGCACCTTATCATACTGCTGTGATAACTGGCTAGGCATCAAAGAAATGAAGGTACTTTGCGTTATCTTGTGAGTGGCATTAACATTAATTATATGCAAGTTGTCTACATTTCAGTTTTAGTTGACTAATTCTCAGATAATTTGTGCTGCCTGTTGCTAAACGTAAGCCTGTAGCACGCAATAGACTTCAGGCGAATTGCACTGAAAAATGCTTTCGCATAGAAATTTGCTTTTATGGTATAATCGAGTCGCAAATAACTTAATTGCTTGATTCGACTAATTTGTCATGTATATCTGTACATGTTCATGTGCTTGTTTGTGCTTTTGTTTATGCAACCCTTAGCGAGATATCTGAATTGCAAAAGCTTACTAATACATGTGCGTAACGGGCCGTCACATGTATAGGTGAGATTGTGATTATCTCATAAATTAGTCTTGTGACAGGCGATGCCAAGCTACATTTTGTTTTGTTTTGTTTTGATAAGCAGCGGAAGGGGAATTTATCGATTAAACTTTAAGAAACGAACAAAATATGCAAAAGTTTAATAACTTAAAGATATAAATATGATAACAGCAGGTTGAAGGAACGTGTGCCTTGGCACGACCTTGCCTTTAGCAACAATCAACAACGGATTACGTCAAGCCAAGCAACAGCTCCATTGACGTCAAAATGCGAGACAAGAATCGAGATAGTTAATGGAAGACTGCAAAGGCCTAGAGAGTGAAACTAAAATAGAAAATAAATAGCCTTTATAATGCAGGCAGATGTCAAAGCCAAATGCGAGACCAACTGACCGCAAAAGCCAATGTCAATGTTGCATCAAGTCTTGCCAACAAAATGCTTATATGTAAACATCCGCACGATACATACTAGTTGTATATATGTAGATGAATATATACTACATTTTCGTTTATTTTGTACGCTCAATTTCACTTTTGCACTAGAACGAACGAAGGAAAGCTAAAAACAAAACAATAAAAAAAAAATTTCACTCTGTGTGTATGTAGCGATACAATGTAAAGGTGTATGAGTTCTTCTTAAATTTAAATAAAAAATAAGAAAAATATACTGAAAGAAAAGCATTAGAAATGATCGAAAACAACAAAGAATGAAAAGGAAAAAGATGCTTACGTTCATTGAAAAATATTCATTTTGAAAAATATTTCTTGCTTTCTTTTACTTGAGAATGTCAACAGTAGATAGATGTGCCTTATACCAATAGAGTAGGAGTTTCTTGATATCCCTTTTGCATCCAACAAACCAGGCCTGTTCCCTTGTACCACTTACCGATGACCGAAATGCACTTCTCGTTCACGACGCCGCTGGGCAACAGATGAAAATCGAATTCGGTGCCATTTGCCACCACAGTATGTCCAGCGTTATTTCCGCCCTGTTGAAAACCGATTAGAGAGGGGAGATTGGGGGGAAAAAAATAAATGAGAAAATTAGAGAATGAGAAACTCTCGCATACAAATGAAAACACACGTAAGTATACTATATGGAATATATACATATACATATACATATGTGTGTGTGCCATAGCGTTGCTGTTTATATACAGAATTAGCATGTTTGTTTTTGTTGATTAAAACTTGTGTGATAAATAAATAAATATTGTTGAACAGCAGGTATTAAATAACAAATAAATAGGCAGGCGGCGGCCGTGTGTATGGCGTGTGACACAAAGTATCCACAATGTTCGGACTACTTTTGTATATGTGATCGTATGTGTTGTACAGTAAAATTTATATTAACGGACAAGGGCTGTCGGACATCGAATTTTTAGTCGAACATCTTTAATCTCAAAGTTTCCCAAAAAGGTCCAAAAAAGATCGGACGCGGACAATGTATTTGTACAAAATCAATCCTTGGAGGAATTGTATGAAAATTGTATTAAAAATTATATCAGGAAAAAATAAGTATATTCATAGGTATATAAAATTATTTTTCTTATATTTGACACATTTTGATATCGCATATCTCCTTTATCTTACGAGCTGAAACCCGCTTGTCGCCTTTAGAGAATTTTCACTGTACATGCATAACTATTTAAGCAAAATGTTTTTCTACAAAATCCGATAAATAAAAGCGAAACTTTTGTTTGTTTTCTTGGCAACTGTACAATTTTCTGGCATGTACTAATCTGCTATACATATTTGAAAGCAATACAAAAACATTGGAATTAAACTTCAGACTCGAAAATATGTCAAATTTGCCGTTTGCAAAACGAGATAATTCAAATTTGTGTGTGTTGTAGAGGATCGCTAAAGCAGATAAGATTATAATGAATATATTGCTAAATAGACCCGTATTCAAGAAACTTTCGCTGCGCAATTTATGAAAAACGGAGGCGTGTGCTGTGTGACTCAGATAATAGCAAAAAATATCAGTTTCAATGGGGGAATTACATAAGAATCCGCAGCAATGTTGATAACAAAGTATAAAGCAGAAGGGAAACAATATTGTATGTGGTTGAAGGGAACTAAATCGGTTCCGTTCATTGAACTGCCGACCCAGAACAGAATTCAACAAGTTGGTAGCACCGGGTCAACAAAATTGTGACACGCAATTCAATCAAACAGTTAAAAAATGCTTTTTTTATGGTTAAGTTAATTTCAGGAAATTCGTAAATATTACATGCATGAATGTTTCATATTTAAATACATACATATGTATGTGCTAGTGTATGGCTAAAATTAATGTAAGATATTTGTGCGGCACTTTTTGAAAAGTGCGCGGGACATTCACAATGGTGATTATGTAAACCTGGCGTTTTGCTAAGCAGCCATGTGTGTGTGTGTGTGTCTGTGTATGTGGTAGCGTATACATATTATATGCATGTATACATGTGTGCACGTATATATATATATATACATAACATTTGTGTGCTGTAGAACAGCGGAACAACTAACGTCAGGGAGAACGAGTGACGAATTTGCTGAAGCAGCAGACGTTGGCAGACTGAATGACTGTGCACACACACACAAAACAAACGCATACATACACAAAGTGTACTATGAGCATATGCGCGCACACACCCGCCGCCACCGCAGTCACAACTGATACATATGTACATATGTACAAAAGTATGTATGTATATTCAAATGAAAAAGCGAAGCATGCGGTCGCCAACCACGGCAATAATAGCTAATTCTGAAGAAAATAAGTATCTACATGTGAAATGCTCAGTTGCTGTTGCAATTGTTGACTTGAAAGCGCGCAGCGATTTATTTTCTGTATGACAGCCTCGGGGTTTGGCGTCGGCGGCAATGAACCTGCCGCGAATGCGTGTCCTTGACACAAGGATAACTGTTATCACTTGCTTATATATTTTTTCTTCGCTTACGCCGATTTTTCACAACAAATTAAAAAAAAATTTTTTTGTGCTGCTTACCTGACACCTGCACACAATGTCCACTTCCGAAGCGAGCATGTCTACCACCTTGCCTTTTCCCTCATCGCCCCATTGGGCGCCTAGGACAACATCCACTTTGGACTTGTACATACTGGTACGTCCTTGATGCAATTGCTGGTAGTGATTACCGTTAATTGCGATTGTTGTTGACATTTCGTACCACTATCAGGAAATTCTCGGCACGGCCACGAAAACGAGCACGACGTTGATCTCGCTTGAAAACGGAACACGTTCTGTTTTTATAAAATAGTTTGATTTGCAGCTGTCAGTGCATGGCGTTACCAGACTGAATGTATGGTCTTGTGAGTACATTGTGTAGCGTTGCCAGAAAGATTGAGTTCTCGATTTGAAAAGTATTTGAAATTGAGGTTTATAGACATAAGATAATCAAATGCAAAGCTATGTGGTATGCAGGTTTTTGATGAATAATTGTTATTTATTCAGTTCTCATTTTCAATTATTTTCTATATTTCTGCATTTTGTTACCTTTTGCAAGGTCTTCCCTCTGTCAGAAATTTTAATTACGCTTGCGCTTTTTGTTTGTGCTTTAAGTGTTTTATATCACTATTAGTGTCATTCAAAGTAAAGCGCGAACATTCCGGATTAGGTGGCAACACGGTCCAACATATGTCAACTGCCAGATTGTTTTGTTAGCACTTAGTTGAGGACGCATTTTCAATGCCCGAGATGTCTGAAGAAAAATGTCACTTGTATGTATGTATAAATAAAATTAATGATCTTATTAAATAAATTAACAAAATTTCCAGCTGCCATGAGGCGCCCTTTAAATATACTTGTCCTAAGTGCAATGCGATCTACTGCAGCGTCGCTTGCTACAAGTCGAAGGAACATCTGAAGTGCTCTGAAGAGTTTTACAAAACGTGCATCCAAGACGAACTGGCCAGTGCAACAACAAAGTCTGAAAGCAACAAAGGCATGCGTGAGATATATGACATCTTAAAACGTATGCACAAATTTGATGCCGGCTTCAAGCCCGAGGATTTTGATGCGGATGGGCTAGACAGTCCCTTAGACTCGGATGATGAAGCGGAGCCCGAACAAGATGATGAAGGGGTTGAGGGAGACGATGGCGCAGAGTACCCAGAGGAGACGGATGAGACGGTGGACATTGCTGAGCGTCTGAAGGGCATCGACATAAATGATGCGGATGAAGTTTGGAGTCGATTGACAACGGACGAGCAGCAGGAATTCCAAAAATTAATAGCAAGTGGTGATATAATGAAACTTATGCCCGACTATAAGCCCTGGTGGTGCAAGCCGAAGAACTCAAAGATTGTGGTCATGCCCTCACCAACAGATGTTAACGTTGACATGCCTAAAATACAAAAGAACATACCCAAGTTCACGGACATATGCAAGACACCGTCGCCGTGCCTGCACTACAATCTCTGGAACATTTTGAGCGCATACGCGTGTGTGGCACGTTTCTTTGGCGGCGAGCAGCGCACCAATACCAGCGAGGCTGTTGCCCATTTGGTGAATCTCAGTGCAACGTTGAAGTATGGCACCAACTTCGAGGATGCTGAGGATGCCATTTTATCGGTGGAAATGGAGGCATGCACCACAGGAAATGGATCGGCTGGTGCTGCTGCGGTTGGCAGCGCAGGTGCAGGTACAAATTTCCTAGTCGAGAGTCGCGAACAGTTGCAGGAGGATGCACGACAGCTCATGTCCACGCAACAAAATAAATTGGCGGCGTTGAGCGATGTCCTTCAATTGCTGCAGCAGAGCAAAGCGTTGAGCAAACGGAAAAATTCAGAGGAAGCTGAATTCCAGAAGCTTTACGCACTTGCCAGCGGCAGTGTTGAGTTGAATCGAACCAAACTGTCGCAGCTGATCAAGAAAATAGAGTTTATGCTGTCGTATGTGGCTAGGGAGCAGGTCCTGTGAAAACGCTGTCAAATAAAACTATTTAGTTTTAACACAATTTAATTCTGGTAAATTTTTATTGTACGACCAAGATATAAATGTAATGGATACCCGTCTGAACGGTTATATGCGTGTGATACTAGCTAATTGGTTGAGTGCGGCTCTGGCGGTTGTCCAACCCCAAGTAAGTAGTTTGGCATTCGAAAATTCACACTATTGGAGCAAAAGAAAAATGAAATATTTTATAAACCCGGCATTTGACAAACAGGAATAATAGAATAGCCCTAACACCAATGTATCCATACTGTTAACTAAACTTAACACCTGGTGTAAGCTAACAGAATGTCAAGCAATGTTTGGGGCAAAATTATGCTCAAGGCTGACAATTTGATTTTATCGTGTGTGGCCTGCATTTAAAAAAATCATTACAATAATGCTAAATTTTTTATATATAATTTTAATTCACTTCTTAAATAAGCATCAATAATTCAAAATGGTTTAACGCAAACATCCAAATTATAAGTAACAAACAAATTGCATACTAAAAGAATCAGGTGTCATAACCGCATTGGAACTACAAGACCTCCACAGCGAACCAGCAGCATTTTGCAGCCCTCGTTGGCACAATATCTAGTTGTCGCTTGCCAGCCCTGGCAGTTTTTTTTAGTTGGCGATTTCAGACACACACGCAAGTTGTAGTGCTTTTTACGGCTATTTTGTTTTTTGGTATGTCCAAACGAATCGACACGGCATCAAATGCAAATGTTAGTCGTGTGCCACAGTATGCCAAATGCCAAAAGTGCTAAAATAATACATGTGGCAAAGCAACAACAACAGCAGCAATAAGAACATTACATAGAACATTTTGTGTGAACGCGTTTACGTTTTGGGTGCGGACAACGGTGCGGGATTGTGTGGCGGAATTTGAAATGCGTGTTGTGTGTGTGTGTGTGTGTGTGTGTGTGTAGTCTATCTGTCTGTGTGAGCGAAGTGTTCTTCTTCGCTGCGCTTCACTCGCTAAATTAGTGCAAAAAAAGGAAACAATTTGAGTGCGCCAGTGTGCGAGTGTATGTGTATGGCGCCCATTAAGTTTTAAACAAAACATTAAATCGTCTAGAATTAGAACTTATGTAAGCTAAACTAGCTGGATACAGGTGCAAATATTTGTTATTAATACGTAAAATTGTTCAATCTTGGCCAGAGATAAACGAGTTTTGGGCCGTGTGCTGCTTATCTTTTTTGGACTGCGTTGCTCCTTAAGTGTGTGTATGTGTGTTTGACTACGTTCGGATGTGTGTGTGTGTGCCTGCTTATCTATCTCGACAAATATGCGAAGTATGCGTCAACCTGTTTGTTAACTTTCTGTTAAAAATTTCTACTTCAATGCTGCGGCGTCGGTGACCGCGACGATGACAACAACAACAGAGCAGCAGCAGAAGCAGCTACATCTGCACCAACAACAATAATCAAATTAATAAACAACTTGGCTACAAGAAATCAAAGTCGCATAACGTGTACAATGCTAAATAAGTAGTTATGACTGCATGCAGCTAAATTTATAACAGCAAAGCGAATAAAACACCCAATGGAAATAAAACACCGTAAGCAATACGGCACTGAGCGTTGACGCTAGCGATGACGATGTCAAAAGCAAAGCTCAGCTGCCAGCCGTGTAGCAGTCGCTTGTCACGCGGCTGGAGAAACTGGATGGGGCGCAGCCTAACCCGAAACGGAAGGCTCTCTCTTGCTTGGTGCCCCTCCAAACGCCGGCAGTCAGTGACCGAATGTCTGCATGCGGCTCCATTGATAACATAATTGTGTGCACATATGTGTATCTGCATGTGTGTGTTTGCTTGTGTGTGTGTGTGTGTGTGGCAACCTTTGCATTGTTTACAAACAGCTGATGAGTTCGTTATACCCTGTGACCGTTTAAAATAACCAAAACGAGGATATAATGCTTTTGTGCAAGCGTATGTGACAGGCAGCTGTAAGCAAGTTAGTCTTTCTCTCTGTTAAATGCGGTGTTTGACTATATTCTAAAAGTTAAACACTAAGTTCGGATCATAAGTTTGCATATACCCCAAAAACAATAAATTTTGATGGTTTTTCAAAATGTCCCGCATTTATTTTTAATAGGTGTATACTCTTTATGGTACATACGCACTTCAAGTTGTTATCTGTATGCACTAAAAATGTATGACGTAACAAGAACGTTAGGAATATACATGTTTTTTTATCAACGGCTGTAGGGTATCTACTAGTCGAACACTCTTGTTTCTCATTTCTGTCTCGCCTGCAACTCCATTGAGAACTTACCAAATCAATTGAACACGTTGCGTTAAGTTATAAACGCCTTGAGATAATTGATAAAAGTGTTCCCAACTCTCAATTCACATACATGCATAAAAAACTGTTATCAACATGTACATGTGTGTGTGCTCGTATTTACTTTGGTTCTTTCGTAAGAGGTTTCCAATAAAAAGGCGCCAATTAGTTTGACAATTGTCTGGCCTTTTAAATCAAGACTCAATTGAATTTCTTTAGTAGCAAATTTAATGTGTTTATTTTTATAAATAAATGTCCAATTGCTCACCTGTTTAATTGGACTTTTAGGCAAAACTTAAATATAACTGAAATTCGCCACATTTTTATTTAAACAAGTCCGCGAATTCCTGCTTGGGCAAATTGTTTTACAAATATTTCATCCAGAACTGAAGAGCTTGAAGAATGTCCGTAATATTTCGTTTACATTCGCAAATAGATATCGTTTATCCACGTAGTAAAGCAATTTAATTTTTAACGACTTTTTATTTTTTTTATTGCTAAGGTTTTGGCCAAGTTTTGGGAATCTTTTGGGAGATGTTTCCTTTTATGCGTAACAGATTTCATGACAAAGTTAAACTTGATGGTTGTAAAAATTCAAAAAAAAAAATAGTAATCGATCTACCGTTAGTTGATTTTCTGGAACTACCGCTGTACTTTATCGCTTCAAAGAAGTCTCGTTTGATTAAATACACAGTTTCTGACAAATCGAGAGTGTGCCCCTTGCAAGGGTATAATTAAAGGCATTCTTTTCATTTTACAGTATGATACATGCAAAGAGGTAGCAAATAAAAACTACAAATCATCCAAGATTCCATTGCCTCTGCGCATTTATATT
Organism: Drosophila montana; assembly: GCF_035044405.1. Taxonomy (NCBI): domain Eukaryota; kingdom Metazoa; phylum Arthropoda; class Insecta; order Diptera; family Drosophilidae; genus Drosophila; species Drosophila montana. The sequence goes on along the minus strand of NW_026998620.1, from coordinate 12,701,374 downwards.
TTTAATCATATCGCGTAATGTTTATCGAACGAGAATTAGCAGCAATCTGTTGCTAACAAATGATCATTGGATCAAACTCATCACTTGAATTGTTTTGTTTGATGCAAAATAAGTGTATTTTAACTTGTTATGTCTGAGAGCCCAACACAAAGATCGTTTATTGTTTTATGCCTTTCAGATTTATAGCTGCCCTAACAATTTATGTTGTTGCCTTGCCATAAAAGTTGGACAAATAAAGCCTGAACACAGACACTTGTTGTTTTGTTGAATTCCTTAAAATGTACTCATTTTATATTATCATTTATAGGAAATGTCCCACCACAGCGATGATCAGCTTCTGCAGGCTGGAAGTGATTCCTTCTGGGAGCCTGGCAATTACAAACGCACCACCAAACGCATCGAAGATAGCTACAAGTGAGTAAAAAAGTATAAAAATTGTAAACACTGTTGGGTCATTGCCAGCAATAACAAAAAACCTGTTATTAACTTGTCTCACTCTGCCTCTCTCTCTCTCTTTTTGCACTCTCTCTCTGGTCTGCCTGCACAGGCTCTGCAACGACCTACAGCAACTGATACAGGAGCGCGCCGATATTGAGAAGGGATATGCAAAAAGCTTGCGCGCCTGGTCCAAGAAATGGGGTGAACTAATTGAGAAAGGTAAGCGAAACAAGTGAGAACAGTTTGCAATAGCTTGCAACCGACTGCTCAATACTCTGTTTCCCTGTTATAAGAGGTTAAACCAGTAAAATAGAATTTTTTATTTGGCTGCCTACTCTAAGACTGTAACCCATATGATATATAGTAGCAACATTGGAATGCATATTTTGGCGTTTGGCCAAAAAACTATTTACATTATACGCCGCTCCAATAGCTGAAAGCCAATATACCCTATTCACTTTGCGAACAGCGTATTAATTTAAGGAAAAGAGAGTTGATGAAACGCTATAAACTACATACTCTATATAAACTTTTATATGTGGTTGTGTGCTTATAACCGTGTTATTTGTGTACACATTCATTCACGCCTGCTGAACGGCCCAATGGAGCAACAACAAAAACAATAGGAACAACAACAAAAACAATAGCAACAGCGATGACCCGTTGCCAGCGTCACTTCTCAGTGGGCTGACAGACTTCTGTTCCTCTTATTTGCCACATTTTGTGTACATTATATACTGAGCATTGTTGTTGTTGTGCGATAAGTGGCTTAAGCTATTAATGGGCTTTTTTGTTGCCCTTTTTTGCACCGTCTTTTACCTGTTGTCATCGGAAGCTTCGCACTCTGGTGCCAAATAGCATGAAAAATATTTCAGATTAGTTCTAAAGTGGGGGATGGTCTCACAGAAGCTTACACAATATTCCATTTATTTCGCTGTACTTCTATGTAAAATAATCATTCGATTCTGTTAGCTCACAAATGTTAGTATGAAAAAAAGGTTCGAAATAATGACTCGTTGTGAGGTTTGATTCGTGAATCGGGGTTCTCACAGCCATGAAATTAGGTTCTGGTTGTTAGTTTTGACCTTGGCTTGTCACATATGTTTCCCATTTCTAATGAATGTACATTTTACACATTCGGTACTCATAGTACTCATAGTAAAAGTAAAAAATAATCTATTTAATAATATTAATTCACATTAATAGTGCATGTCAATTGCACCTATCTCAGCTTTTGATCTCGAAAATGTCCCTAATCAAAATGATAACCAGTTAAGCTTTTGTGTTAAGCGTGGAATGCCGAATTTCCGTAAAAAGCAAATGACACTGCACCGATTTTCGCCAAGTTCATTCGTCACAATTTGTGATCCAGTGTGCACGTTGACTTTTGTGAAATGAAATCGAGTACACTGCGAGCAAAGTTGGTAGCCGCTTTTGCTATTGCTGTTATTTTTGTGGTTGTTGTTGTTGTTGTTGTTGCTGTTATGCCCACCGCAGACGCCGCCTTTGCTCTCTGCCCACTTTCACAGTGAGCACGACGGAACACAGCAATTGCAGACGGGGCAATATATGTACATGTAAAAGCGGCTTCTACGAGCGCGCGACATTTTCATACGGAATTTGCCTAGTTGCGTCTAGCCAGAGTTATCAGCACCTCTCCCCAATCCCTGCCCGCCCACTCAACCAATTGAAAGAGTAGCATAGTAAACCGGCACCAAAGCGTCGCTCGAAATGGTTTCAAAAATCAATGCGATGAGAAAATAGAACGTGTTTATTTCTGTGCTAAGCGCCTCAATTTGTATGATGTACACATATGAATGTGTACTATGTGCGTGTGTGTGTGTGTGTAGTGTGTGTTATGTGTGTTATGTGTGTGTGGGGTGCCAATTGAGAATAGTTGAGTGGCCGTTAGTCAAAATGGTCAAACAAGTTTCGTGCATTCCCAATTTGCAATTATTAAGTGGGCATCATATAAATTTTATTACGGTTTTTCATTTTTTGTTAGCACGCCATAAACATGCCAAAAATGTGCCTCACGCACGCACACACTCACTCCACACACTCAAACGCACACACAATCCCAATAGACTTCGAACTGATTAGATAAAAAGGCCCGTCAAGCGTCGATGACATCAGCAAGAAGGTAGACAACTACCCAAAAATCTTTTAATAATGACACATAATTACCGTTAAATGATGTGACCAGTGTTGATTAACAATTAATTAATGATGTGTTTGACTCAATTGCAGGGCCCGAATATGGCACCACAGAAGCTGCTTGGAAGGGTGTATTAACCGAATCGGAACGTTTGTCGGATGTACATATGAAGATCAAGGATAATCTGTGCAATGATGTCAACAGTCAGATTAAGACCTGGCAAAAGGATAATTACCATCACACGCTCATGCAGATCAAGGAACGCAAAGACATGGATGATCTGTTCAAGAAAGCACAGAAGCCCTGGGCCAAACTCTTGGCCAAAGTGGAGAAGGCCAAAGCGGATTATCATTCAGCATGCAAAACGGAACGCAGCGCCACCAATCAAGAGCGAAACGCTAATGCGGACAGCTCGCTGTCACCAGATCAGGTTAGTTATATAATATAACCTTTAGTTAGACAGACAGTTGTATGGCTTCGTTTAACAACGTATTATATTGCAGGTGAAGAAGATGCACGATCGCGTGCAAAAGACCAAAGATCAAGTGCAAAAGTGCCGCGAGAAATATGAGCAGGCCATTGGCGAAATAACCAAATATAATTCCGTTTACATTGAGGATATGACATCCGTATTTGAGAAGTGCCAAACCATGGAAAAGACACGACTGCAGTTCTTCAAGGAAGTGCTATTCAGTGTGCACGAGTGTCTCGATCCGACCAAAGTGCAAAAGTGAGCTCAATTTGTTTTTGTCTGCTCACAAATCAAGTCATAAATGTTTACCTCCTGTTTAATTGCAGCCTGCCCCAAATCTATGAGGAGTTCTATCATACAATTAACAATGCGGACCAACAAAAGGACTTGAAATGGTGGTCAAATAATCATGGCATCAATATGGCCATGAATTGGCCAGCATTTGTGGTAAGTCTCAGTCGGAATTTTTAAGAAAGTAATTTAAAATCACGTTACCATTGCAGGAATACACGGAGGAGTTCCGTGACATAGCCAAGGGCAACAAATCGAAAGAGGCGCTGCCTGCCGCGGCCATAACGCTCATCAATCAGCGACCCGTTGCCGAGGATGTGCACGTAAGTCGGCCAGGCTCTAATTAAAGATTTAATTGCCTTATTAATTGTATTTACCGCACAGGAATACCCAACAACAAATAGTCTAAAGAAGAACGCGAGCGTCAACAGTAAAGCGAGCGGCAAGAGCAGCCAGCAGGAACAAGCATTAAATCAAACCTCTGCCACATCAGTCGAAACTAAATCAACAGTGTCGACAACAGCGGCGGTCGGCGCTGCGACAGCAACAGCGGCTGCAGCGACGGCAGCGTCAGCGGCGGCGGCAACAAATCGCAATCCGAGCGTAACGTAAGTTGGAAACAGTTTCTGAATCCGAATTGTTTTGGATTACACTCGAGTGGTCACCGTTGTTGCTGCTATTTGATTTTGTCGCTCATTTTCATTGAACTAATTGATTTCAATTTGCATGTACACAGCAATGGCAACGGCAAAGTCGATGCAAACCCATTCGACGAGGAGGAGGAGTGGGACGAGGCCGACAACGTGCTGGTCGACAACGGGGAGCCGGGTGTGCCAGTGAAGGCATTATACGACTATGACGGCGCTGAAAGCGACGAGCTCACATTCAAGCAAGGTATAAAATCTACTTATATGGCAACTGTCATTCTCTATTCTAATCTTTATTTTTCTCTGGTGTACCAGGTGAGGTTTTTGAGAAACTGGAGGATGAGGATGAGCAAGGGTGGTGCAAGGGCCGTATGAACGGCCGTGTGGGCTTGTATCCAGCGAACTATGTGGAAATCTTTCACTCATAAGTGGTCAAATTAGGTGAAGTGCAACTGGAGGTGTGCGGAGCGTGCATTGAGAATATTAATATACCAAGATAATACAGTTAAAGTATGTATTGCGTTTTGCGTATACAGTAAAAGAAAAGAAATAATCGTTGATGAAATTATTATGATATGTATTAGAATTTGTTATGAGCAATTGCTCACACCATGGTGTGGCATCTAATGTATTAAACATTGAATTTGTATTGAGCAAAGCGAATCCAACCTACCAACAAACAAAACAAAAAAAAAAAAATAGAAAAGAAAATAAAGCAAAACAATACAGAATTAAGAAACAAGTAAAAAATAAACAAGATAACTCACACACAGTAGAATTGAAATGAATGTAGTTAAAGAAACAGCAAAAACAGAATACAGATTAACATAGATAAAAGGTCAAGAGAACAATAAGTGTAAACGTCAATGTATGAAATAATATTACAAAAAACATATTACATATGTATTATGCTATAGCTAAAACTGAAATGATCATAAGTTTTTTGAATGTGCGCGCATTTTTTACTGGATTCAACTGGTCGTTCACATTTTTGTGGCCAATTGCAATCTGCGTACGATTTAAAGAGCATATTCAAATATGTGCGTGGTATTTGTAATGCGTTTCATGAACATTTTTTATTATTTATGAAGTTTTGTGTATACTTGTGTTATAAAAAGTATACGTATATTATTGTATATGTACATTTTTAAATAACTTAAATTATTGAAATAAAACAAAAATACAAAAACGAATAACAACTGAATGCATTTTAATTGAAGCTCATTGCTCGGCACTTGTAATTTTTTTATCTTAAATTATGTTATCATGTTCTTGTTAACTACGCCGAGCCCACATGTGACATTGTGATTGTTCTTCTTAAAGAATACACCAGCATGGTAACTACTCCGACGAATCAATTACAGCATCGATAATATTTTATTTATTTATTTTACACAAAATTTTACAAAAATATTAAATAATATTGTTATCTCAAAAATTATTATTATGAATTAAACTTGTATACCCGTCTATTCAGATAAACCAAGCACACACACTTAAGTTTATATGAACGGGATACTGGGTTGTGATAAATATTTGAATCCGAAGTTAAAATATAGCTCTTAGAGCGTTGAATGTAGATTACAATGGCACAGTTTCAGTCACGAAGGCCTCGCGATCGGACCTCACAACTATGAGAGTATAGCTGGTGTGGTACACTCAAGTACTATTTGTGATATTCATGCATTCGAAATGGCAAATATAAAGTATCAGCTTATTCAAGCGGAAGCCGCATGGCCGAGCGAGAGAATCGTCGTACATAAGTTTCTGAAAATCAGCGCTTTAGGTGGCATCTTTCTGCTAATTGTCTGCTATAGTTGGTCCACCTGCGTTACAATTATCCCATCGCAAAACTATATTCCGCCAGACTGTACGGGCTCAACTTACGATCAGTATGACGCTTCCTCTGAGCAAACTGAGTCCATTCCAGACGATAATATTCATACAACGACTCGAGCCCAGTTAAAACCACTTACAAGGCGGAACGAAACCTTGGGTAATTATTAACTTTGCTGAAATCGAAACAGATTTTGTGACCTGCATTGACACACATATATATATATATATAGGTCCCAACATATTGGACAATTTCTTTGTGTACACCTCGCAATGTCGCATGCCCGCTCTGAATCCTTTTGCCAGGGATGCGCTTAGGATATTTAACAAGACAACGTATTACACTTGCGACCCGAGCAAGGATCTAATATCTGTAGTCTACGACGAAAGCAATCAACGCTATAAGCTGCACATGAACGAACCCAAAATCAAATGTTGCTATAAGGCGATTCTGCGCAACGGAAAAGGCGCTGAGGCAGACAACCAGTTCAAGTAGGTGCCGCCATAGCCTTCGATTTGAGCAACATATTCATGAATGACATTATAGATTGCTGCCATGCACCTATTTTCCCCAGAATTTCGTCGTGCCACAACGCGTGGATGCGATCATCACCGAATGCCGTCGCGTGAAGGACAAAAAGTTGTTGCAACAGGATGCCTTTGGCTTTGTGCAACCAGCGAGACATGTGGGCGATCGCGCAACTTTGAATAATTCAAATATAGATCAATCCCCTGTGGGTAGGCCCAGTGTCCTGCTCTGGGGCATTGACTCCATGTCGCGAATGAACTTCCAGCGGACCATGCCGCTGATGTACAAGTATCTCAGGAAAGAGAACTGGTACGAGCTGCAGGGCTACAACAAGGTGTGTTTGTTTTTAAATAAAACATCCCACACTTTAACAATGAGAAATGCCATTTGACTCTTTTCAGATGGGAGATAACACATTTCCCAATTTAATGGCGCTGCTCACAGGATTCAACAGCACAAGATCAATGTCTGTCTGCCGACCAAAATCGGTGGCTGGCTTGGATGCTTGCCCATTACTCTGGCAGACGTACAGGCAGCTGGGATATATAACAGCCTATGCAGAAGACTGGGGTCGATTTTCTACGTTTAACTACAACAAGAAGGGATTCGTCAAACCGCCAACAGATTACTATCCACGCCCTCTAATGCTGGCCGTCGAGAAGGAGCTCAAAAAAGTATTGGTTTCCCGAATACCCTACTGCGTGGGTCGTCGACACTATGCGGAGTACATTTACGATTATGCCATACAGTTTACTAGGGTGCACAAAAATCAGTCCACCTTTGGCATGTTCTGGACGAACTCCTTTAGCCACAACGACTTTGCCCTGCCCTCTTCCATGGATGCCAAGATCCTTGAATATATGCACACATTGCAGAAGAGTGGAATCTTTGAAAAGTCCATAATTCTATTCTTCAGTGATCATGGAATGCGATTCGGGCCACTGCGCAGCCTGGATAGTGGATTCTTGGAGGAACGCATGCCTATATTATATATCTGGCTGCCAAACTGGTTCAGGCACAAATATCCGCAGTTTGTGCATAGTTTACAGCTGAACAGGAATCGCTTGACCTCGCCCTTTGACATCCATGCCACGTTGCGGCACATTCTGGAGCTGGAGACGCCGCTGACAGAGCTGTCGCGACCCGAAGGCTGTCCCAGTTGCCATAGCATCTTCTACGAAGTAGCCGAATCGAGGGATTGCCGGGATGCGGGCATTAATGATCATTGGTGTACTTGCCACACCTTCAAAAGTAACTCACGAAGTGATTATCATATTAAGGAAATCTCACAGCAGCTGATTGATGCCACAAACGGCTATCTTGTGGCCAACAACCTGACTGACGTTTGCCAGACTCTAAAATTGTCAAATATCGAGTCGGTGCAGAGAAAAATTAGTTTGGAAGCGAAGGAATTTGAATCGTATCTTGTCCGGTATGAGGCCCAGCCGGAGAATGCCCTGTTTGAGGCTTCAACTGATTGGAACAACAAAACTCAGCGAATCCCCATAAACGTGCCTGATATAAGTCGTCTGGACTCGTACAGTCAGCTATCCAAGTGCATAGAAGATAATATTGCTAAAAAGTTTTGCATATGCTATGACTATCCAGAACTCATGCCCTGACATTATACATTTCCGCATTTGTTTATCTCTGAGATAAGATTTATATTGTGGCTTTATTTTTAATTAATCATAATACTCATCATGGCTTAGATATCTCTTTAAGTGTTTGGCTCATAGCGTAAATCCTAAGCTGGATGTTTCCTATTAAATATTTGAGGCATTTTCAACGTAATATGCTGTGCACAAAGTTTCATTTGAATACAATAGTTTATGTTAATATTAATTTATAAGCATTACAAATTCAATATTTTCTTCAAATATTTCAAGATCATTTGAAGTATGCTATAAAAGTAAATTTCAGAAATTATAAATACGAAGCGCAGTTTTTGGTTGTAAACATGCCAATTGAACTTATCGGATATTTTATTAGTAGCTATATAAGTTATAACTCTTGTTAAAGATATAAAGCCAAATGATTTCCTTTTCCTTTCATTCCTTATCTTTATGCACACCATTAAAGTGAGAAGTTCATTTTGGCTACATTGATTGAATTAATTATAAATTAATTAAATAAAAATAATTAAATTAAAAATAATAAATTTAAATCTGTTTGGTGATTTCCGTAATGCTATGAGCTGTAATTTTAACTGTAGTTACCTTGTGTAAAATGTGTTTAGGAATTTCCATTGTGTGAAACTTTTACCATGCGATCGCCCTACTCTTTTTCTCCTTGTTGAAATTCATTTGAACTTTCGGAAAATACTCCCGCATTTTCTAAAAATTTGGTGCTTGAATGGGCTCAAACTCATTCTAAATATCTTTATAAGAATTAAGTGTAGATATATTTCAGATTTCACAAAGTTTGTTCCAAATTTTAAGTTACGACTGATTGGGTTCCAAATGCTATATAAAGACTAAATGAAACATGTTACAGGATTTTTAGTAATTCCAATTTGAAGTCGGGAACATTTACGGGAAGCTTCAAACTCTTCGCCGTGCAAATTTATTTAAGATGTGTTCCACACTTTTCGCCAGATCCACTTGTTTTGGATGATAAATGGTTCAAAAGGTTTTATGAATGAAAGTACGGGTTGAGTTTTCAATATTCCACCGATCGTAAATGGATGGAAAATTGATGTTTAAGATTTAAGCAAAAAACTTTAATCGGGCAGTGCCAGCTAGTCACGTACATATAAAAGGGCCTAGTCTAGCTTAAAATGGCTTTCATTTTTTTTATCTTAAGTCCCAAAGTAATCATACGATATTACGAAATCTTTGTTAATAATATTTTTGCCGAGTGCCTGTCTCCAATTTCAACTAAATTGTATATTTTCGTAGGAGTTCTCTTGTTTTCTAGATACTACAGATAAATATATCAAACCCGATGCTATATGCAGCTATCAGCGAGAAATTTAATAGGGAACTTGTATTTGGCGTTAGGTGCCGAAACTGTGTCTCCAGTCAGAACTTTTCTGTTTTAGTACGCCTGCTGACGCTGAGATTGTCTCAGTCAAGGTGTCTTTTCCTACACGGAATATTTATATTACATGCTCTTATGTTGCTCCTTCTTCTGATATTCAAGTTTATATGAAACATATTTCATGTATTTAAGAAGTTTCTTCACACGTGCGTGATAATGACCTATTTATTGTGTTGGGTGATTTTAATTTGCCGAACATCTCTTGGTCACTTTTCACTGCCGAAAATTATCTATCTATGACTTTATAGATTGCATGCTTGACCTTTCGTTGTTTCAAATCAATTCAATTTGTAATCATTTGAATAGAACACTTGATCTTGTATTTGATAACGACTACCTTATTTCTAATGTGTCTAGAGATAAACTCTTCCTGAGGATGTATATCATCCTATTTTAGAGGTTGCAATGCTCAATTGTAATCCTCTCATTTCGTGCTCATCAGCCAATAAGCCCCGCCGTTGCTTTCGCAAAGGTAATTATTCATTGCTTAATCAGCTTTTTTATGCAACCGATTGGTCTTTCTTATATGACTCGGTTGACATGAATACTGCTATTAACTTTTTTTATAACACCCTAAACTCCCTCTTAGATATGTGTATTCCCAAGTCAATTCCTTCGACTACTTCTTCAAAGCCACCTTGGTTTACTTTCAGATTATCGAATCTAAAAAATATAAAATCTAAATATTTTAAAAAGTTTAATAAGTCTGGTTCGTGTACAGACTTGGCTAAATATTCCATAGCCAAGTCGAACTTCTTTCTTCTGAATTCTCAATGCTATGAGAATTATCTAACTCGTTGCAAAAGGCAATTTGCCCTGAATCCGAGACAGTTTTACAATTTTGTAAACTTGAAGCGTAAATCTTCACGTTTGCCATCTTCTTTTTCTCTCGGGATGGATAAAGCTAGCAATGACTCTGATTCTGCTAACCTCTTTGCTAATTTTTTTCAATCAACTTACTTTTCAGTCTGTCCTAATAATAATTTTTAACCTTATACTATTACTTCCTCTAGTTCTGTACCTCCTCCTATTATTTCCCATTCCTCTCTCCTTTTAGCTTTAAATTCTTTAAAATCTTCTTTCTCTCCTGGGCCTGACAATATTCCTAGTTGTCTACTCAAGGAGTGTAGTTCTTCCCTTGTTTATCCATTGCTAAAGCTTTTTAATCTATTCCTTGAATCTTCTGTCTTTCCATCTCTTTGGAAAGAATCTTATATCATTCCCCTCCACAAGAAAGGTGGAAAGTCTGATATACAAAATTACAGGGGCATTGCAAAACTGTCCGCTATTCCTAAATTATTTGAAAAAATATTCACTTCGAATTTGCAGCATTTCTGCAAATCAGTTGTTTCCCCTGTTCAACATGGATTCGTAAAGAATCGGTCAACAACGACCAATCTGCTTGAGTTTACTTCCTTGGTATATGATGCTTTCCTTTCGAAAATGCAAACTGATGTCATTTACACTGACTTCAGTAAGGCGTTTGACTCTGTGCACCATGACATTTTACTTTTTAAACTTGACCGAATAGGTTTCCCTCCGTCTCTTTTGCTTTGGATTAGTTCTTATTTAAAAGGCTGAGGCTGACTACCTCTAAACAGGTTCACGTTACTTCTGGTGTTCCTCAAGGTAGTCATCTTGGACCTTTACTCTTTACTCTGTTATATCCCATGCCCTCGTACTCATGTATGCGGACGACGTGAAACTTATTCTATCATACACTAATCCCCTACATCATTCTCGTCTTCAAGACGATTTGAACGCTATGCAACTTTGGTGTTCGGCCAATCAATTGCATCTGAATTGTTCAAAGTGTATGTTTATGACATCTAATCGTACTACACCTTATCTTGTCAGTTATACAATCGACAATACTCCATTGCAACGTATACTAACGTTAAGGATCTAGGCGTTCTTTTTGATTCTAAACTCTGCTTCAATCTTCACATAGATACCATCGTTAATGAGGCAAAAGGTGTACTTGGATTCATTAAACGATGGTCTAAAGAGTTTATCGATCCTTTTATAACGAAACTTCTGTACATCTCTCTTGTTCTTCCTATCCTTGAATACTGCTCTTGCATCTGGTCTCCGCAGTATAACAATAGCCAGGATCGTATTGAATCTGTTCAGAAGCAATTTCTGCTTTTTGCCTTACGAGGTTTAAATTGGGACCCTAATCTTTGGTGGCCATCCTATTCCAGCAGGCTGCTTCTTCTTAATCTTCCGTCGTTAACCAACCGTAGGACAATTCTCGGTGTTGTCTTTCTACATAAGTTGGTTGTTGGCGATATAGATTCTCCTTTTCTGCTAGGGCGTCTTCAATTCTCTGTTCCGGCAAGACCAACCAGAAATTACCGCCCCTTATTCCTATCGACGTGCACAACAGACTACGCTATGCACAATCCTTTTCGCGTGCTATGTGAAAATTACAATAGTTTGCATCACGTTTTCTCTACCGAATTTTCTCTACCCCTAATAAAATCGTTGCTTTCAGGATACCTTCGGGAAGTCACTGACCATTCTCAGCTATGAGCAGGGGCATAGCTTGCCGGACAGGCTGTACATTTTCCCCCACCGGGTCGGTGATTTCCCATTACTTTCCCAATACTATCCTATTATCCTATCTACTTAACACTCTGTATATCTAGCATACAGTTCTTTACTTTATTAACAATCTTCTTCTTAAATAATATAGCAAATTAAGATTATTTTTAATTTTTGTTAAGAACACTTTTTCCTACTTACACCCTTCTTCTTAGATGTAGGCTCTAATAGCGTCACTGACAAAATTAGCTGTGAAAAGGGGCACAGCTGGCCAGACTGGCAAATAAAACACCTCCATCGGTCGGTGATGATATTAGAAATTTGTGTTCCCTAACTAGGCTTTTAGCATTTAATTTTCATAATTGTATATAAAATGTATTGAATAATTAGGAAGACACTCGTCTTGTCGACCACTAATAAATAAATAAATAAATAAATAAATAGATAAATATTACTAATGTGTTTTGTTTTTTTCATAAGTATAATGATAAGACCATATCGGGGCTCATAGAGGAATTAGCAATGATGTGAACACGATACATATTTATATATTGATAACCCCACAATCAGTTGGCAGTTGACTATGCGGCTCCACGCAGAGAACATCGAGTATAAAACCAGCAAACAAAAGAAATGTGATTTAATAGATTAATATCTATGTCAAAAATGAAATACCAGTTGCTTGGGCCACAAGGTCCGCCACGTTTCGGGGATCGGACCTTACGCTTGCCCTTCAAAGTTCTGCTAGGCTCTGCCTTGGTTCTGCTTGTCTTCTATTATGTTAGACATGTCTCAGAAACTGGGCGAACTTTGGAAACTGAATTAAATGACCCAAGGCTTGCCTCTACGACGACAGTAAATCCAAACACGCAGATACCAATTGAAATTGAGGTCTTCAATTCAACTCTGGGTAATTGTGAAAAAGTAGGTGTAGTTCATCTCGAGCTTGATTCAATTTTTTTTCAAAATCAACAGAGCCCAACACTAGCAACTATTATGTGAAAACCTCAAAGTGTCGTATGTCTGCCCCAAATCCCTTTACGGCCGATGTTTTAAAAATATATAAACCAAAAGCATACAAGAAGTGCGATCCAAGTAAGGATCTAATCACAGTGCACTTTGAGGAGGGTCTCTACAGGCTACATATGAACGAAGTGAATATCACATGTTGCTACAAACAGATTCTGCGTTCCGGCGATCGCGCTCAAGCGGACCAGATGTATAGGTAAACACTTTATGTACAAAAATATATATAACTTTATTATTGTAATTATAAAATTATAATTTTTACCATAGATTGCTGCCATGCAGTAATTTTCATCAGGATTTCGTCGTGCCACAACGCGTAGACGCGATGATCACCGAATGCCGTCGCTTGAAGGACAAAAAGTTGTTGCAACAGGATGCCTTTGGCTTTGTGCAACCAGCGAGTCATGTTGACAATCGCACAACTTTGAATAATTCAAATATAGATCAATCCCCTGAGAGTAGGCCCAGTGTCCTGCTCTGGGGTATTGACTCCATGTCGCGAATGAACTTCCAGCGGACCATGCCGCTGATGTACTCGTATCTCAGGGAAGAGAACTGGTACGAGCTGCAGGGCTACAACAAGGTGTGTGTTTCCATAATATATCCGGCACTTTACCATTAACAAATGTCTTACTCAGATGGGAGACAACACATTTCCCAATTTAATGGCGGTCCTAACAGGATTTAACAGCACCAGATCCGTGTCGGTCTGCCAGCCCAAACAAGTGGGTGGCTTGGATGCTTGTCCAATGCTCTGGAAAAAATACAAAGAGAAGGGCTACATAACAGCTTATGCGGAGGACTGGAACCGTTTTTCTACGTTTAATTATTTATTTAAGGGCTTTCAAAACCCTCCAACGGATTACTATGCACGTCCACTAATCCTGGCCGTTGAGAAGGAGCTTCAGAAGGTGAACGACATGGCCATACCCTACTGCGTGGGACGAAGGCATTTAGCGGAGTATATTTATGACTCTGCACTACAGTTTACGGAATTCTATAAAAACCAGTCGACCTTTGGCATGTTCTGGACGAATTCCTTTAGCCACAACAACTTTGCCCTGCCCTCTTCCATGGATGCCAAGATCCTTGAATATATGCACACATTGCAGAAGAGTGGAACCTTTGAAAGGTCAATTATTTTATTCTTCAGTGATCATGGCATGCGATTCGGCGCACTGCGCAGCTTGGAGAGCGGCTTTCTGGAGGAGCGCATGCCCATTATGTATATTTGGCTACCCAATTGGTTTAGGCAAAAGTATCCAGAGCTTGTAGATAACTTAATGCTAAATCGGAATCGCTTAACTTCACCGTACGACATCCACGCAACGTTGATGCACATCCTGGAGCTGGAGGCACCGTTGGCTAAGTTGCCAAGGCCTGAAGGTTGTCCCGGCTGTCATAGCATTTTTTTCGAGGTAGCCGCATCAAGAGATTGCACCGATGCGGGCATCGATGCACCCTGGTGTACTTGCCTGCAACTAGAAGAGGTGCCACAGACCGATCCGAGGTCAAAACTCCTGGCAGACCAGCTGGTCGAGGCCACAAACAATTATTTGGCAGCTAAAAATCTGACAGGAATGTGCGAGATTCTGAAATTAACTAAAATTAAGTCTGTGAAAGCGCGAATTTCATCGCGCTCAAACCAAACCGATTCCTATCTGGTCAGATACGAGACGGCACCAGCCGAGGCCTTGTTCGAGGCAACGGTCAAGTGGAGCAACGCGACGCAGCGCATCTCGATTTCTGTGCCCAGCATCAGTCGAATGACTGCATACAGGGAATACTCCCAGTGTGTAGGGGATGCTACTCTCAAGAAGTTCTGCATCTGCATGCAATCAGCTATTAAATGAATCAACCCCAACAATCCAAGCTGGTGGACTGCCGTTTAACCACACCCAAAGATGCATCTGCATTCCTTAGTATCTGTATCTGTTTCTGTTTCTGTGTCTGTATCTGTATCTATACCACGAGAGCATTGTTTCGCCAATCGGCAGTTCCGATCTCACCCTGTGAAGTTGCAGGCAGTTTCCGCAACTAATTTGGGTTGGGCACAAATTAGTTGACAATTATATGACAATTGAAAGAGATAATTGCAGCAATATCAACGATAAGAAGACAGCTGTTTAGTCTGCTTATTTTAATTATTTATGCGCATTTGTTGCTTGTCAACGGGTCAAAATACTTTTCTTAATGAATAATAACAAATATAACTATATGTAGTGCATTATCTTATCACATGATCAATAATATGTATTCTAGGAAAAGTGAAGCGTCTCAGTCAATGAGTTTAAGAACCTGTCAAAGATAAGTTTTATGTGATTATCAACACAAACAAAGGTTGTTTCTAGTGGTAAATGTTTATTCGATTGAAACTCCTTGATAGCCTCGAAGCTGGCAATTTTTTTTTTATTTTTTATATGAATAGTTTTGCTAAAGCGCAGAAGAAGTTGTTCAATGCGAAAAGCTTTTTATATAGCTTGGGATAAGTTGAATGTAAAATTTTTAATTTATTATATGTGCACTTTATTTCCTTTATTTTATCCCAAGTTTATGATAAGATATATATATATATTTATTTGAAGATTTACTATAAAGGATAAGTTGGATAAGCATTAAAAGCAATTTAATGTCTATATTAAATATTTTACTTCAATTCCTCATAGGATTAAGAGTCCTCACTCCTTAGCAGACATATGCCAGCAAATTAATATTGTAATTGATACCTTTTATTTAGTCCGATGCAAACTCGTTTTTGGGAAAACAAAATTACGAATCAATCAAAACATATTAAAATTTGAGGCTCAACTCGTATTCCCATTGAAAATGGCGCAGCAGATGAGTACATTAGGACAAGGGGTGGCCGGCGGCACCACCCCAAAAACCACAAGAAACCACTAAACGATAACCACAACAAACAACGTGTAAACAATAAACAGAAGCAGTTGATGATGCAGATACGAATACTGCTACAGATACACTCCATTCAAATCGCTCAAGTATCTGTATCCTCATTTGTATCAGTATCTTTAGCTGGGTGAGCTACTAAGGCCGGTTCCGTATGTCAACTTCAATTACTTGCGCTGCCTAATCGCGGGCTGATAAGGGTAATAAAACAACGGCAGCCTACCTGATGTGCTCGCCCGTCTCTGGCCAGAGCCGGGCAACGCCTATTAAACGCCTCGCTGCGCCCAAATGAGATTCGAATGCCGAATGAGATTGGAAGCCGCTGCCAGACAGGGATGGCCATACGGTGCTGCTCTTGGTGTCGCTTGTGGTGTCGGTTGTGGTGCACAAAATGGCGGCTGAGCCTGTTCAGAGAGCAGCCTTAAATAGCCAAGGATGCGCAGTGCGCTGAAACAGTAGCTATTTGGCACTGAGACGCGCAAGGATCGTCCAGGATGTGTGATTTTAGCATCGACTACATACTGAACCGCGCCGGCGATAGATATGTCGGCACCAATGCCTCCGTGGGCATAATGCAGCGACTTGGAGTCAGCCTGTATCATCCATACGCTTCGCCTGCACCCAAGGAGCAGTTGCCGTCCGCAGCATCAGTTTCTATGCTGGACGGACCGATGCCCATGTACGACTTGCTGCAATATACACGCTACCATCCGCCCAAGCTGCCGCGAGCGCTGCGTCAGGGATCCGCGAAGCGTACACCGGGACGCCTGCCACGCATTCCCTTCACACCCGCCCAGCTACAGGCATTGGAGTGTGCCTACAAGGAGTCCAACTATTTGAGTGCCGAGGATGCGAACAAGTTGGCCGAAACGCTGGAGCTGACGAACACGCGCGTCAAGATCTGGTTCCAGAATCGTCGTGCCAGGGAAAGACGTGAGAAACGGGAGAAGGACGAGAGCTGTGACTCCACCTTCTCATCGAATGCATCCAGTCCGGAGCCAGAGACCGAGTCGGATATTTTGGTCATTGTTTGAAAAGCAATGGGAGCCTCATTGGGCGGGTTCGCGAACGGGGCGTGGTTAGAAAGAATGCCCAAAGTTTGGCTGTTACTGTGTAGATTGTGATTGTTTGTACATTGGATTGAACGACTTTTTGTTAATATTATTTCTTTATAAGCACATGTATGTTTAGATTTATGATACGAAGACAATATATAAATTATTAGTAAAATTAAATTTTATAAATAAAACCAACTTTTATATGAAACACTTATACATAAATTCTTTTGAATATCAAATTCATTTTATATTCAACGATCATTACGGCTCTATAAGATCTGTTATATGAGTAAAATTCTAAAGATGCCTGGAAATTAGATAACAAATTTTTGAATAACTATGGAGCTTTTAGAATTTAGGATTTAAAGTCCAAATGTTTTGTAGATTTTTTAATTTTAAATTGTAACTCTGGAGCTGTAAGGAACTGTGCTTAGTTAAAGTGAAAATAAGCTGCAGAATATATTTTAAATAATTATAAGGGTGTTATTTTTTTTTCATATCTGTTTTATTGAAACTCGTTGTATTCAAATTTCTATATATTGTACTTGAGTTATTGGGTTAAATGTTAACGACCATTCTACAAAAAATTAAACTATTTAAAGAAAGTAATTCATTTAGTTTTAGTCTAAAGAATATTCTATATTGAAACTTTAACATTATTTTTTAGTAATTAAAATTGTTTCCTCATTAACACATAAAAATCGATAAATATTTGTTAATTTGTATTAATAAATTTTAGAAACTAATTGTAATGTTTACTTCATTTTGAAAAAAGAAAAATCATTTTATCAAGTAAGATAATTGCATAAGACCTTGATTTTGGTCAATATGGTATGTAAATGGATATAATGAAATCTGTTGAAGAAAACGAACCTAGTTATCAGATGAATTAACATAATCCAAATGTATATACATATAACAACAAGTTAAGTAATGTGATCTCCTAGATGAACAACGATTTTGTGGAAACTGCAATCTGGATTTGTTTTAGTCTATTCCCACACATGCTCTTCATTTACCTTGCCGCCAAGGGTATCATGGGATTGCGTGAACCATGTGCAAACACTGTGTGTAAAAATTATGCTGCCTGGGAAATTTTCTTTTACAAATCATCAATGAAAACGAAGTGATTCGCGTGCCGGAAAAACAGCAAACAGAGCTAAATAGTGAGGCGGGGCATATGCTAAGCCGATTCCGCAATTGTTGCTGTTTTCATGGTCAAGAATAATTTGTTTTTCCGCTTTCCATTGTTTGCATACAACAAAAATATCAAATTACCAAGCGGCGGCCCACAGCAAAAAGTGCCGACGTGCGGGGAGCGCCGTGTTTAAGGATACTCTTGCGAATACGAAAGATGATTATGATTTTGCCATCTCGGCAAACTGGAAGGCAAATGAGTCTACGCAAATCCTGGCGGTGTCTATACCTAAGCCCAGGCTAATCCGATCATATATGTATCTAAAAACTGGACCAAGGTGGGCAAGAGGAGGCCTGGAGCGCATGCGCCATTTACCTATATTAAATGAACATCGGCGATATGAAACGAGAGGAAATGGTCGTTGAAGGGTTCTCAATTGATGCCGACTATGTATGAGATGACAAATCTATCAAATGACACATCTGTTCGGTGCTCAAATGCATTCCAGTTGATAGAGGACATCAGTTGTCAAAGGGAGTGCATAAAATGTATTAAACCAAAACTTTAAAGAATATAGCCAGAAACCTTCTTGAACAATTTAAGCCACACTCATTAGTTGAAGATAATTCGGGCAAATTTACAAAATCGGCTTATGATTTGCATTCAATGAACGAATGTTTATGTTACTAATCTAGTCCTGTTTGACAAACAATGCGGCAATATTTATTCTAATGGCGTAGAATAACACAGCCATGCGCCGCATTGGGCTGTAAATGTCCTCCCAGGTCCTTTTCTTAGAGCCAAAGACAATGTGCAGGCAAAAGCAGTGCAGGCGCACGCACATAATACCGAAGTGGGTCAAGTCGGGCACAGCAGACTAGACATGGTGGGATTAACCTAATTCCTATTTTTACGTAGATTGAGGTAAGCGCACTATGTGGCTTAGTGTGGCGTCAGTCAGACTGGCCCTTTGCCAATGCTGCTTGCTTGCCATTTGACATAAATAGCGACACATTGTACATACAAATTTTATTCATATATGTAAACTCTAAAGTATTTGAATTTCTTATCATTTGATTATGTACATAAAAATTTTAAAATATTTCGCAGTTCAAATAAAGCAAAGGCCCGCCATTAATTGTCTAAAACGTCTGGCAGCACTGTTAGAATTCGCCGAGTTGCATTAAATGCGTTAGCGCCCTCTAGTGACAACTCTTGACGATTATAAATTTAACATATCGGCAGCAACCCTAAATTCTTTCTTTTCGATAGATCCGCATAAAAGTGACAAGGTGAGCAAAAGTTTTTGCCAAATTTTTGGATATTTAAAAGGTTTTAATAACGTAAATGCGCGAAATGTACTGTACAAAGTGTGGAAAATTTGTTGTGCATAAAATTCCAAACTTGGCGTCTTGCTAGGTTGTGAAAATATCAGTGTGAAATGCTACACGTGTTTTCCCACTTCGACAAAGGCGTAGGCTGTGGATGTCAATTTAATTTCGTTTTATTCGGTTTTCAGAGCACATCAATATGCAGCTTTTCGTACGTGGCTTGGAAACAATTGAGGCTTTGGAGGTGTCCCAGGATGCCACCATTGCTGGTGTCAAGGTGAGTGATTGTGGAAGTCACGACAACAAAAATTTCCCCCTAACCTCATTTCTGTTGTTTCTCGCATCATAGAATCAAATCGCCCAGCTGCATGGCTTCGATTCCGAAGAATTCAGCCTGAACTGCGAGGGTGCCACTCTGACCAATGACACGCCCGTGACAGCTCTGAGCTCTTTCGAGCTGGACATTACCATTCCCATGATTGGTGGTAAGGTGCACGGTTCTTTGGCGCGTGCCGGTAAGGTCAAGGGCCAGACCCCTAAGGTTGAGAAGCAGGAGAAGAAGAAGAAGAAGACCGGTCGCGCCAAGCGTAGGATCCAGTACAATCGCCGCTTTGTCAACATTGTGCAGGGCTTCGGCCGTCGTCGTGGCCCCAACGCCAACTCGACGTAAGGTGGATAAGTTTGCAAAAGGAATGATGAACAGAAGCTGAGCTATTTTTTATTGCAAAATAATGTTCATATAGTAATTTTCAACAATTAAACAACTTATTTTACGCACGTCAAGTTGTAATCCGACGCGTCTCGTGTGTTTGTGTCAATTGGCAAAGTCAATGCTCTGGCCCTTGTTCAGAACTAAGCACCGATAATACCAGAACTCAATGCAGCTCACTAGCAACGCCGCAATGATGCCAAAGAGGAGAACCATAAAACAGCCCTGCATATCATCCATGTTCACTTTATGATTGGCGATTTGCCTCTGCATATGCTTCCCATTGCACTTGTCCATCGAGGGCAGATTCGTATCATGCCAGCGATCGATGAAACCCATGCGAAACAGCCGATCAATGTGCTGGTTAATCAAGTGCAAATAGGCGCTGCTCGAGGGCACAATTAATCCAATCTGCTCACTTACAAAGTCTTCCTTGCCCAATGCAAATCTGCACTCCTTATCCTGCTCAAAGTGCTGCTGCACAATAAGCTGCAGATTGATTCGCCAGTCAATGTTGATACGTTCACCTTGTTTTACTGCTGCAATATTCTCGCTTTGTGAGCTATTATAGACTGAAGCGCGCTCCATGAAACGCTTGAAATCGTGACGTGTCGTGGAGTGCACATACTTCTCAAAGAACGTGCCATTACGCAGGCCATATTGTTTGATTTCCTTGTGATCAAATAATTGATGAAGGTAATCGATGCCCGGCTGAAACTTTGGGAATGTGAGAAAAGCAACCAGATTTCCGCAATAGGTGGTAACCAGCACAATGACAACAAGCCACCAGACGCCGACCACCAACCTGCCACTATCCGCACGAGGCAGATACATACCACCTGCAAGAGTTGCACTTTTAAGGAGACTGCAGTTGCATGTGCCCGATCCGCTTACCTTGTTGTAGTAGCGCTCCGTAAATGTACCAGAAACAGTTTTTGACAGTCGACAGGCCGCGGATTTGCAGCTCCTGCAGCGGCACCAGCCGATTAACAATGTACAGCATGGGCGCCGTCACCAATAAAATGCCCGCCAAACAGCCCCAGGTCTCTAGGGTGAACGGAGCTGTAAACAGATAGATACGACTCACCTCATCCGGCTGTCGCAAAATGAACGTGTACTTCTGTATGCTTATGGGCTGCGTGTAGTTTAAGCGCTTCTTGTGCGGCTCATCAATGGTGGCTGCCACGGCGGCCATGAAGTACCCGTTACCCTGCATCAACTCAACCACACGATACGGTATGCGATAGGTCATTGAACCCATCAGCTCATCCTGCAAGCCAATGCAGTAATTAATATTCTCAGATATTTTTCTACTCTTATCCTCACGCTCTCATTCGTGCTCTGCCCAAGCGAGTACTCCGGGTAGTCCGGCGAATGGGCCTCGTGCAGGTAGTAGCTAAAGTTCAAAGCGCGGCTTAATTCCTTCAGTATTTCCATAACAATACCAGTGTGCTCCACGATGGCTCCGCGGCTGTCTTTGGTCAGTATTTGCCAGGGCGGGTTCTACGAGAAATTTGAACCAATATATAAGAATTACATACATATATTCCTGGTTCAATGACTCACATGCACTGTGACAATATCCATGGTGATGTTGCGAAAGTGCTGATCTATGTGTGGAAAGGTTAGTTCGTGGCATACAAAGCCCAGCAGCGGGCTCCAATATCCTATGTTGATGAACTCAAAGTTGCGATTTTTCGTATCGCGAGTGGTCGCTGCGGTCGGAGAGCAGGATAATATAAAACCCATAGATCCTTTGCGAACTTACCCATGCGATATTTACGATTCTCTTGACTCTTGCCCCAGGTGATGGCCGTTTCAAAGCGCCATTTGGCGCAGCTTGCGCATTTACTGTTAGCCTTCAAATATTCCTGGTAGAATACGAACCACACTTGAGTTTTTATGTGGGTATAGAATTTCTTTGGTTTGGCTTACCTTCATGTATTGCAGCATCTCGTCTTGTTTTTCATGCTTGGTAAAGCGTATTGACTCCCATTCCTCATCGGATATTTCTCCATAGATCGATTGCTCCTCGAGGATCATGCGTGACAGCGAGGTGACAACGGCCATTGATACCTCCGATATGGTACAGTTTAATGTATCCATGCAATCGGACACGGACTCGTTAAGTGCAAATGCTATGTTGGCGCCCTCGTCCAGATTTATGGTCACAGTGCTGGCATCAAAATCAGTATGCAGTTGATCCGACACAAAGAACATCCACTGGTTGTTGACATGAAACATGCTCAGTGTCTCGGCTATCTCAATGATATCCTCATGGAACTTGGAAATGACCAAAAACTGTTGACGCTTCAGTTCGTGCTTGGTGGGCGCAAATTGTGCCAACGCTTGGCGCAGAGCAACGCGCTTTTGCTGGCCACGCAGCGTTTCGTCAATCTTGTAGAGAATCACCGATAACGGCAGTATATGATTTGTGGAGCTCTCGTGCAATATGGACTTGACCAACATCGGATTGTCCTTGACTGGGGCAGGGGGTAGAGGAAAATACATCAATATTGTAGCTGGACTGGCTTTTGGTATACTCACGTATGCTTTGATCTACAAACACAGCCACCGACTTCCATTTGAAAATGCCCTGCACCTTGGCATCGAGTAAAATTTGAGAGAACTCATCGCCCTGAGCTACCATGGGTATCTTCAAAACATAACGAATTGTGATGGAAATGCACGTAAATTCTGTCCAAAAAATTACACACCATCAGCGCACGATTGAGCGGCAGACGCGGACAATCCGAATCCGTGATGGCAATCAGGAGTATCGATGTTATTTGTGTGTTTTTATAAAAGTTCCAGGTACTCTCACAGTCCATAATCGTAATGGCAGCAAGAAAATCTTTGCGAGACTAAATTGAACCACAAATATTTTGTAAAGCTTCTCTTTTACCTTTCTTTAATTTCACGGCATTCCAGGAGAAGTAGCGCACATTGATACCGCCATTCTTCATATTCTCGCGTATGATATCACTGAGAATCTTCTCAAAATGTGCCAAAATGTTCTGTCGATGCATAGCCATATATTCGTGGTCCACAACCACAGCTGGAAGAATCAAACTGCCGGGCTGAGCAAACATATTTAGATGTGTCCATGCTCACCCAGGGAGGCATTGGCGCTCAGAAAAGAGGAGAAGTCGTTGGCCCCGACTGGAGCCGGCTCGCAGAGCAGCAGGCCACATAGCACGCTGAAGGCTAAGGCCGATAACCTCATGATGCCGGAACCGCTGAAAGTTAACTGAGAAGTGAAAGCTAACAATACGACCGATGGGGCCTTTGATTTTGATGTTTGAGGATAAAATATAAAAGCCATGAAGCCAATTAAAATCGAGCAATTGGAGCGCACTGAGGCGTGTGGCTAAAGCACATAAAATATTTAAAAGCTGGGAAAAGTCGGCGGCAAAGGGTTCTCCCGCGGTCGCCGGCTGATTGACAGTTTGCGGTTAGGCGTCGACATCCACATCAAATGTCGGGCACGTCAGCAAATTGTTGCAGGTGTCCGATAAAGGATTTTCGTCTACGAAACTATTGTGTTTGCGGTGTTAACTTCGTTTATTTAATTATATTTATGAAATTGTTCATCAATATTGCGTGTAAGGTAATTACATTTTACAATCTTACAGCTAGGGAAGTAGGGAAACTGAAGGAACCGAAGGGTTTCAACTAAGAGTTACAATTCACTTAGGTTAGGTTTTCTCTTTTTTTTTATTTTTATTGGCTATTTGCTAACTTATTTCTATGAGCATATTAGGGTTTTTATTAGTATATATATATTTAAATGGTATTATATGTAGGTATATTGACCAAGTATTGCGCTTGGTGTACATATGTATATACTTATATGCATCTATGTAATGTGTTGTAAATGTATGTATGTATAATTTAGCTACACTTATCACTATTATACAATTCCAAAAATGCTTTCAAATATAAATGCATACGATTTCGATTGTTATCCGTACTTGTTGTATTGTATTTATAATATTAGTATTACGAAAGAAGGTCTATCATATAAACTGTGCGTATATCATTTTTTTTTCTTGTTCAATAGTTTATGTATATAAATTTTCTGTCTATTGTTAATTTTCAAAAGGTTATCATTGGTGGCGCCTTTCTTTCCATTTTCCCAAACACACTCTCTCTCTCTCTGAAATAACTTTATTAATTTTCCTTCCTTCAAGTGCGCTGCCTAACGAATATGCCAGAATATAATTTTTTGTAGCTATACTACAGATTGGGATCTATGCGTTGCAATAATGTGTGCTTGCATTTTTGGTTCCTGTTCCAAATCGTCGACCGACTTCTAAACCCATTCGTCCTGGGTTTACAATTTTTCTCATTCGTTTAGAATTGCGCTGAGACGTTCCTCGACGGCGACTTTGCGTGACTTCCACACAAACTCGCATACGGCTATTACGCAGGCCACGCCCATGCCGCCCATTAGCACCACAAAGACGCCACCCACATTGGCCAGTCCCAGCTCATTGGCCGCCGACGATGACTTAGAGGTTTCAACGCGACACTTGCCACCACCGCGTTTCTCCTTCCACCATTTGGTTTTCAGTATATGCAACTTGCCCTCCTCCTGCAACTTGAGTATGACGCTATTGATGGCAGTGCGATAAGGCGAATCTGTGTGAGGCATAAGTCAACTATGAGATATACACACTAAATGGCTGCACTTCAATGGAACTCACTTGGCGGGGTCGCTATGCCATAGCTTTTGGTATCCAGCATGCCGCCCACTTGGGTTAGCTCACAGTTGCGCTCTGTGACATACTCAATGGATGTGGATTCCATTAGAAATGCATAAGAACCTTTGCCCTTGGCCACGCGTTCAACGCCTTCGCCATTGCTGGCCGTAAAGACCGAGGGACGTGCCGATTCCATAAAGGACCACATGCGCTGATATGTAGAGATTTTCGAGTCCTGCAAAAGACCAGTTATTATTTTGGGCCTTCTCTAGCTGTTTAAGTGAATGGCTTACCCTGAAGAAAGCCGCCGTACTGCCACCTTTGAGAGCGCCATATTTAATGCGCGTCTGCTTGGCCAAGTCCTCGGCACTCTCAATGGGGGAGTCCATGCGTTCAACAGTCAGAAATGCGGCCAGATTGGCTGTGTAGGAGGAGATCATGATCAGCGTGAAAAACCACCAAATGCCAGCCACCATGCGAGTCGACAGAGCCCTAAAAGCAATCCAAAACAAGGTTAAGCTAAGCACACAACATAAACGGTGTTCATCCTACTTGGGCAGAAAATCGCAACCCTGCTGCATAAGGGAGCCGATGGCAAACCACATGCAGTTGAGCAAGGTGAACTGACTCTCGACCTTCTCGCCATGGGCATCGGTGTAGGCGGGCCACTCGTAGGGCGTAAATCTATTTAAACCATAAAGATAGTCAATAGGTAGTTAGTTTGGTTAGCAACAAGTTAACCCACTTGGCTAATATAAAGAGCAATACGGAAACGCCCAAATAGGCTGTGGCCATGTAGATCCAAACGTCCAGAGATAATGGCGACAGAAAGGAGAACAAATTGGGCGGCTGTTTAATGGGCTTGCGATAGAGTATAGAAACGCCGAGGTTCATAAACGGCGTGGTAAAGTCCACAGCTTGTTCGCGCTCAAAGGTGATTGTGAGATCGGCTATTGCCAGATCGGCGCGCTGTTCCAGCAGCTCGCGTATCATGCCGTTCCATTCGCTGTAAAAAAAATAGAGGTAAGCATATGGTCATATGCTGCATACAAAGCAACTTACCCACTCATTTTATTTAAGCTACCATAGCTGCCATCGGGCACCAGCTGAATTTTATAGTTAAAGCCCAGCGATCTGGATATTTCGTGAATCAGATCCACGGCATAGCCCTCAAACTGATCGTTGCCCGTCAGAGGTACCGCCGATTCCTTGCGCATGCAGTAAGGATTGCTCTGCCAAAGAGAAGAAGCAATTAGTAATTACGAAAGGCTGTTGATCCTTTCGCTATGCATACATACCAGTATGGTAGTCACTACCAGGGTCTTGTTCTTCAGATTTGCCTCGATCTCTTGCTGTTTCTGACTAAAGGTGCGCGTAAAGTTGATGCCCTCGGAGAGCGTGGAGTTCCAGGTTCCTATTTTGCGTATGCCGCTCGGCGTAAGCTCTACAATGTCCAGCATAAAATCTGTGCGAAAGCCCTGATGGTCGAACTTGATGACATTGGTCAGGCCCTTCATCTCCACAATTTTCATGTAGTTGATTAAACTGAAGCCATGCTGCCAGGTGCTCTGGCCATCGCAACTGATCGGATGTATATCAATTTGCTGTGAGGTGTCCAGATCATGCAGCGCCTTGGCAAACAGATGCACTGCATCGTACATGAGTGCCGTCTCCGAGCGCACAGTGGTCAGATTGGCGGAACGGAGCATGCCCTTCTCATCGATGTTCCACTGACGTACCACATCCGAGACGACTTTCTCGTTGATCAAACGAAAGCCAGTTATATTTGTGCCGCCGTAACGAAATTCATCTAGGTCCACGGTGTGCAGATCCAGCGAGGTGACCAAATAGCTATGATAATCGCTCATCATGCCGATCTGCTGTGCCTGCTTGAGCACCTCATGAATGCGCTCCGTGGAACAGTCCAGCACAATATGCGCCTCCGCCGAGTTCTTAATCTGTTTCAGCAGGGGTCTATGTATGATGGGATTGACATAGATCAAGAATAAACCAGCTTATTTGTTTAAAGATGAACCCACCGATAGTCTCCGCTGTCGCTAAGCTGGCGCACTGTGATTGGAAATGGTGTCATCCCATGCGCCTTGAGCAGTTCCTGCAGCCGCACAATGCCATCGTTATTCTCATAGATTATGGTGAAAGTCTTCCAGCCCCAATGGCGCACAATATCCACATAAGCCTGAGCTCAAATACAAATATCAACAGCTAAAGTTCAGTTGCCAGTAAAACACAACACACATATACACATTACCTTGGAGAGTGTATTTGGATGGGGATAAAGATTCACCAGGCAGCTTTCGCGTCTCAGGCGGTAATCCCAGCGATTCTCCAAATGCGGTATCTAAATAATTGTGTGCAACAGCCGACATAGATTAAGGCGATTTCTTAGCCACCCCCCCACATGCCCCTCTTAAACAAAAGCACTCACTTCCATGTTGTCGCAAATGCTCTGCACATGGCTGGCCGTGTGCGAGGATTGTGGGCCAAAAATTGCAGCTACGCCAATGTTCAACAAGCCGCAAACTGAAAAGGATATGAAGGGAGAGTAATGTATAAGGCGGATGCTCAGCTATTGGCCAACATTTGCACTGACTGCCAAAGTCTTGAGGAGATTGCTGCAGAATGTACTAGTGCAAATACATATATGTATGTCTGGTATAAACATAATTCCCCGGCGAGCAACCTCTGGGTCTCAAATTGATTTTCATGTTATACGCTTTCTGCTGCTCCCAATCCAAATCCCAATGCGCCTTATGCAAGTGCGCCAAGCAAGATTATCTCGAATGGAATCCCCCGATTTGCGGCAGCGCAAAATGAGTCCAAGTAGCGCATATACTTGCCGGCAGATACAGTAAAGCTCATTTCGCCTAGTTCGCATATTTAAAATGCACTTCAAATTGACATAATTCCATTTTGCCTTTTGGCTTTGGCTTTTACCATAGCATCCTTTGGCTCATCAAATTACCGAGCACGTGTGGGTGCAGGTGTAGTTGTGCACTACACATACATATACAAACATAGGTATGGAGGCCAACATACCGTTTGCCTAAGTGTGTCCGTGTGTCTGTCCGTGTGTGTGTGTGTGTGTGTGTGTGTGTGCACAGGCAGGCTGTGGGAAATAAAGTAGTCGTGTGAATGTGTGTCCTTTCCAGCTTGTTACCGTCGTGCTAAAATGTGTTTTACCGTGCCGCAAGGTATCTGTGGTTATGGGAGTCGGTCATAAGGCCCAACGTGTCCTTTTACGAGCTTTGTCTCTCATTTATCAGAATAACACTATTTTCTGCTCTGTTCATTGGAATTTCTGTTATTACTAACATCAACTGTTATCTTGTTTTTAATGAAAATGCATTTTAACGGCAATTGAAAATATTAAAATCGTTTGTTAATTATGTAGTTTTCTTAAAGCCAGTTATCATTTAAAGAACTATTTATTTGATAGTAGTAATGTGCTATTAGAACAGACAAAAAATTATTTCTGTTTGAGTTTCAATTGTTCTCATTTAAGGCTGAGATTGCTTTAGAATTGAAAACACAGAATACGATATATTTAGATAATTATTCATGCCACACACATACATATCTTAAAACTGTGAAAGTATTATTTCACTCAAAACATCCTCAAATGCTTAAATGTCTGCTCTCTGTTGAGCACATTTCTAACTCGAATTAAATTATTACAACAAGAGTGTGTAGCTTAGTTTCTGCAATTTGAATTCATACATTAATTTATCCATTTCAGCGTGTAGTTGAGTACATGGACATAATACAAATGCTACACAGCAATAAGATTAGAACACATGAGCTTAAATTTAAAACAATCGCCACACAAGGAAGGGATTGAAAATGCAATTGAACTTCAATAATTTAGCTCTCTGATATATGAACATGAAGTGAATTCCCAATAGTCAACTCGATTTGCATAACAATAATACAAAATCGAATGGAATCTAATGGAGAATACACAAAAATAAAGTGCAATGTTTTGAATGGGACCAAGCGAGACAAAACGGATGAATGAAAACAATAACATCTACATTTGAGGGGGGTCAGGTGTACCGATATCCCCCCACTGCTACTGCTTACCCCGTTTGCCGGCATGGAAGCTGTCAAATGGCGAAATGCGCTCAATTTGGGCCACAAGTTTTGAGCGGGGTAAAATTGAGCGGTCGGAATTTATCCGCTCGACAGCTTGGCGAAAGGCGAGTTCCTGATGGTCGTCCGAGGGATGAAAAAGCCCACCTGCGGCAATAAACGATGAAAAACAATGTTATTAATAAGCAAATACAAACGTGTCTCAGGGAAAAAAAACGGCCAAAAGGAAAACAAACAAAACACAAACACAGTGACACACATCAGTAAGGACATTTACGAGGATACACACACACACGCGCGCTTTTGATGTAAAAAAATCGATACGCGCTAAAGATGCTTTTTTAATCAACCAATGAATAATGACAAATTAGACAGGAGTTTTCTAAATTGATTAATCTTCAATAAATCAAAACTAACCAATTTTTATAACGTCGGGCAATGCCAGAACCGGATGCCAGTTAAATGCATTTTGATGCATCAACAGTAACAGCAATAAAAGCATTCCATTGTTGCCGACACTTGGCTGCATTTTAGCTGCGTTTACTTGTCGAACAGCTCTCCTTTTATTTATTTAATCTTTGACTTTTGTAATCGATCACTCGTTAAAAGTTTGTTTTCTAAACGCGCGCTGACATTTTACAAGTTGTTTATTTTTTTTTCACTTTATCTGTGTTATGCGCGTTGTGTCGACTATCGAGATGAAACATCTACTGAGCACGAGATCCTGATGTGCGCTCTTTTAAATGTGAAACGGCATCGTCCTGTTGCAGGCTCCCTTAGGTTTGAGGGTGGGTGGCATCCAAAAGCCGGGTGACAGTTCAAACAGCTGCGCACTCAATGTGGATGCTGTGGCAAATGATGATGCCGGTATATTGAGTCCCATTGGAGTGACGGTTAAAGCAAGATTTTCCTAAGATTATAAAATCTGTCACTCAGCCAGAAAAAAAAAAATCAATTGCCCTTTGCATTATAAATATAATCGTAAAATTTCAAATTATATATATTTAAATTTGACATAACCGCGTTCTGTTAATGCACATAGCTCTGTTAACGCAAAGTTGAGATATCTGTTATCGTGTTGAGGGTAAAATGACGCGACGTAGCCTCGTGAATGGCAATACTTCCGTATGTAATGGCGCGCGGTTGATGCAGATGCGTTGTGGCGGCATTCGTACGTTGGAATTGATTAGAATTGTGTTTGATTTCAACAACGCTGTAACTTAAGCCGTCTCAGATACGAAAATGCGTCGTACCGCCAAGCCAAAGGCAGCGCCGGCTAAAAAAGCCAAGGGCAAGTTGTATGCTATGCCGGAGAAGCTTAAAGAGGGCACCGTTCTCACAGATCTGGCCAAGGGACAGTGGCGCATTGGTCCCTCGATTGGAATTGGCGGCTTCGGTGAAATCTATGCAGCCTGTCGTGATGGAGAAAATAACTACGATGCAGTGGTGAAATGCGTAAGTAGCTGAAGCTGCAGAATGTGTGAAACTTCTTGCTGTCATCAATGGCTTTTCATATTTCAGGAGCCACATGCTAATGGGCCGCTGTTCGTCGAGATGCACTTCTATTTGCGGAATGCAAAACAAGACGACATCAAGAACTTCAAGCAGCAGCATGGTCTCAAATCTCTGGGTATGCCCTACATACTAGCCAACGGCTCTGCGGACATAAATGGTCAGAAGCATCGGTTCATAGTTATGCCGCGCTACGGCAGCGACATATCAAAGTTATATGCGCAGAACGGCAAGCGCTTGCCCGAGGCTACCGTCTACCGACTAGCCATTCAAATGCTGGATGTGTATGAATTTATGCACGGCACCGGCTATGTTCATGCAGATCTCAAGGCGGCCAACATTTTACTTGGCCTGGGCAAGGGCGGTGGTTGTCAGGCCTATTTGGTGGACTTTGGGCTAGCTTCCCACTATGTGACGGGGGATTTCAAGCCGGATCCAAAGAAAATGCATAATGGCACGATTGAGTACACATCGCGGGATGCACATTTGGGCGTAGCCACTCGGCGGGCCGATCTTGAAATACTCGGCTACAATATTATAGAATGGCTAGGCGTGGAGCTGCCCTGGATCAGGGATAAACTTCTGACAGTGCCGGTGAAAGTTCAAAAGGCCAAGGAGGCATTTATGGCGGACGTGAACGCCGCACTAAAGCCCCTCTTTCCCAAAGGGGTGCCGGCGCCCATCTCTGACTACATCAAATACGTATCTAAGCTGGCGCACAACGAAGCGCCCAATTATGACAAGTGTCGCATGTTTTTCCTTAATGCTCTCAAGCAAATGAAAGTGGTAAACAGTGGGGACTTGGACTTTAAACTGACGTCGCAGAGCAGCAGCAATAACAACAATAGTCCGCCAGCCAAGAAGGCAGGGACAGTGGCTGCACCGGGACAGCGGGGCAAGGTTAAAAAAGAAAAATCTCTGGTAATAAATTCATCTTCAGAGGATGAAATCATTGCTAGCGATGACGAAGAGGATACAAAATACACGCCGCGCAGAAAGTTGGCGGCAGCTAAAGCATCGCCAGCTCCTAGGTCCAAACCTACAAGAATCACGCCAACGCGCAAAGCGGCGCACAAGCCAGCTTCAGCTTCGCCCAAGAAACGCGAAGCACCACAAGCCTCCTCGCCACTGCGTTCCAGTCCGCTGAAGCGGGCCAAAGTGGAAAGCAACGCCACGCCGAAACCACAGAGAACTAATGCCAAGATCAATTTCAGTCCAGCAATATCGTTGCGCAGCAGGCCTGGCAAGACGGTGATCAATGATGACTTGACTCCGCAGCCGCGCTCCAATAAAACATACGAGTTCAACTTCGAGTTGGATGTCAGTATGGATGCCAATGTAATTGTGAATGTAAAGCGCAAAAAGAAGGCGCAGGCAAGCAACATAACACCCGCTGGCAGCAACAAGACGCCCTCTTCGCACAGCGCCTCGACGCCCAAAGGCAGCTCGCCAGCGACACGCATTAATATACGAAAAGTAAATGGCGAAGAGGGTTCTAGTTCGCCAGCTAGGAACTCCACGCGGAGTCCACGCACACCTGCAGTTACTCTGCGCAAGTATAGGCGCTAATTCCATTAATTTTTTTATACATACAACTATATATTTTCATTTAATAAAACGCTGCTGGGTATATGTTTTGAAGCTTCAGACCTGTGTCAGCTTAAATATGTTCTATAAATATACATGTTGTGCGCATTAGCTTTTACATATTAATATTAAAGATAATGATACACATTTTATAATTCAAGTGTCCACTATTTAGCTCTGCGTTTACTGCTGCTGCTGCTTTCGTGATGCTTACTCTTGCTGGACTTGGCAGTCGAGCTGCCGCGCCTCGAGGAAGAAGTGCCACTGCTGCTGCTAGTGTGTTTCTCTGGTGCGCTGATCGTGTTTAGTGCAGGCGCCACAGATTTGCTTGCTCGCTCCTCCTTATGCGACTTCGAAGACGATGAGGAGGAAGACTTGTGTCCATGCTTGCTGCTACTGCTGCTGCTGGCATTTGTGGAGCTGCTCGGCTCTGGTTTATAAAACGGCGAGGACGAGTTGGAGGATGTAGATGAACGCGACGAGGGCACCGACGATTTGGTCTTGGGCACCAGCGGCATGGGCTCATCGGGTATGATCACAGTGGGGGTGGCGACCGGCAAGGCTATGCTTGCAGCGGCCCGGCTTGTCGAGGGCTTATTACAACAGGTATCACACTGCCAAATGTGGACCTGATCGTCGGCTGCCTCTTCATTGGTAATGGGTGGCTTATGACACTCCTGGTGATAAAGTGCGCCACAGTCGGAGCACTCAATGAGTCGATTGGTGGCCTTATACACCATTTCGCCACAAACACAACAGTTCAAGTCACCAAAGTCGCCAGTGTCGCCTGTGTTGACGACACCGCTCATGGCTAATCCAGCGGCGCTGCCATCATCTGAATCCGCAATGGTGTCGGGCGAATCCGAGGGCACCTTGTCCGGTGAGTTGGTTAGATTGATAATCTCATCGGTTGCCACTGGCTGTGCCGGTGGTTGTGGGGTTGCGCGACCTGGAAAATTGGCCTCATCGTCCATCATGCGCTGGGTCATATTCTTTGAGATCATCTTCTCAGGCCCAAAGCGCAATTTAAGCGCCTCATCCAGCAGCAGGCGAAGTTCGGCTGCAGAAGTTGGATTAGATGAATGTAGCAATTTAATTGCCTTTTTCAGCACAGGATCTACTTCTTGAGCGGCAGCGGCTGCTGCGGCAATATTTGCGGCCATTTTTTCAGATAATATTCTCAGTTAAAGTTAGTGGAAATTTCGTTATGATAAATGCAAAACACAGTAAAAAGTGTTAATAAGTATTGTTTCATATAATTTTGGGAAACAGCTGTTATGCATGCGTGTTACTCAACACTGTTTGTATGCTGCCCTGGACTTGCTTCTTCTTCAATGCTGTTGCTGTTCTTGCATTTCGACCAACCCGTTACGGCTCCGCTGCTGCCGCTTTCCGAGTTTGTGTTTAATCAAATTTGCTGCGTTGCGAAAATTGCAGCTAATTGTTTGGAATAAGCAAGCTTTCGTACAATTTATGTGATTCATTGTGTGTGCCCGACTTGTGTTTATCGTTCGTTACTTCTAGCGCGCTATTCAGATAAGGAAGCGGTCTTTGAAAAATCGAAGCGGCAATAATACTAACTGTGTCTAAATAAACAATACACTAAAGCAGCCAACGAGAATATCTGATAAGCCTTATAACATTCGAACTTGATGCGCACAAGTGCTAACAACTCGGGCACAACAAAAAATTCTTTGTTCTGCAGTTTTTGCAAAATCGCCGACACATATTTATGGAGGAGTTGTGGTTGTTGTAATGAGTAACCAACGCAAAACAGGGATTTGTGGCGCCATATCGACGCCGATGCTGGTCATTTTGCTTGCGTTTGCATGCAGTGTAAGCGCTGGGGATGACGCAAATCAGCTGGTGAGTGGTTGCCGGGAGATGGGTTGGGGGTGTGTTGGAAGATTTTATTGGTTTGTTTTCGTTACCGTGTTTGGGCCACTGGCTTACAGCTGTACACATTTCTTACTGCGCACTTGTTGCCATGTTAACAGGTAAAAGAACGATAAGCTATAGAATTTGGCCAGCAATATATAGATGTGTGTATGTATGCATTGGGCTTTGTTTCTGTTATATATTATCAATCAATCGGACTACTTACGAAGCACCACAAGTACCTATTGACAGTTAACAGCACGTTAACAGCCCGACAACAGTGGCGGTTATATTTTCAAATTTCGTGTGTGTTTACAGGACTTCTCAACACGCGATTGTACGCTGACGGAGCCCGTCTATGGCTACAAGTTTGATTTTAGCGGCCTACACTCGGATTTGGCGCATGTGTTACGAAGCTTTAGAAATGATTCCTTTGAGTTTAACATATGCAGCAATCTGACGCACAGCTGTAACAACGAGAGCAATGTGGCTGCCTGCCTCAAAAGCCAGGGCAAGGAGTATGTGCTGGGTAAGCGCAATATGATCTATTGCAAAATCACTTGCTGATTCAAAATTTCTGTACTTATAGGCCGCCAGCATGAGCTGCACTATCACAATGGTAAAATTTACCTCAAGTATTTGAGTGGTGCCAAATGTGAAAATGGAACCAACGACAATCCCAACTATCAGCTGCATGTGCTGCTCAGTTGCGACTACACGATGGATGCCAATCCACTGCATATAACGGCTTATGTAAATAAATACGTCCTCAAGCTTACGTTTGAAATGATTAAATATTTTGGTTTTTATTTGCAGGCTGAAGACTCTTGTTCCTTTTACATTACCTATGAAACACCCCTGGCCTGCTTATCTATACCGGATGGGCTTCAGTCCAATAACTGTAGCGTGAGCACAAATACTGGAGACACATTCGATTTGATGTCGCTTAGCGATGCTAACTATAGAACCACAGACCGCCAGGGGGGTTTCTTTATTATCAATGTATGCAAGCCAGTGCTTTATGGCGAGAACGCCATGTGCCCATCCGGCAGCAGCATATGCTTGTATTTGCCCAAGGTCAGCGATATAAAAAAACGGTGAGGAATGTTTATTTAAATGTTATATATATTTATATTTATTTTACCTATTTTTGTTTGCATATGCTTCCAGTTTCATTAACTTTGGCAATGTACAGACGAAACCCGTTATTAAAGACGGCCAGCCGTTGTTGCGACACGAGTCCTCGACGCCGTGTGCAGGAAATTCAAGCGTAAATTATACCAGTATTGTCAATTTTTACTGCGATGAAAGTGTTATGGTGAGTTCTTAAAGATAATATCGTTAGTATTAGCTAAAATGTACTCCTTTTGCAGAATGCACATCCCGAGTTTATGGGTTCTAGTCAAGATGGCTGCACCTACCAGTTTAGCTTTTTCACCCCACTAACTTGCAAGAATATCAAGCCCTGCGCGGCCGTGGCCGCGGGAAATGAGCTGTGAGTACAACTCTTTTCATGTTGTTTACGTAGAATATATATCGTTTTGTTTTTATTTTGCACAGTCTGGACCTGAGTCCGCTCAGTAGCCATGCGCCACACAAATTGACCAAAGACGGTAAAATCTACAATGTGGCTGTATGCGCCAGCGCTGGTACGCCCTGCATGGCGAATGGTGGTAAGTCGGTCATTTGTTGTCTGAATTATTAACGAAGATTTTAAGTGCAGCCACAGCAGCTGTCGACGTTGCACGTATGGCAGCTTCCACCTTGCATGTTGCACGTCACATGCGTGGTAGAGCAGATGCAATTAAATTTTAATAGCCGTATATTTAAGTGCGAGAAAAGCAGGAAATTCACTGCGGGCAACTCTTTAAACAGATTACCTTCCAAATTGCCAACCAAATTCAACAAGTGCTCGAAAATATTACTCAATATTTCGAATTTATTGGAATGTGCCCGTTAAGTTTCGAACTAAGGCTTTAAATCCCTTGTCGTTTCGTACGCTTGCACATCTGTGTTTATTTGCACGTTTTTAAACTCTGGGGATGATGATTCACATTTCTGATGCGGTCATCATAAATACATTTACATAGTTTTTGTGCTTATATGTCTGCATGCATATATATAAACGAAGTATAGTACTTGTGCACTCAACCCGAGTCCCTGAAATGAAATATTCCATTTTAAAATTAGACCCGTGAGTGTGCAATTATTTTATGATGAACCCACCGAAGCTATGTTGCTCTATTTACACGCATGACATGAGCTAATATGGGGAATTTGTATGGAGCAATCCTTAAAGGGGTACTTATTTATAAACCATCATACTGAGCAATAAGAAAAACTTAAAAATCACAACGGAAAAGTTATTTAGAACATTGTATGGGATACTAATTATCAACTGGTAGAAGTGTAGACACGAAAAGGCAGCTATGCAAAACAAATATTTATTGATTAAGCAACTGATATGGCTAGCTTTCCTATTCAGTGCTCATAGATTGCAACTCTTTTCATTGAGTTGGTTGACTCGATTGCCAATATGCTCAAAAAATGAAAGCGTTGTGCTGCTGCAAACAAAAAACGCAAATGTAAACCATGTTGGCTGTTGCCAGGGCAAACGTGCTTGGGCATATCCATGAAATATACAAAGCACACACTCTACCGTACTAACACACGCACACACACACAGGGAAATGTGCCTGCATTTCTAGTTGACTGCAGACGCATTTCCGTTGGCGCGTCCTTTTTTGCTTGGCTGGGCTGCCTCGCGGCTCACGTTAAAACATCGGCGGGCAACGAGAGTTGGGCACAAAATCATGGCCACCGCTGGGCCTAAACAAATAAATAAGCTCACTTGCATTTGGCAACTGACATTGCTATCCGGCCCAGACACCGTCGCGGCTACGATATGGATAGGGGCGAGACGCATGCGGTCTAGCATTTTCCGGGGCACTACACGAAAATTTCATTTGTTAAGCAAATAGCAGACACGGCTACGCGAAAAGCGCTGTACGTGGACGGCGCATGCATTCTATATGCAGCTCTGATATCTGGCGCCCAGATGACACTGACAGATGCCATATTGCTGCATGTGCTTTCTGTTGTTGTTGTTGTTTTTGCTGTATATATACCCTGTGTGGCTTATGGATAAAAAGGGTGCATCACATTTGATTATAACTATCTTTAAAATTGACTACAGCCTGCAGCAATTAGCGTGTATTCATTATAGTGCATTTTTCAAATATATATATTTTTGATTATCAAACTATTTTATATAGTTCATATTATGAAATTTTCATAAAATCTTGATTTTCTTTTTGATGGAGCTGATTATGGAGCAACAAGATATGTTCTGTTAGTTATCCCTGGACTTATGGCATGTATATTTTAACATCTTTTCCAATTGCCTATAGTGCAGTTTCTATATATAACCCGTAATTTAAATAATAGGTATGAGGTATAGGTGTGAATTTAGCTTCAGTAAACTAGAGTAACTTGCAGGTCGACTAAAATCTGAATGTTGCTAAGAATTCATTGGCATGGACAAAACAATGGAATCGTTTGTAGTTTCCTACTACTGTTGCATTGGTGTTTTATTGAATTCTACATATGAAAGCATTTTTGCACCACATTTGGTGCACGCTGTCCGACTGCAAGTTATAGCCATGGTTATTACCAACAGGGCCGCCGAGTTAGCGGCAATAAAATGTTGTTAATTGCTTATGCCGCGCACGTTGCACGCGGTCATTTTATGTAATTTGCATTTGAAATTCAAACATGTACGAGTGTGTATTTGGGAAAACATTGCGCTGCCTATTGCTATTTAGATATCGGTATGCAGGTGTAAATGATAAATGATGAATGTGCATTCTGTTTCCAATCGCATCAATATCAATTTTCAAATATCGTTGTTGTGCGTCGTGTTTTTTATGCGTCTGGTGGACTCAGCCATTTGCCTACAGTGCGTATGAAATTCGAAAAGGCCAATGGCATTGTTAATGTTGATCAAAGTGCCTGACAAGCGGCTTGTAATGCCAAAAGCTATGGCCAACAAATGCAGCTGGATGTCGGCTGCATGCAAAACAAATGCAAAAATATCCTCTC
This sequence comes from Drosophila montana, assembly GCF_035044405.1. Classification (NCBI taxonomy): domain Eukaryota; kingdom Metazoa; phylum Arthropoda; class Insecta; order Diptera; family Drosophilidae; genus Drosophila; species Drosophila montana. Next base: position 12,663,348 of record NW_026998620.1, on the reverse strand, counting down.
GGAATAGTGTTATGTGAGTGTTTATTTGCCAGCGGAGCAGTTGGCATGCTACAATGTTTGTAATTTTCAATTTATACATTCTCTTTTTTTCCATTTCAATTCTTGCTGTATTTTATGTGAGTTTTTGCTTTTGTTTTGCATTTTACTGTTGTCTTGTTGTTGGGCAGATTCAATTTAGAGACACGCCCCATTCCTGACACTTGCCAGCAGCTGTTTTGCGCCAGGACGCGCCAGGATGTGCCAGCCAAGCAGCTACTAAATCGTTTATACGTTTGTTTTTCACATTCTTATACCCTTGTAGAGGGCATTACAATTCTGTCTTGAAATGTGTAACGCATGGAAGGAGAGGAGACATGTTAGACATTCTTGATCAGAATTAACAGTCGATTCGATGTGGCATTGTCCTTCGGTGTGTCTGTTTCAATGCAAACCAGTCATTCGGTTTTCTTTCTGTTGCCGGCGAAAAATATGTCGGAATCGGCCGACTTAGACGACTATATTATATAGCTGTCATTGGAATGATTGGTTAGAAGTTAGTTTCTTGCATAGTAAAATAGAGATAATTGGTTATCAAATAAGTTTTTGTATTGAAAAATTGTCTTCCCTTATACGATATCTTGACAAAACTCAGCAATCACGAGCCCCATAATTTTCCTTACATAACTGGAATGACTACAAGGGCATTTAATATTCGCCATGCCGAAGATTGCTTTTAGTTCTTGTATTTTTTTGTTTTGGTCTTGTTGGCCAATATTTTGAGACCTTTTCTTGGCGTTTTCTTCACTGTTTTCTTATTGAAATTCAATTTGCTAGAGTTTCGTTTCGTTTTTGTTGTCCTCTTTTTTCTTTGCCCTGTCAATGTTAATGCAATATGTATATAGTATGTATATATATGATATCAACTCTTAAATTTATTGTCTCATGAACGCCACAAGTTCTGCTCTGTCTAGGCCCTGGTTATAGTTAACCCTTTCATACAATTTCAAGCGAATTGACCAATTTGATTGTTTTCAGTTTTGCTTCGGCCTTGGCTTGTGGTTACACACTTTGTGATGCCCCATGGGCGCTGGCCAAGCTGTGATTGCATTGCAATTGAATTTGTGAGTGGTTTGTAGCAGAACTATTTCTTCTCCCTTCTCTTTATTTATTTATTTTTTTGTGGAAGAGCAGATTTGTATCCACAGCTAATCTTGGCACGGAAATGATTTCAAAGCCGAAAGGTGGACATGAGTTGATGGCATCAGTTGGTTCGTTTCACTCGCTTTCATTTGCTTTGCAAGGCTCGATTGCATGTTTCCACAGGATATACAGACAAACACACACACACCAACACACATACATTGTCAGGTGCTTGCACAGATACTTGTATAAGTATTGTCACGCTTCTACGAAACTCTCATTTATCAATTTAGTTGACAGTCGATTTCTTTTCAATTTGAGGGAAAAAACCACTTCAATCGGATTTTTGTTTGGTTGAGGCGGAAGGGGGGTCAACCTGTGTGGCCAAATCAAAAAGCCAACGATATCAAACAGATTCTGTTGTTGTTCCTGTTCGTTTCCTGTTGTGGCATGTGCAATAAAGTACAAAAATAGACAAATGGAAAGATAGCCAGGGGCATCAAAGTGATAGATGGAAAGGGAGAGAGTGTGGTTGAGTGAAATTACCATATTCCAGTCAAATCCCAATCACAATGCTGTCCACTAGACGCGTTGCAATCAAAATCAGGCAATGTGAATGATGTTCCTGAAGGAGAAGTGCAATTTGGTGCTGCAAGTAATTGAAAAATTGCGTAAAAGAAGCAATCTCGGAATTGTAAGAATGTCTTACCTATAAGTAAATTTTAAATATCCAATGTGTGTAGCCTATAAATTACCACATTTATTTAATGTAAGTTTACTTCGACTTTATTTATATTTAAGTAAGTCTGATAACCTATTGGCATTATACTATTTGTTCAGAATGAGCCTTTAGTAAATAGATAAATAGTAGATAAAGCGACTAGATAGTATTTGATAGAAGTTTTCATATTTCCTTACCAATAAAAAGTCTACAGTTTAAACGTAGTTAAAATACATGTTGTATTATAAATAAACCATTTTTTTAAGAATTTGAATTTTAAACCGACATAACTCCGCCGCGTTTTAAGCGACATATCGCCTCGCGGAGATATCACTTCGTTTCGTTTCCAAATCCGCGGAGATTAGTAGTTCGTAAAACGGCGGAGTTATGTCGCCCTGCAATGACATAATCTCGCCATGATCAACGAAGAAATTATGTCGAGTCATATCTCCGTCATTATGTCGTTTCCAACCGTCATATCTCCACGAGGAGATATGTCGTTTGTGGAGCAGCGGAGTTATGTCGTTTTAAAATGACATTTTCTCGCCATGGTCAAGGGCAGAGTTAAGTCAAAAATATACTATATTATATTAATCATTTTATAATTTTATTTATAGTATTTCTTCAATTATTAGAGATCTTTTTAAACGATTTTCAATCGAATTGGATACAATATTTTTCGATTTATCCTATTTTTATTAAGTTTTCCATTATATTTTTTATTATATAACGTTTGTGGAGCACGTTCAGTAAATAATTCAGTGTAGAGACGCCTGTGCATCCTTCCGCACACTGAGGGTCATTTACCATTTGTCAAAAACTTCACCTAAAGCACAGTTTGAGCTGGCCTAAAGTCAATAGCAGTTGATAAGAAAAGCGAGCTCAATAGACGGGGAAACAAGAGCAACAATTAATTTCGCCTTTGATCGGCTGATAGACGATGCTTTTATGGCAACGGCTCCATTTGGCTGACATTTCGCTTTGTGATGGTTGAAGAAGGAGGGGGGGAGGGGGTAGAGCAAGGGACGGTTTGTTGCGCGGAGTTTGGCGCGGCACTTGTCACAGTTTTTTGTGCACATGTCTAACACAGGCTGGAACTGATTTGAATTCACTTGTGCACTTGCAGGCGCCTGTTATGAAGAGAATGGCGTGACCTATGGCCTGGGCAACTTCAATTCGCATTTGCGTTTCAATCAGAGCGGGTCGCCGTATTTGCTGTACGAGGATGGCGTTAACTGCGGGAACGGCAGCCGTCGCTGGTCCACAAAAATCGAATTTGTTTGTGCGAACAATGCAACGAAGGACAATGAAACCAGCGCCAACATCGAGGCTGTCCAAATAATTGAGGACTCCAATTGTCAGTTGTTAATTCAATACCAGACTCAGCACGCCTGCCAACAGCAGATTAGATGCAAAGTGAAGGTCTATGTGGAACACTCGGCGGATGGCACCGGCAGCGGTGGCGAAGAACTGGTCGACTTAACCCCTTTGATTAACCCCAATGAGAATTATGAGGCTCGGGTCGAGCTACCGGCCAAGCAGCAGCAGCAGTTGCCCAAAAACACGAAGGTGAGTGTCGTTCGCTGATTTCCCACAGGTGTAGCTGCTATCTAACTAGTTGGCTTTTCCCTTTGTCCTTACAGTTCTTTTTGAATGTGTGCCGTCCATTAGTGCCGAAATACCAATTAGGCTGCGCCGGCGGTTCAGGTGCCTGCATGGCCAAAATGTCGGCAGCTGGTGCGCCCGAGGAGGAGCAGGTAAGTACCAGCCAAAGCGGCTTACGGGCTTAAGCCTCAGCTCGAGCGTATGTGTTGCTGTTCGTGATTGTGCGCGCGTGTGTGTGTGTGTGTGTGTGTGTGCGTTGTACTTTTCTCGTAATTGGTGCCAATTTGAATTCAGTTGAATATTTTTGCGACTCATAAGCACATTAGTTCATGCTAAATGCTTCAATTTGCCCATTAAGCCGTTTGGCCAAATGCCCAAAAAATCTGTGTCGCCATTCATGCATTAAATATGCAGCAAATCCAATTGCTAAGCCAGACTACACTCCACAGTTGCCGCCAGCCGCTCTTCACTCAGTGGCCACTAGGCGCCAGTGAGTGACCAGTGGATTTGGTTACTTCATTAAGCGGCGCAACCGACTCATTCGCCGCCCGCCTGCCGTTGACAGCATTAGGAGCTGACTGAGGCCAGTGCCTAAAAGTTGGCTAATGCCACAAATTGTAAGCACGCCCATTTGTCCATTTTCCAGCTGAGTCTCTCCTCTCTCCCCCTCACCCTGCGTGTGTGCGCTTGGGTGTGTGCTTGGGTGTCCTGCCGGCTTGCGCTTAAATAAGTACTTAAGCCCACAAAAGTATGCAATGAAATTCGCTTGAAATGAGATTTCAGATCATGCTACAAATTGCTCGCCAACATTGTCGGGCTTTCGTGCTACACAGATGTCTGAATGTGCTGAAAATGAGTGCTGCAATTTGTTCCCCAGATTGAGTTAGATCTGTTACGTTATCGAGATTATCAATAGATATGTATATGCATGCATGTGCTTAGCTGTAACTTATTGTCTCTCTGTTTACTGATTAATAGTTTTGAGTGTAGTTAAATATTAGCATTAAATTTTATGCACGTTGAATTCGTCACTATCTTTTTATACCCTGAACCCATTAAAAATGGGTAAACAGGTATAATGTATGTATTTGTGCAAATGTATGTAACAGGCAGAAGAACGCATCTGCGACCCCATAAAGTATATATATTCTTGATCAGCATCAATAGCCGAGTCGATCTAGCCATGTCCGTCTGTCTGTCTTTCCGTCTGTCCGTATGTATGAACGCAAGGATCTCAGAATCTATAAGACCTAGAGACTTGAAATTTTAGCTGTAGGTCCTCCTAGTCCCCGCGAAGATCGAGTTTGTTTCCGATATTCGATAACTTGCCCGTTTCCAAGTAATCGATAAAAATAAAAATTTCGATGTCGAAATCCTGTTTTTTTTTTAGCAATTTCGGCAAATAATATGAGCTAGAGTCACCAAACTTGACATGTAGCTTCTAGAATAGTATATATTTTCATTTTATACCTACCGCCTGTCGGAAGAAGAGGGTTTAGGGTATCCCCTAGTCGGGAGCTCCCGACTAGAACCTCTTACTTGTTTTAGTTCATTTATGTGCACTCTTTATAAATATGTGCATATACCATGACCTTTAACTCTTAACTCAACTTTTTAGAGCAAGATCCAGTTTGTCGCAGTTTTGTAAATCCTAAGGCTAAAACCTCAAACTTGTCGGCTATTTCATCGATTAATTTTTGGGCCACTTGCTTTTGGATCGCAAAGTTGAGATTCTCTCATGCAATAATTATATGAATTATAATGCGCTGTCTGAGCGAGCCAATCATTGCCGGCGACATGGAATGCGTGCCGTATGCCACAGGCAGTGCCCGCAATTTTCCCCCTAAAAACATAATTTTTATCACATGCCTGAGGCAAAAACATTGTTCAAGTTGTTAAAAAAAATAAGCACGTACGCGCTGCAAATGACGGGGCACGGTTGCCGGGGATAGGGGTGTCGGTGCGGCTGCGTGGCTCGCGAAATTTGTGAACGTAACATAGCAGAAGGCAACGGAACGGAACGGAACGGAAGGATATGGCAAAATGCGGCTATGGCGTTGACGCTGGTGTAAAAATATGTGAACACACAGACACACACACATATATGTATACATACAAATAAATATATGCATATAAAACTGTAAAAACAGCTTTTAGCGGCCAACAGCCATCACAGTGGTTGGATGCGCCCTTGCGCCACACACAAACCATTCCCCGGCTTGGAGTTGTGCGCTGCATGGGGAAATGTGTGTGCTTCATGCGACGTGCTGTGCAGAACATTTCCGGCTGTTCGTGGGGCTAAGTGTGAGATGGGAGAGATAGGGATAGGGATGGGGATGGGGATGGGGTACGGGTGGGTTGACTGTTGTCGATTGGGGCAAAGTGCCGTCGGTTTTGTTTGCATGCCACTGGCCTAGAAATAACGTAGCCATGGTTATATATTTTTCTAAAATTTATATTGCTTTATTTGCACAGCAGGCACACACATTCGCATACGCAGGGAGTAGTCGCTGGGAGTGGCTGGGAGGGCTGCTGCTGTTGACATTTGCGCCACGTTTTGCATTCTGAAAATGCTCCGTTTTCAGCGGCATTTCGTGTGCGGAAACGGAAATGTGCTGCTAGCTGCTGACGCGCACTTGAACGGGCAACTCTTTACTTCAAGCAAGCAAACCCTTTCAAACACCCAAACCCCGCCCGCCCACACTCATTGACAGTTGTCAAATGTCGAAAGTCGTTTGGCCTCTGATGTTGCTGGTGCTTCTTCTTCATTGGATTTGCACTCCGGCATTTGCAGATATTTTAATGTGCTGCCAGTTGCACATCCTAAGCCATATCCTTGAGACCCATTGACTTGGCACATTTGATTTTCTAACTGTCACTGCGTTCGAATCGCTGTGCTATGCCCGCTTCTGCTGCAGCAGCTCATTGTCATGCAGCGTCTTCAGCGAACGTTGCAAATTTGGCTGTGGCATGTGCCTTGCATTGCCAAGTTGCATGCAACCTGTTAATGGGCAATGTATAAAAAAAAAAAAATAACCGAAGTCAAACTATGTTTGGAATTTATAGAATTTGCTCAGCAAATACTGAAATGCCTTTAAGCCAGTCAAACATTTTTGGTTAAATTTAGCAGACATTGTTTTGTTGTTTAGGACGAAGCAAATTATGCTGCTGCCCATTGTGTAGCAGGAATACAATTCGGGGCGTCTTTTTGGCTAGCCATGTCTTTGGCCTGCCTGTCGCCACAGGACATTTGATGCTAATGCTTCACGCTCGCCATGTCCTCTGCCAGTTGAGCTCAGTTGCGAGTTCTCAGCTCTCCAAACGCTGAACTTGCACAAATCTTTATTGCTTTTGAGCTGAAGCTTTTACTTTTCTTTTCTTTTCTCTTCTTTTTATTTATTCATTTTTTTTTTGTTTTCAACTCAATGAAGTTTTAGCAGCAAATACACAACGGGCCACTTCTATCTACTCTATACCCTGCTCAGCGTGGAGCACTTAAGTTTGATCAGCTAACTGGGCAGCAATTAAGTGCGCAAAAAGTCATTGGAAATTGTTGAGACAGCACATTTCGGATTTAGAAGCTCTCGGCTGCTGCTGTTTGATTTCGGGTTCAGATACTTTTCTATCTATTGCTTATATCATTTTTTTTTTGTGCTGTGCTTTCAATTAGAGTGCAATCGAAATGCGACGACACACACATGACTTGAAGTTTTCATTTAGTTCTGTGCAGAGCTGATTTTCAACAGCAAAAACTTGACTTTGCTTTCTTGATAGTTGTTCATACTTGTAATACCCTTTTGTCATTGAAAATGGGTAAGAAGGGTATTCTAGTTTTGAGCGAATGTATGTTACAGTTATTTGCTTGCTCATTCTGCTTCCACGAAACCGAAGACTATTTAACAATAGGGATGCCGCATCTATCCCGACTTATTATCTTTATAGATATAACATTGTGTTTTGGTTTGCGAGCTCTTTTGTATGCCTTATTGAAATCTGAAAATAAGAAAGATTGTACTTTTTAAGCGAAAGTTTTTAAAAAATTGTATGTGAAATTTAAATGCTTCCAAAGACTGCTGCGTAAAGGGTATATATTAGTCTAGCACTCCCAAATAAAGCGCTCTTGTTCTTGTTTAGTATGTTTTCTGTTTTTATTGATGCATTTTTTTTTTTTTGAATAGATCTTTATTTTACAACTTATTTATTTGGTATCTGCAAACAATTAAGCTGCCTTTACTTATTATTTGTTTTTTTTTTGGTCCGGTCAAGGCTTTCCCTTTTCCGGTCCCTCTTGCTCTGTTGAGCGAAAAGTTTGCGAAACTTGAAAGAAAATATAAACAAGCGGCTAGGGAACATAGACAAACAGCACTCGTTCGCTTGTACCAATACGATAAGAAAGTTTTTCAATAAATTTCGAAACAAGTTCCTCAAAACTTGCCGTCTACAGCTAAGCTGATAATCTGGCGCCAGCTCAACATATATATGTATATATATATATACATTTATAAATATATGTGCTATATGTATAAACCCAACCTGCCGAACTATATCTAATGCTAATGAGCATTGCCTGTTGAAGGACATTCCTAAATGCTGCTGCTGTCAGCTGCTTGTTTGCTGATGCCGCATTAGTTCAGATTTTGAGTTTTCAATGGATTTTCAATGGGCAGGAGCAGAGTTCGGGCGAAGTAGAGGATACAAGAAAAAAACTGCCAGCTAGCGTAACGGTTAGCAATAAATAATAGAGCAAACTGCTTAAACCTTGCCTGCGCTGCATACGAAATGAGTTTGTGCCGTCTGCCCGACTGCCAGTGGCTAATACGTTTAAGATGAGCCGACAACATGTGCAACGTTTGCCACCATCGACAACGCTGACCCGGGGCATAAATCTTGTGCCACTCGAGCGGCAGCCATTGCCCTGGCTGCTGCCATGGTGCTGCAACTGCTCCACGTTGGACATTAAGCGCACGTCGCCAGTTGAATGCCCCGACTGGCTAGCTGGCTGCCTAGTTGACTGTCTGCTGCTGGCACTGTTTAAGCTGCCTGCTTGCCAGCAACAGAAGGGTGCACAATGGGGGTGGGGCTTTGGGATTGGCGCGTGCCGCTTGCTTTGGCAGTGTGGGTGCTGCCAGCGCCTGTTGCAATCGCAGCGTCATTGAACAGGCGACAAAAAGGTCGATTATTGAGCAATTTGCACAGCTAATGCCTTGCTAAGGACATTGCATCCTGCTGCTCTGAGCTTAAGCGGGCATTGCAAGTGTTGTTATTACACCGCAAACAATTAACTTGTTAGTCGTGCCACAATTTAGATTTTTCGGATCTTATTTGTTTTACAATAAAACATTTGTTTATTGTTATTTGGTATCTCTATGCGTGACTGTTGAACCCTTTGACCTGTCAGCTATCAACTATTTATCAGCTGATATAGCTTTTGTCGGCTGCCCCACTGAAATCTTGAAAATGCCATCCATTAAGTTGTCGTTTGTGCTGCGTTGACTGTCCCAGGGTTACTGGCTGCCAGGGGCCATAACGTTTTGTCCATCCGTTTGGCTGCTTATCGTTTCATCGTGACATTGTCCACATCGATATATGGGGCCACTGAAACGCATGTCCTGTTCGAAAAACAACAAATGCAAGGACAAGCGCGATGAACGTAAACGGGGCTCTGATAGAGATTTCTAGTTATTTGCGGCAATCTCTGCCATAAAGTCGGACATGTGTTTGGCCACACGCTGCAACGATGAGTGGACATGGGCAGCAATCAACGGACATACCTGTTTTAAACCCTTTTGCTCCTAACTCTCTGGCCATTCTCTCTCAATATATCTATCCGATTGCAGAGTCTTGGTTTTCCACTGGTTACGATGTCGCCCATCAACCGCACCACCGCTGAGCTGCTCTACGTGAAAGGCGATCCCTGCCCCACCGACAAGGCCATGCAACTGTCCACGCGCATTCACTTCAGGTGCAACATGCGCGCGGGTCGCGTAAGTATCGAGATGATGTGACGGCATTTGCGGCATTTGAGTGAATGGTTTATGAATGTTTTTATTATTGCAGGGTCAGCCGGTGTTGACTTCCATTGATGACTGCAACTATCACATTAACTGGGACACGAGTGTCATTTGCCCGCCGCATGATTGCAGCTTCAGTGCGAACACATGTGAGATTGTGCAGGACGAGCTGAACATGCGTTACAATTTTAGGAATGCCTCCTTTACAAAGGGCGGCAAGATTGAGGTGAGTTTGAGATCAACTGCCCGATATGCTGTGACTCGAAGTTAACTCTTACTTAGATCGACTACAACAAAAGTAAACTGGAGCTGAACATATGCGGATTGGATCGTAAGGCCACCACGGACTACTCGCAGGATTTGGTTAACTTGTTCTTCACACACGACCTGCCCGGCTGCGGCAAAGAGGGTGAGTCTAGCTTATAGGCTAATTCGATTAGCGTTTCTTGTTCTTATTGAAGAGTTGCTGCTTGTCGCTTGTCGTTTCCGCTTCCGTTTCCGTTTCCGTGTCCGCTTGTACTTCCGCTGGCGCAACACGCGCATTTCCGCACGCCATTTTTTTGGCCAATCGTTTTTTTTTTTTCGCAGCTGCAGCTGCTGCTGCTTTGAGCTCCTTTTGGATAATGACAAAATCGCATTAGAATTGGCGCTCAGCCCAATGCACTTCCGTTTTCCTTATCTGTGCGCCCTTACGCCCCATACGCCTCATTCTTCTACACACTCGACACATACACACACGCTACGTCAAGCTCTACTCACAATTTTTTCGTTGCCTGCTTTTGGGCGCCACTGCAGCGAATGCGACAGTTTTTCGCGCTGCGCTTGTCGCCATTTTGTTTTTTTTTTGCGTGTCTTCTTTTTTGCTGTTATCTAACAGCCTTTTATGTCCTGCAGCCGACAAAAACGCAAAGTACTTGAAATTATCAGGATAGGCGGAAAAAAACTTTAGGACTAGAAAAAACAAAAAAAAATTAAATTGTCGACGAGATAATGTGGTTAAATAATCTTCGTGCAAATCCGAGCACTTTTCTACCCTGTAAAAAAAACGTAAATTTGTAAAAAGGGTATAAATTAATATAGTTTTTAAATTTATTCTTGCTGAGCATCAAAAATTACGTTGACCAAGGAACATTTTTTTATTAATGGGTTCGTCATGTAGTCTCAGTTATTACAGAGAATATAAGAGCTAGGAGAAGGTTGTCGTATATCACAAATCAGAATCAATGGATATTAAGTTTTGTTGTATATCCCTTCGCTTGTCAAATGAAAGCTTTGATTTTAGACGAACTTTAAACGTAAGTAGAGGGTATTCCCCAGTGAAGTACATTCCAAGAGACCATTCTTTTTTCATGCTTACATTTTTGTGTGTGTCTGCCTTTGCTGCTGCATTCGAGCCATGAATATTTAAAGGCCCACACACAAAATATTTCAGACTGTTGTCGAGTGTTTTGTGCATGGTCATGATTTTTATTGGCACCAGCGTGTGAGACTTATAAATAGAACTTTACCATTAAATAAAACTTTTTGTTTGTTATGGCAACGGGCAATAAAACTGACAATTTAATTATGACCACGTTCCCGCAGTCAGCTGAAAGCCCAACACAATGAATACAACTAAGTATTATAAAACTCTTTTTGTCGACCCATTTCGGGTGCGTGTGTGTATGGGTGGGTGTGTGGTTGACAATCTGTAAGCGATCAGACAATTTTAATATGTTCACCGACATGCAGAACACAAATGCAAGCGGCAACAGGGGGCTGAAGGGGTGCTGCTGCTGCCTGGTTGACTGTATGTCTGAGCCCAAATCCCAAAACAGTTGCGCCTCCCCTGCTCCTCACAGAGTTGCTGGTGTGCATATTTTGTCTGACACACATCCACACACACTCGCCTACACACACACTTACACACCCACAAACATTGGACATGCTGTGCATTTGAACGACAGCAGCAGCCACAAAATCTAACCCTCTGTTTCACTGCGCCTCGCCTCCCTTGCCACTCATATCATGCGGCTTTTGTTGTCGTCTCCAGTGATAATTATTTTTGGCTTTTATGTGATAACTTTGCAGCACAGAGCAGCCCCATACCAAGCCCGTAGTTCTGGCTCTATGGCCAGGCATTTGGAATATGATAAGGATTCATTTAAGCAATGTTGTTGTTGCCCTTGTTCGGGCTATGCCCCAGTTGTGTGTTGTGCTGTGTTGTTTTGTTTGTCGGTCAATTAAAATAAAATGCCGCTTTGTTTTAGTACGGTTTTGTCTGGTTTTCATCACATTTTATTAGGGTCAAGTTTGTTTTTGGGGTCTTCTTTTTTTCTTCATTTTTTGTTGTTGGTAGGCGCCTTCGTTTCAACTAATTAAAACCTTAAAAATGTGCTCTGTTTACTTTCATTGCAGGCAAGATGAATGTCCAGATGCGTTTGATATGCAGCAACCAAACTGAGAGTTCCAGCAGCATTACAAACGTAAGTATCTAACTTGTTGAAACTGTAGTCAAATCTGAATAGAAAATGACTTAATTAGAATTCGTAACTGAGCTGTGTAAAGATGCAGATTAAAAGCTTATACATTCGTGCTAAGTGCTCTCTTAAATAATTTTGATAATGACTTGAGAAATTTCGGATACATGACACGGGCACATTTCTGGTTGCATATCGCTTAACTTGATTAGTTTCAAACTAAGAGTGCAATTATTTTCAATAAACTTTACCATTTTCCTTGCGCAATAATATATTTTTGTAGATAGATTGATTTGACATTTAATTTCGATATATTTAAATTAAATTTCCTACCTTTATGTTTGCTTTCGATAGCGGACTTAAATAAACACAAATAACTTACTTCATTTCGGAAATGTCCTGCTAAATACTTGGCAAATTCCAAGACAAGTGGATAAGAGCCGCTGAAACCTTTGTTGCGAAAAGTGTAGCATACATTTTTGCGCTAAAGGGAAGGCACATTAAACTGACATGGAAGACGCAACAAGCCGAAAAGCCCGAAGTGGATTTAACACACATTTTTGTATGTGCATGTATGTGCAGTCCATGGCCTGGCAGCAAGTTTCTTCGGCAAAGTTTGGCCAGGAGCTGTGCGCGGCTGCTTCAAAGTAAAAATTTATAAGAAATATGCAGAAAAAGACCGCACAACGTGGCACAACTGGGCGAAAAACAATGTGGCAGGTGTCCTTTGTTCTGCTTACCACTTGGCAAATCCGTTTTGCAAGCCATTCCGAGTTGTTGTTGTTGTTGTTGTCGTTGCCGCCGTTGTTGCTTTAGCTGTTGCTGTTGCCGCTGCTTTTCAGCAAAAATGTTGCCTACCAACCTGTGCAGCCTTTGGGTTTGCGAGCCACCGTTTTTTATACCCTTGTAGAGGTCATTGTTATGTTGTATGGAAATGTGTAACGCGTAGACGGCGACATCTCCTGCCCCATTACGTTTATATATTGTCTTGATCAGTATTAACAGCCGAGACTATATAGCCGGGTAGTCCTTCTTTCTAGTCTTCCAGTTTTACAGCAATTGTCCTAAAACTTTGCATATCGTATCACTATATTATGTAGCATGTAGGAGTGAACGGTCGAAAGTTAGGTTCTTGTCTAAACAACATTTTAATTTTTCTAAATATCACAACATAATTAGGCAACTATGAGTTCTACCATCACAAATAAGCTCCTGACCTTTATATCGTATAGCTCCATAACATGAGTCGCTCGATTGACTAATGTTTTGTTTTTCTAACGAAACTCAGCAATTACGAGCTTCACAATTCTCCTCATAATTCTACGCTGCCAAGCTGTAAGCCATATGTCTGCAAGGGTATTTAATCCTCAGTGTGCGAAAGATAAGGTTTTTTGTGATTGCTTGGTGTCTGTTGCTTTTGCATAGAAGGTGTTGTTATTGTTGTTGTTGCCTTTGCTGCTGCTGCTGCTGCTGCTGCTTTTAGCCGCCAGGCGTGCTATTGTTTTGACCCAAGCCTTTGTTGTGCTTAACAATCGCAGCTAAAAATGCACGTGCCTGACTTGCTACAGCTTCAGCATGTTGCCCCTTTCTTGGGGTCTTGGCCCTTGCCACAGATCGCAGCTGCACCAGCGGCTTTCAGCTCTAGTTTCTCTCGGAGCCATTGTTTGTTAGTTGTGTTGCCTTTTGATTACGCCTTTGTGTGCCGTTGACTGGCGTTGACCCTGCGTCAGTATCATTCTTGTGCTTTGCTGTTGCTTCTTGTTTATCAAATAATTGTCCCTGTCATTGCAGCAGCTGTTGCATATTTTACACCCAAGCATAATGCACACCCCATAAAATTCAATTATTGTGCGCATATCTTGTTGAGGCTATTTATGAGCGACTTGCTTATCAAATAAGTTAAATATGTTTAATAACTATTCCCTTAAATAGTTGTCTTATCAATTTGTCATTGAATTTCCATTGAGCCATGTTTAGCTTATGCTGCATGTATTGCAGCATTGTATTGATTTATTCGTTTTTAATTTGTTTATTTATCAATATTTACTCTAAATATTTATTTTTGGAGACCACCTAAGCACTTGAAAGTGTTGACTTTCTGCAAAATTTGCTGCGTTTTTGGGATTTATTGTTTATATTTTCACTTTGAGATAATGTTTATAATGCTTCAAACTATTCCAGATTTAATTAGAGAAAAGACAAATTCTCCAATAAGATTCTGGCTTTTTCAATGTTGATGGGCATATTTTTTATACCCTCAACCCATTGAAAATGGGTAAAGAGGACATAATATATTTATGCAAATGTATGTAACAGGCAGAAGGAAGCATCTCCGACTCCATAAAGTACATGTATTCTTGATCAGCATCAATAGCCGAGTCGATTTAGCCATGTCCGTCTGTCTGTCTGTCCGTCTGTCCGTATGTATGAACGCAAGGATCTCAGAACCTACAAGAGCTAGAGACTTAAAATTTTAGCTGTAGGTCCTCCCAGTCCCCGCGCAGATCAAGTTTGTTTCCGATATTCGATAACTTGCCCCGTTTCCAAGTAATCGATAAAAATCAAAAACGAAATCCTGTTTTTTGGGCGATTTCGGTAAATAATATGAGCTAGAGTCACAAAACTTGACATGTAGCTTCTAGAATAGTATATATTTTAATTTTATGTCTACCGCCTGTCGGAAGAAAAGGGTCCTGGGTATCCCCTAGTCGGGAGCTCCCGACTAGAACCTCTTACTTGTTTTTGTTTAAAATTAATGTCTGGTGCTCTTCAACCCTGCGCTGTTGTGTATGCTACAGTTTTGTTTTGTGTGTTTTCAATCTATTAATTGATTTTGCTGTTCCTATATACATAGGTATATATATAACTATATGAAGGGGGCGACCGCATGTTGCTGAAAAATTGTCAATTTGCAGCAGCTCGTAATTAGTGGTCTGTCCGGCGCTGGCAACTTTATTGGCCTGTTTCAGGAAAATGCCGAAAATGCAGCAATTAGTGCTTGAGGTTTAATAAACACACGCACACACACGCTCTCTCCCCCCTTCTATCTCTCTCTCTCTTACACGCACGTACACACACACACACACGCACGCACAGGCGCGCGCACATATAAGTGTTGTAGTCCATTACGCACAAATTGCTAGAGGAGACGCCGTCAGCAATTGAAAATATTTGCCTGCAAATTTTGTGATAGGCCCCCTCTTTCTCTGTTGTTATTTTTATTTCTTTTTTATTTCTGTTTGCTCTCTATCCCCCCTCTCTTCCTTTCTCTTTGTATTTGCTGTGTAAACATGGAAGGGACGCTTTGTTGTTGCTTGTTGCAACACTCGCATGTGGCACAAACCAATTGACCCAAATTTAAAGCAGCGCACAAATAGCTGCAAGCGGCTGGCAACCAGAACGCAGTCGCACCGGGCTGAGCTATGGATCTAAAACTGGGTCCAGGCCATGGGATATGGATTGGTATTAGGGAACTGCACAGCCCCCTCACACACACGCACACACACACACACACACACATGCCAGCAGCTGTTGGGAGTGTTTGTCTGACTGCGGTTAATTGCATTACACACTTCGTCGAGGTGTTATTAATTTTATTTCTTTGCCAAGTGCACGTAATGACATTTGGGCCCGCTCCGCTGGGTCTATCCGTCCGTCCCATGTTTGACATACATTTCATGCTCAATTACGTGTGTGCAAACATGTTGCAACTGCTCGTTAATTCCCATTTGACAATTAAACAAAAATAAGCACTTTGTGTTCATGCAGATCAAATTGATTTTCTGAACGAATTGCATTTAAAAACTATGTTTACCTTATTGAATAATAAACTTAATTAAACCACACATTTGGTATAGTTAAGTACATTCTACTAAATTTAGTTGAATGCCCGTTTTCGTTTCATGCAACTGGCAAAGCTCATGTTAGTTGGGTAATTTTGTTTCCTAAGCCGCTTTTTAATGAAGTGCTATAATTGTGCGCAAGTGTGGCAACTCCAAGCAAGTGGCAACGTCTTGACCTAGACTTGCCAGACCGGCAAGTGATTTATAATTTTGCAAGTCTGCACTAAAGAAACCCCTTTACTATTTTTGGTCTTCTGCTCTATGAGAAACTAAGTTAAAAAAAATATGCAAAGTTAAGCAGCTTGTAAAATTATTTCGAATATAAACAGAAATTTATGCAATTCCGAAATTCCCAAAAAAACTTTTGTCAGAAATTGTACCCAGTTGGTCATTGAGCAATTTTTATCAGTCAGCTCCAAACTGCGGTTGTTTGTCTAACTTTCTATTGTTGTTCAAATTGCGTAGAACACACGCTAAACAGACGTCGGCATACACACACGAACACAAACACGGCGACAGTTTTGTTGTTGTTGCTGTTGTTGTCCTTATTTTTGGCCAGCTGGCAAGTGGAACAAAAGGCCAAAGCGGAATTTTCTGCAGAAGAGGGAGCGACGCTGTCGGAAAATTAGCGATTCAATGAAATGGGATTTTAAATGGCTGAAAACTTTTTAATGCGTCTACGGTCGCCCTCGACATGTTTGTAGCTCGTGTCTGGGGCGGCGCCACGGCCGGGTGCGCGACCCGGGACGCCGGCAAAGTTGTGCAACGCGAGTTTTTGCCACTTGCAGTTGCCAGTTGCCAGTTGCAGCCGCCGCAAAAGTTTTTAAATTATGCGCACATTTGCAGCGCCTCGTTGCTGTTTCTCTCGCTGCCATGTTCTGGTTCTTGTTGCTTCTGTTGGCCGCGCCGGAAATGGTCTTTGGCCGAAAGTGTTACACGCAGCGTGCAGCCGGACGGATGGCGTGCGACAACGACCCTGTAGGTGAAGATGGAGATGGGGCGACGGGCTTGGATAGGAGTCCCGGCTTGGGGCTGTGGGCGCGCAAACAAGTTGCAAACAGTTGTTGCGCTACAATTTTCAGAGCTTCTGTAAACGGCAATGGGTCGAGCGCGGGAGCGTGTCGCGGCGCAGCGCGGTATGGGACGGAACGAGCAATTGCCTTTCGGTTGCAATTTATGTATTTTTCCCCATATCAATTTAGTTATTTATTATTTTTCTTTGCACTTAATGAAGAAAGTTTCTAATTACAAGAATCTCGTTTGCAGGACACACAGTGCAGTTTGCTCCATGTGCAGCGCACGCCGAGCATCTGTTCGTTTCTGGGTCTCAGCGTGCCGCCACAGGATGCCGGAGATCGCACCGCCGCCACCACCACCACCACCACTACCCCTAGTACAACAACTAGCACCACCACCACCAGCACGCCGGCCACGGCAACGGGTAAGCCAGCCGAAGCAGCAACAACTGCTGCAACATTTCCAATAGTGGCAGCTGTTTCCAGCCCAACGGCCTCCGTGGGCAGTAAGTGCAGCTAGCCAAGATCCTTTAGCAGCAGTTGACAACCTTAAATTTACAGGCATCCTGGGCATAATCCTGTCGGTGACTTTCTTTGTGGGATGCTTGGGAATGTTTGCCTTCTCGCCGGCGCGAAGGCACCGCGTGCGTCGACTCTTCCGACGCAGCAGCTCAGCGGTGCGATATTCCAGGGTACGACTTAATGGTCAGCAATCGTTTAGCCATTGTCCAACCAATGATTTTATTGCAGGTACATTCGAACGAGGAGGCTAATCTGCTTCTAGAACCGAATGGAGAGTTTACAGAAAGCGATGATGATATGCTACTTTAGAAGTGTACACCGAGGAACCAGGCTGTAACGCGTACTGATTGCTATAGAAAGTTAACCAAGTGACATAGACAAAATGAAAATTTATAAAAAAGACATGAGAAATCCCAAAGTGAGGAACATTCAACACCAAAGACAGAAAACGCAACTGATTGTGAATTAAAAACTGATAGTAGACAAGTAATGAATTGTATTGATGAAAGTTATTGTGTACTTACTTATGTACAATACGTCTGGATGACAACGACAAACATACAAACCCAATTTAATGGAACTATTTATGTATATGCCTAAACAATATTATATATTTTATATACCTGCACTTCAAATATGTAAAGGCAAAACCCCAATAAGGCCCCGTAGCCACAAACTTAACTATATACATATTTGTAGCTAATTGCTAATAGAGAATTGCCTGCGACAATTGCTTTATAACTCTTAAAGTATTTTACCAAGCAACATTACTTTTACTTATGTTTAAGTTAACTGCAGGTTTATATTCGACATCTTAAAATCAATACTGCGGTTAAATGTTTGACACCGTTTTTTTTTTGTTTGTTTTATTGTATGAGACTGGGCGATGTGTACTTAATTTGTTTCGTGGTATAACGTTTTTACTTTTGTTTTTTAGTTTATTAAGCCGGCTGTAAAATAATTCAATTTTAAATAACAACATAACTGTATGTAGTTCTATATATACTCTGTATAAAAAGAATTTGAAAAACCTAAGCGAAAATAAATATATAAACATATTTTTGACATTGTTTTATGATATTTTACTTGGGGATCTGAGTTATCTGAATGAAGCTCTTCGCTAAGCTTAGGCGTCTTGGGTAAATTTGACGTCCTGAACGGTAAGTAACAATGTGAGCGTAATGTTGGATTTAGGACGTAAGTAATTACTAAAACTAGGTTTTGAAAACTTTGATGAAAAAAAAAAGTAAAAATAAAATTTTACAATCAAAATATGATTTGTTGCTTTTTTTTTGTTTGATAAATTAAGTCTAAATTTTGATCAAATTTTACAAATTTTACAAAAATGGCTTCACAGTTATTCAGTAAATGGGGTTGTTCAGTTATCAGTAAATTTTCATCCCAATCTGTTTTTTAGATAAGATTTAGACACAGCATGGCATATCTTTCTCAAATCCAACTTATCTTAACTCACCATTGAATATTACGGTTAATTTTGCGAATTTTAATTGTTAGTTTGATTAGAAATAATATAGTTCCATACAGCTCTTCAACGCTTGCGGGTGGAATTTTTTAGGGCAGTTAGTTATGCAGACTTCTGAGTTTTTTAGCTAGGTTACGTTGATAGAAGAACAGTTAATCAGCCAGTTCGTGATAAGAATCCGTTTTGTATAGATAAAGCAGTTGTTTGATTTTTAAAATATATTTTATTTACTGTATTTGTATACTTGACATACTCGTGTACACAAATACATTCAATGATGTACATAATATGTATGTATTCATTTTGTATAAGTAAATGAGTGTGTCTGCAATAAATTTGTAGGTACCTTAGGCAATACATTTCAGAGACATGACATATCTACTTATACGTTATTTTCTTTAATGCTAATTACAATTTATATAACATACCATTTATGCGTATTATGTATTCTTACTATATTACTGAAATGTGAAAATGAAGAAAAATGCATATGATTGGGTAAGGTTGATAAAGTGATGTATGTAGTAAATATGTGTTATGCCGTGTATGAAGGACATTTACGAGTACTCAGCTAATAGCGTCATGATAGAGATGCCTTTGCACATACATATATAGTTTGAGTGAGAGTTTTGTGGAAATATAAAAACTTTTCCATTTCTTTTATGTACAGTGGTAATTTCTTGTTGGGTGCTTTAAATAAACTCACTTAGCTAAGTACGCATCGAGACATACAAAGTGGGATGATATAACTATGCATATAGATTCTTATGGTTTATTTATTTCATTTTGTTTTAATTACATTCAGTACACGGCATAGTTTATATGCTACTTTTTGGATACGTCATATGTATGTATATTGCATGTGCATTAATCAATAGCTTATAACAAATAATATAGATTGTACAAAAAATAAAGCTCAGTTTGTTCAAAAGTTAAGTAAAACTTGAGATTCGTGCAAACAAATGAAATGTGATAATCCTCAAAATAAAATCAAATTATTTCGATTGTGAGCTTTCTCTAGCTTTTGCGTGCGTTGAACTTAAACATAGAATATACAATATCATAATTATATAATGTACAAAATAATTAGGCTCTACTATGCTTAACTTACATATACATAACACTAAACAGAATGATAAGCTCTCTTAACTCTCAACTAGCTCAAGTTGTTCATTTTTTCAATTTGTAAATTTAATATCTTTTTTTTTTTTGCTTTTTTGAGATTTTCCATTTTCTTTCTCTTTTTTATGTCAACAAAGGCCACATGAAATATTGAAAATTGAAAATTTTCACCAATTTCGTGCATTGGAACTACAAGCAGCAGATGCGTTTCTTGTAAAATTATTCTACAGAATTGAACTAGACCAAAACACAGATACAGAGATGCACACACACGCAGACAGTCACACGCATACACACATACACACACACATAGATCTAAAGAAATAAATTTGAGTGCAATTTGAATTGGCCACAAAAATGTTGTCTAGACTTTGTTAAGACTTGGTTTAGTTTTTCATTTATACATTCAGCTGGATTCGGAATTGGTCATAGCGTAAGGATTGAATGCCTTAGTGAAAGAGGAGCTCCTCATCGTCGGGCTCCACTTTGTGCCAGTTCTATACGTCGCTCTGCTTGGCGTTTGTGTTGATGATGAAGGCGCCATTGATGTGGCCATTGCCATGGTGTGCCTTGCCATTCGGCGCATACAGATTGGTGAGGCCATTCTTGCCATTGGCAATCATGATGGCTGTGTGCGGGGTGCCGCCATTGAGCTGTGCCACCAGGGGATTCTTGGTGGTATCGCCAGGCGGCGTGGTCAGCGGCGGCGTCACCGGCGACGGCTTGATCAGTTCCAGTTTGTCATCTGTGGAGCCCTTCAGCGCCGACTTGATCAGCGCTCCGTTGCCGGAATTGCCAATGGGTGCACGATGCGGCAGTGCATATCGCAGCTTGTCCCAGAACCACGGATCACCCCACTTCAGATAGGTGTTCATTCTGAGGTATGACTTCATCTCATCGTCCAGCTGCTCAATGTCCCCAATGTCCGAGTAGATAATCACAATCACGCGCGAGCGTCCCTCATTCAGTGCCGCCCTGTGCGCCGCACGGAACTCCATGCGCGCCCAGTCGGACTTGATGAAGTTCGGGCTCAGGACAATGATGGTGCGCCGCGAGTCCGCGACGGAGCGTACAATATTCTCGGGTATGAAGCCGCCCACCAGCCAGTCGCGCACGTGCACGCAGAGCGTAAACTTTTTGGGGCCATGCTCCAGTTGCGGCACCAGGTGCTTTTCCACGAAGCTCTGATCCTTGTGCGAATACGAAATGAATGCATCGAACTTTTTGTCCTTGTCCAGCTCCGCCTCGGTGACGAACCACATGCACAGATTGTGCGCATACAGCCAGATCTTGATCTCCTGCTGGTATTTGTAGTAGAGGGCAGCGCTGATGCCCAACAGGAAGCCGGTCAGCGAGATGACCACAATCAGCGCAACGAACAGGGGTCGCGGGCATATATCATTGATATTCAGTTCCATGAGTCGTGTGGGCATCTCCGCATCCATGCAGAACATCTCCGTGTGATCCGGTATACTCTTGTATTTATTTTGAGTGAAGAGCAACAGTTCCATGGCCTCGCAGTTGCACACCCAAGGATTCTGGGAGAGACGCAGCGTCAGGTTAATGCTGTTCATGGTGCTGTTCAGGTAGCCGAGCAGCGTTGAGTTGAGCACCTGCAGTTGATTGCGACGCACATCTAAGTACTTCAGGTTGCTGGGCAGCTGGTTTACCTCCAGCTGGGTGAGATTGTTGCCCGCCAGATGTAAGCTAGTCACATTCTCGTAGCCGGGCGCATTGCTGGACGGCAGCTTGAGCAGCGTATTGTTCTCTACATACAGTTCCACTTCCAACAGATTCGGCGGGAGGCGTGGCAGCTTTGGCACCTTGGTCAAGTCGCCATTGGAGCAGTTGACAATTAGCGTTGCGTCGAAGGTGCGCACCAGGCAATCACAGCCGCGTGGGCAGCGTCTCTCATTCGGGTCCTCTGCCTGGTCAAAGTTGCAGACCAGCTCCCGAGGATGCACGGAGCGCATGGGACGATTCTCCAAGGCACTCGGCGCCTGGCAGTTCAATCGATCCGTATATGTGACCAAATTCTTGGCATAGTCCGGCTGAATTTCGCCGCGCACCACCTGCAGGAAGCGCAGCAGGGTGCAATCGCAGACCAGGGGATTATCATTGAGATCCACATTGACCGATTTCACGCCATGCACCAGTCGCAGACCCTTGTCAATGGGCTGGAACTCGGTCTGCTTGTAGAAGTGCACGGTGCGTATTTGATTGTGGGTCATATTGATGGTCAGATCGAAGGCGGAAACAAAGTCCAGGTCGGAGTAGTCCAGCCAGGTGAAATTGTTGTAGCTCAAGTCGATCTCCTGCAGCTCGCGCATCGCATACTTCCAGTCGCTGAAGATGACCATGAGGGAGTTGTTGCGCAAGTTGAGCGTCGTCAGATTTCGCAGATGGGCGAAAGGCGAACCAAGATCCACATCCACTCCATGCACCGTCAGATACTCGTGCAGATTGATGCGATTGTTGGCCATATTCAGTTGACGCAATAAAACATTGCTGGCAAAGGCCTGGGGTCGAATGTTCACAAGCTGATTATCGTTCATGCGGAGGGTTTTCAGATTCACCAGTTTGCTGAACAGTTTGCTGCAAGAGAGATGGAGAGGAAGGAGAGAGGGCTTATTACCAGATACTTTAACTCAATGACACTTGCTTAAAGTGCTATTAATCAGCTTTTAAAAGCGTTACGTGAACTAACACTACAGCGAGAGAAGGCCTGTGTGCAAGTGTAAGCTTTAAGCTTTAATTGATCTCAATTTTCTTATGGCAAATACGATACAATGCAGTTATTTTTCTTTGTGATAAAAAGCTTTAAGATGTTTGTGCTTAAAGCTCTTTCTTTTTTACTACAATTAACGAGCCAAATAGCCCTCAACTTTTATTACAAGTAGTTTCGTATTATTTACTTCAAATAAAAGTGCGTACAATTTTCAGAATATTTAGAGCTTTACGTTTTTTTAGCTTAAAGCAATTCTTACATATTCTAGTGTTATGCTTAGTAATAAAAAGCTTTTACAATAAAATGTACTTAATGATTTTCTGTTCAAATAAGGAAAGCTTTAGAGTTAGTAAAGCTGCAAGCATTGTGAATCTCAAAAGCTCTCTCTGATTAGTTCAACTTCTAAGTACAATTTTAAGCAAGTAGTATGCTGGAAATTGTTTAGTGTGCTTTTAGCTTACCTGGAAATTTCGGAGAGCTGATTTTCAGCTAGATTTAAGTTCTCCAATTTGGACAAATAATTAAAGATGCCGTCGGGCAAATGGCTCAAACGATTCTTGTGCAAATCCAAATTCACCAGATTCACCTGATGCTCCAGCAGCTTGACAGGCAGAGTGCTTAGCAGATTATCCATTAGCGAGATGTCGGTGAGTGCCGTCGAGTTCTCAATGAGATCCGCAGAGATGGATTCCAGTTCACAGCGCAGGTACAGGGTGCGCAGTTCGGGCAGATTGGCAAAGAGGCGGGCGGGCAGCGTGGGCAGCGGCACGCGATTGTTTTGCAGCTTCACCTGCTGCAGCTTCTGGTTGTGCTCGAAGAGACCCTCGGGCAGCGAGCGGAAGCTGTTGCCATTCAGATTGATCTCGGTGACATTGGTCAGCAAGGCAAAGACATCGGGCCGCAGCTGAACAATGCCATTATTATGCAGATCGACATCCCTTACGGAGGTGGCGCCCTCGAAGTCGTGCTTGCTGAGATTGTGCAGCTGATTGCTCCACAGGTTCAGGTGCAGCAGCTTGTGCAGATTGTGGAAGAGGCCGCGTGGCAGCTGGCGCAGATTGTTGCTGCCTAGCTCGAGGAACTGCAAGTTCTCCATGTTGGCCAACAGCCGGGCAGGCAGCTCACCCAGATTGGCGGCACGCATATCCAGCCAGTTCAGGTGATGCATGTCGCGCAGCAAATCATCCGGGATGTAGGGCAAGCGGCGGGCGGCAAAGCGCAGCCGCTGCAGATTCTGCAGCCGCTCCAGGTGCTTGCGGGTGACATTCATGCCCAGATCGTTGCCTTCAAAGATGAGCACCTTGGTGTCTTTGATGCCCAGATGATCCATAATGCCCGCTATCGGCGTGTGATACGGCAGCGGGCAACGCCTGATCTGCACCATATCGATGCTGCCAATGTTCAGCTGCGGCATCTGCTTATATTCCGAGGCATCCGTCAGATTGCATTCGATCTGGACCGTCGAGCCGGGTCGTATGGTTATCTTGAACTTGGGATTGTAGCTGCTGCCGGGACAGTTGAGCTCATACTCGGACAGAGATGGTGCGCACTCGCACGACGAGATGGTCAGATCCCGGCAATCGTCGCGGCCAAAGACGGCCACGCCCAGCTGCCAGTTGAGCGCCTGGAGAAACACAACCAGCAGCAACGTGGGCGCTGCTGCGCTTACGGCTCGCATCCTGTCGCACTTGTTGTCCTTCACAGACTGTAAGCAGAACAAAAAAAGTATTTTTCTTATTAAAAAACATCATATTAATATGAAGACTAACTATGGAAAATTATATGATAATATGGTACCTCAATTAGAACAGTTTTATTCTTTTTATAAATATTGCAACAGCTTTTATTTATGTCTGCTTTCTTATAGCAAGCAACTTGAGGAACGTAAAGAAAAGCTGGCTCCAACACATCCACAGCTTAGATATTCCGTCAAAGTAGTTTGTTGCTAAAGTGCTCAGTTAGCAATAAAGATAAATTACGAAATATGCTCAGCTAATTCTTCGACATGTATGCCTTAATATTTCAGGGTTTTAATTTTCTGGTAATAAACCTTATTGATCCAGAACGGCAGTTCTTATATGTATTGTCCTTCTCAAGCCATAAATACATTCACATATGGCGGCTCTTCCTTTGCCACAAAAAGTTTTCTTCCTTAAAAAGTAGAAGGTTTTCCTTGACACGCCAATTATAAAGCATTATTTCAGATAAACTTAATTATTGACCACTTTAAATGATGTTTCTTTTCGAAAAACTAATGTAAAAATAAACTTTATTAAAAGTTCTCACAGTTTTTAATTCAAGTAACGCCCTTTATCAAGGCATTAAGCAAAGAAGTTCCACACATAGGCCGCGTGTGACGAAAGCAGAATTTCAATTTAATTGTGGCATTTGATGGATGGAATGACTGTCGCGGCAGTTGTGAACGACAAGTCCAGCAGCAGCAGCAGCAGCAGCAGCTGCAGCAGCTGGCTGGAGAAAAGGACGAAAACAACTCATTCACTCCACAAAGGAGAGTACAAATGAGCTGGTCATGTGAGAGGGCCTGTAAGGAGTCGGCGCTATGCATCCTTCCCTTCCTGGTTTGCCCCTGTAATGTTGCATTATGTGTCTGGCACAGCCTCCCCCTCCACGCACCTGCAGCAGTCACACCTGAAAACCTTTTGGAAAGCGGGTTTCATCCGCAGCCATCCGCATCCCCAGACCGGGCGCCACGAGCTCTCTTTGGCAACTCTGTGGTGTAATTACGGTCAGGGAGTGTATAAAATGTTGTAAAATGTTCAGGTTTTTCATTTTTTTTTGGCTACCGTGTGGGCGACGTGCACTTTACGGGCTTTGTGCATTTAATGAATTTGTCATGCACTCGAGTGTTGCTTAAAGCTTTAAACGACTTTGAGGCGGCCAAAGGACTTTCGTCCTGCTGCGGCACAATTAAATTGTGCCCATTAGGAAGATTTTTGAAAAGGAATTCAATTAAAACTTTTCATCTGGCCTTCTTGTTGTCCTCTCGCTGTCTTCACTTGGCCATTTGTTTTTGCCCAGTTGGCTTCCAGTTAGCTGCATTTCGGGCCTTTCAGCCGAAGCTTTCGGGTCTGACGCCATAATTTTGTTGCCTACGACAGCTGCTTTTGAATGAAATTTTGATAAGCCAATTAAATTATACGCGCTGTAATTTGATTTCCAATTTGGTGACTTTTTGCTGTGAGTTCGCCGCCCGCAGGCGAACAATTTACTTGCCATTTGCTTTTAATTAGCCTACAACAATGATGAAATTTTCACTGGCGCCTCGGGCAAAGTAAATAATTATAATTACAGATATTGAATTTCCTTTTGCAAGTGCATTTTCTACGCTTGGCCACCTTTTGATTTTTCGTGAAATATTTTAAATACTTGTGATGTTTAAGGTACAGGAGATTATTCCACCAATGAATGGGGTAAGTTTAATCAGCTTTTTGAAATGTTCATTTGATTTTAATGCTTATAAAATGAAAGCTTAAACGAAGGTTTTAAATTTCTTTAGTATATAAGAGCTTTACTCAAGAAATTAAAAACCAGCGTAAGCTTCAGGTGCTTGAAAAGCATATTCGTATTAGTTCATATTCTCATAGCTATTAGTTGAAATGTATTTTAATTTATACGATTAACAGATTATAAATGAGTTTTATTGTTAATACCCAACTAATTTTATTTAAAAGCTATTCATTTATACTGAGCTCGTCATTTTGAAGCTTTCAGCTTATACGTGCTTTATTATATCTTGGGTTCGCTTTATTATGAATACTCAACACATTGAATTCCAGCTAAAGCTGTCTGTGGATTATAAAGCTTTTTACTAATATTGCCAGCCGACTTATTTATTAATTTTTGTTCACAAAATTGATTGCACTTAGCTTTTAACCAACACTTTACTGGCTTAAATCCCATTGCTGACCGAGCTGGCTTAAGTGCTAATCGGATGAGGTAGTTCCCAGAAACTATTTACTGATTTGAAGTTCCCTCCCCAATGAAGCTAAGCCATTAGGCGGCAGCGTTAACACGCACTGGTTGCATTGAGTATACGATACGTTGCACAGCCGATTGCAATGCCCAAGCGTCGTGTGCCGCAATCCGTTTAAATCTCAACACCTGATTTTAGCATAGCCCCGGCTAAGCGAATATATAGATGGATGTGTATAGATATGTGTTTGTATTTGTGCAAGGTGCTGGGTAAGCGGCTGCTGCTGCTGCTGCTTCTGCTGAATATTTGTGAAGCCAACTTCAATTTCGCATAAAACTTTAAGCACTTTTCGCCCGCTGGCGGCCAAGTTAACCGAGTCGAAATAACAGCTAGTGCACCGTCCGTTCGTCGTTGGCAACCCAAGCCTTATGGCCACAAGGCACTGTTTTGGCTTTTAAATTTGGCCCGGCTTATCTAAACAGGCAACGCTGGCCAGGCCGAGCGGGCAATTGCTGCTGTTGTTATTCTTGCCTAGATTTTAAACATTTATATTCACTTAAGGAAATTACTTTTAACTTTTATGCTACGCTGCCCGTGTAAATAACCAACAATGGCCAACAGGAGCTGCTCCTGGCTGCGATTGCTTCTGCTCCTGCTCCTGCTGATGATGCTGCTGCTGCTGCTGCTGCTGCTTTCAATTGATATGGCTCAGCGCGTGTTTTCCTGCAATCTAATCTAAGCGAATTCTTGTTGACAAGTTTTTCGAAAATGTTCAGCCAATTGGCAGTAAGTTGAACTAGCTCAAGAACGGGCAAAGTAACAATAACAACGTGGATAATATTTAATGAGGCCTGAGCTAAGCAATTTGTGTGTGTGTGTGTGTGTATAGGAATTGAAGGCCCACTTTCAGGCTGCCAATTAAGTTGGCCTCATTTTCAGCCTGCAACGGTAGCCTGCCCCATCGGCACCTCATTTGATCCTGGCTGGCAATTAAAAATAATTGTTAATTTTAAACGTCACACACGACACACACACACACACACACGCAGGCACACACACTATATTATAAAGTCATATGGCCTGGTAGGTGGTTTTCTTCCTCTTTTTGCTCGCATTTGTCTGTTTTAATTAGACGCTAACCCTGCCAACCCGCTCGCTCGCCCGTTACCCTATTCACAGTTCGAGTCGTTAATAAAGGTTAACGAAGTTTTGCCAACGCGCAGATTTCTTACACATTTATACACAAACACGTATACATACATACGCCTACGCACACACACTCGCACACGTGTGGAGATTCCAGCTAGAGTGCGCATTTTTGCACTCACGTGCTCTTTTCCGGTATGTAACGGTACTAAATTCATTAGGCACACTAAATTACAACCGCAGCGCATGATGAGACTGGGCAGGGGGCGCCGGAGGAGCCGAAGGAAGTCTGAGTTGAGTTGGGTTGAGTTGGGGCACATCGAGGCGGAGCGGGGCGGGGCATGGTGTCGTGCCAGGTGACGCCAGGTTGCCTACAGACTTGGATTTTTATTGCCGACGCTCTACAAAGTGCTTCAATGTATGCAAACATACATATATATATGCTTATATGCGTGTGTGTGAGTGTGTGCGTGCGTGTATGTGTGTGTGGCTGCTATTAAATAGTCGCACCGCCCGCAGCGCGCTTTGGAAAATTGGCTTTCGCATGCCTGCGGTGCGCTTTATTACTGCGAGCAAAAACAGCAACAAGAACAATAAGTGCGAGTGTTTGTGTGGACTGTGCTCGACTAGTAGATACCCTACTAAGACACGTAATATGCAAATATTTGAAAAATATTTATAATTGTAATCAAGACTTTTTGTTGGATTTCAATAGCTGAACTCTTATATCAAATGTCTTTCTGTTTCGTCTATAACATCCTTTCAGCTGGATTTATACCATATCTCATTATCTTATTATACCCTTTACTTTTCACGCATTTTTAATGACTACAGGGTATGGGAAAAACAATTTCAGGCATGCGATTTAATGCTTAAATTTCTGAATGCCTGACAGTTGGATTAAGGCAAAGTGTTTTAATGCCTTCGTCTTTTAATGACGTTGACATTTCCATTTCTGTGCGCCCGCGCGCTTCACAGAATTTTCCAATTTCCCAATTTCTTGTCATGTTGTGCGCCCGATCCCGCCCCCCAACACTCTGCCCGCCCCACAAAAGTATGCTACAGCAATTGTGAGGCGCCTGTAGCAAACGCATTCATCAATCAAGTTGACTAATTACCACAATTGTTGGCGAGCGCAGCGCAGCAACTGTTCGGCTTGTTGAAGCAACGATGCCACGCCCCCACACGCACACACTCCCATACACACTCACACTGCTGCGGGGCAGAGAGAAACAATAACAGCAGCAAATAAACTACAAGTTGTTTAATAATTTCTTATTAAAAAATTTCGAACAGCAAAAAACAATAAAATACTTTTACAACTTCTTACACACACACACAGACAGCCGCATGTGCATATGTGCACACACACGTACACCCGCATATACAATCCATGGCCCACATCAGCAGTAAGTTTCCAGTTGCTGGCCAACTGCTCTTTGCCCGGTTGTGGATTTGTATCTTATAGTTGGCACAGTCAACGTTTCATTCATGTGGATGTGTTTCTGTGTATGTCGCTGTGTGTGTGTGTGCCTAGCCAAAAGATTTCAATACTTGGAAACTTTAGCAAGTTGTGAGCCAATGTTTATGGCGCCCAACGTGGTTTACAACGTTACTCCGGCAAACACATGGCCAACAATTCTGTGTACACAGAAGTGCCAAACTGGATGCTGGGACGTGTTTACATAGAGCGTAGCTGCCCAGAATGGGTTGGGGCTGGGATTGTCGGGGTGGTTCAAAAACATAAGAACTTGTACGAGAGAATATTCGTATTGCTATGACTGAAGCGCTGAGCAAATAGCTGTGTTGCTTATTGGGTTTGGGTTGAACGCGTCGATGCAACTCTCTCGATATTGGCAAATACTCGAGCGAGGGCAAGACACACATGTTACAGCTTATATTGAAAAGGGCGTTGCAAGCATGATCTATAAACATTTTATAAACAAACAACTGACAAACATGTTTTCAGTTTTTAAATGTTGCAGCTTATGCCCAAAGCTTACGAAAGAAAACGAAAAGCTGCACTGTGGAATTGGGATACAGTTTTAAGTCTTATTGGGAAAACACTTTTATAAGAAATATATCATATTAACAACTTATAGGAAATAAAGGCTTAAGCCCAAATATTGACATGGCAATTGGAAGGAAAGTAAAGGACATTTTCAAAAATTCTGAAAATATGTGCCACAGGGAATTTTTTGATTTTATGAATTGTGCAAACATTTTGAATATCGTAGTAAGTGATATATGTGAGCATTATGCCTTTACATGCTGCTGTTTGTTTGTTATCCAAGTGTAACCACAACTTTAATGAACGCCATGCTAATCCCTTTAATGCGCCATTTAGCACAAGGCATCAAAGCAAATTAACAATTAATTAGAACAATTGTGCCTTTGGCTAACTGAGCCAACCACAACAACAATATCCCCACTAAACTTAGCAACAAGCCGTGCGGCTGCTAATTACATGAAGTCTGCGCGAAACAAGATATTTAATCGGCTTTACATATATGAATGCAAGACATATAGATTCACGTAAATGTTACTGTCTTAGCTATTTACACTTTTACTTCTAAACATATTTTCTTAAAGCTGATTTTTGTTGGATTTACACTCGAATAAATTCGAAAATCGAACCCAATTATAGTTGCTTGTTGGTAGCTTCTTTTGCTGCTGCTGCTGCTGGTGCTGCTCTTGTGGCTGTAATCGGAGTCCACCAGACAAAACAAGACTAAAAATAACTACAGGCTGCTTACGCTATAACGTCTCCGAGCCGAAATGCAATTTGTACTCAAGTCTGCTGCGGTTGGGCAATGTGTTCGTGCGGAACAGCGTCGCAGAGCGGAGCGCTGCATGCAGTGGGAGTTCTCTGCCCCTCATGGAATGCTCATATTAAAATTTTGCAATCATTTTTCTTACGAGCACAGCCTTGTGTTGTGCATGATATAGCCTGCATCATGGGATACAATGAAGTACGAGCCAAGAATACAAAAGTTCTGCATTCATTGTATACTCTTTCTTCCTACATTTGTACAGGTATATTTACTTAATTATCTTTAAATCAGGCCAAGAACTGTAGAGTTTTCGAGAGTATAAACATAGATATAAATGGATATATATCTATGTATATATAGTTATTATTATTTGTATATTTATATCCCATTAGGGTATCAGGCAGTTGGTCAGTTTTGCTGTGCTCGTACTTTAAGTAGTTTTCATTATAATATTATATAGCTGCGCTAGCTGTTAATGAGATCTGCTGCACCACCGTGTTTACCAGGCATCTAATGAGCTGTGCAAAACCAGAGCCCAACTTCAAAGAGCCAGCGACAAAGCCATGAGATATTCAGACGCTCATTACTTGAACCAGCTGAGCGAGAGAGATAGAGATTGAACGAAAACTTGCGCTGAAAGCGAAAGATAGCAGCAAGAGTTCAAGTTGCATGCTGCTAAGGCTAAGCAGATGCAAAAAAAATGGGGTTAAGACCCGATTTGCGTATGCTCGACAACGAAGGGCTGCCGCCTGAAAGGCAGCGCATTGTCTCTGACTAAAAAGAAAAGAAAAGAAAAAAGGCATTCAACACAGAGTGAGAGAGAGAGGGAGGGAGAGGGAGAGAGCGGGAGACAGCGAGCGGGAGCAGTCGCCAAGTGAAAGGCTTTGTAATGTCATTTGTCTGTTAATCATGTTGTCGTCTATAAGTTTCTGCCAAGTTTTTGCATAATGCGCTCGTGCTCAAGATAAATGAAGGAACTTGTTGAGCCTTAACTTTGAACGTAACCCATGAGGCAACAGCTGCCCCCATGCAAGAAGCCCTTGGCGCAGGCTCCACTCACTTTTGTCCCGTGTGCGTGACGCATTTGACTTTAATGGGCCTCCATTGTTGTTCAGCCTGTTGACGTTTTTATTATTATTATACCAGCTGTTGTTGTTGCTTTACCCAACGCGGTTAGGTCTGACCAGGGCGCGGGCCATGCGACTGGCTTGTTATTTACTCAGTTCAGCTCTAAGCAAAGTCACTCAAATGGATACTTTGCGGTCGACTTGTCTAGCAGCGTCCCAACCACGCTTCCTGCTCTTCCGCCGTCCCTCACGCCTCATCCTGAGCACTTCCTGTCCACGCACTACTTAGGTTGCCCGCCGGCTGTCTTTTGCCTTGTTTAGTTTTAGCGGCAGCGCAAACATTTAACGAAAATTGATTTCCACTTTCAAGGTACCGACAAACCACTCGGCACTCAAGAGGAGCGCAACTTTTAGACACAAAAGTTTTTGTTTTGTCCAAGTTTGGTAGCATACGCTTTCAGCATCTTTTGATTAGAGTAATTTTAAGATACAGTTCAAAACTTTTCAGGAGCTTTAATCGACGTGCGCTTAAGCTTATTGATTGCGTGAGTACAAGAAAGCCCATTTAAAGCTCAATACCTTTAAAATGAAAACGTGCCGTTTAAATCTAGACTGAGCCAGAAAGCTCAAAGTGCGACAGAAAATAAACGATAAAGTTGGAACCCGAGTACAGTAAAAATACATTAAAGCTCAAAATTTAACAAAAGCTCAAAGTCTATTAAGAAGCTACCGTTGTAAGTTAAGAGTTACATAAATAAAATAAAGCTCACTTAAAGCTCAAGTTCAACTATTATACAATTAAGCCAACATAAAGCTCAATGATTTACTGGCGAGCTGCTGAATTTCATAATATCCGTCTGTAAGCGGGATCCTAATTTAAGTTTGTAATAATTGTCGATGAATCTTTCAATAGTTCAATACTAATCCATTTTATGGCTGCTGCTCCTTAATCTTCATAGCTTCGGCTCAACTCCAATTTAAGCTGGTCTGCAACTCATCTTGTCCAGCTAGGCATTTCCTTAAGCGTCAGCTGGTCGTCAGTCACTTGCCATTTACTCCAGCCACTCCCAGTTAAGGAACGTTTCCTCTTATCAATCCTCTCGCTGCTCTTAAGCCGCTTAGCGCTCGTAAATTTATGTGAAACTGCCACACACACGCACACACATGCACACGCACGAAGAGTAATTCACATAAACAAACAACTTGAAGCTGGCAGAAAAATAGAAATAGAAATAAAATAATAGACCTGCAGAGTGGATGGGTCTGTCCAGTATTCAATGTCCAAATGAAAATGTCGCCCATTGCCTAGAACAGTTTATTATGCAAGTGTAGCCACGCCGAAGGCAGTGGCTCTTCAGCGCTTATTGTAAATAATACAGCATAATGCCAACCTGCCAAGAAGTGTGGCCGGGACCAACTTGGCCTGATTGCCGGGGGACACCGCACCACAGCGCAACGCACTGCGCGTACTCTTCAATTACGAATGCCAGCAGCAGCAGCCAAGACGATGACAACGTTGCGGATGACGGAGACTTGGCGAACGCCGCCTTTGGGTGTAGCGCTGTCTTCAATCTTCAGGGACTGGTTCTACAACTACTTAATTTTGTCGTGGCCACAGCACTGGGCACTGGGCACTGCGCAATGCGCACTCAGCTGCCACAGCGCGTTCTTTGCGCGCTTTTATGCTTTCTTGAGTTCTGTTTATTTCGCTTTTTTTTTTTGTATACCCTGTGACTATGGAATCTGTTTGAAAAGGACAGGATTTACTATGAGCGCTTTTGTAACAGGCTGGAAAAAACATCTTCGGCTCTGCAGAAAAGTTTGGTACTATTTTTGAAGTTTTGGCAGATCTACCCTTTTAATAGGTTAGGAATTTTCTGAATACTTATTTATTTAACTTATTTATTTTCATATTATTTTTGATAACTAGATATACCCATAATAAAACTTCAAAGATGTTTAAGTAAATACAGGGCATCTGCTAGTCGCATACACACTGTGTGCAACATTCCCACTCGTTCCGTTTGTCTCCTTTGTCTGCTATTGTCCATTGTCCGGCCCTCATAATTTGCGCTTTGTTTTATTGCACGAGTTGCATGCTGTTTAATTCGCGGGTCCACAGCTCCAGGCTTATTGTTCCATGCTACACATACAAACATAAGTAAGCAGATAGATGTATGTATGTATGTATGTATGGATGTACATAAGCATAAGTACCCGTAGTTCTTATATATTTTGAAATGTGAGTCACGTTTAAAGTTTGGCGTTCTGTGCCCAGCATTGGGACCTTAAATGGGTTTGGCTTAACTGCAGCGCATCTTCCTTGAAAGTCTCGGGGCCCCATTTATAGCGCTAATTGCGCGCATTTTGTTGCGCTTGTTATTTACAAATGCACACGATTTGCTGGCCAATAACAAGTTGGCTAAGTGCAGCTATCGGGCAAAATAAGTTGCCGAGTAACTAAGTCTGGCAACAGTTTTTCTCAGCTTTTAAGAGCCACTAGGGTTTTTGGGCAAAGGCCAATAGTCAATTGCAATATTATTGCCTTGTTTCGGCTTGGATTCTATTAAGCCTGTTTTTACTGAAATGTTAATAAATAATTAGTGGAAAAATGCACTTCGCGTGCATTGCAATACCCTTTAATAGTGGAAGGAAGACTTGATTTTTAAGGGAAGTTCAAATCGAACTTGATTTTAATAAAATTAAAAAATTCGTTGGGAACTTTAAGATTTGTTATTTATTTGAGTGTGATCGTAAGTTCGATTTAATCTGTATTATATTATTTAAGTAAGTTGTTTTATATTTTTATAATATTCTTTTTTATTGAACTCAAAAACTGTTCGCTTATTTAATTTATTAGATTTTTTGATATGTCTGCTGAAGAACTCTTACGACTTATTCTAGGGTAGCTCGTAGTCACGCATTTCTCATTTCTTGTTCTGTAATATTTTAAATGCCCATATTATGGAATATTTATGTGCTGCCTTGGATTATATGTGCATATTTGCGCTGATTGTGCCCTGCGGCGGATGTGTAAGCGTCGGTCTGACACACACACACACATATATCACACACTCGTACACACACACATATACATACACACAAGTACACGTAAATAGCAGAAGCTTCCGGTTATTTATATTGTACTAACAACAACAAACACAGCGAAACGCTTGTCGATTGGCGTCGTGTCAGGCGCGGAAAATGCCAAAATCAATGGAGATTAAAAGCAAACCAAAATATAAAAAAAAACTACAAGTAAAAGCATTTTTATTTTAATTTTTTTCAAAGTCTTTCACTTTAATGAAAGCTCAAAAATGCATTTGAATCTGTGAAAAGCGTTTTTTTGGATCAATTTATAAATGTTTATATCTTGTGCATTAAAAATGCATAAATATGGCCAGGCTATACGTATGTTGGTAAGTGCATTATGCTATGAATGTGAGTATGTGTGTGTGTGTGTGTGTGTGTGTGTGAGTGTGAATGCTCGTTACGCATTTATATAGACATAAACATTTATCATTAATGGGGCTGCTGCTTAACATATCGCCGCATGGACGCAGAGGCGATAAATAAAGATTAAAATCTCTGAAATGTGCACAAAAGTGGCTGGCACTTCATTTCAATTTATGTATTTATACTGTATTGGACCGCGTAAATTGGTGACACACACGCACTGACACTCACACATGCATACTGCAGGGCGTTGGGCATAAATCAAAAATGGTTGCATACTTTTTGGAGCCACGTTTCAATTGCAAATAATTTAAGCGGTCAACTTCGCAGCCAGTTTAAGTTGAAAGAGAAAATAACAACAGACCACAAGAAAAAAAATAATAAAATTTAAAATTGCGCTGGCAGTGACATTGTGTATACGCACTGTGGTGCGTATTGAAATTCACAGCGTGCGTTTGAGATTTCGTATTTTATTTTTGAAGCACGCTTTTGCCACGCTTTTCCGTCTTATTTTTTATAGCCATTAAATCAAAGTACAAATAAAAGAAAGTAAATAAAAAAAAAAATAAAAGAAGTTATAACCTTGGCGCAGAATGCCGGGCAGGCATTCGCTGTTGTTCGGGCTGGGGAAGTGTTATATGGCCTTTGGGTTCAAATGAAATGCTGTAATGTTGCCATAAAATCGCGAAAATTTCGTAAAATGCACTTTACGCGCAACGCTTGACACACGTACGACTACAGCAATTTTCCATGCAATGAATGAAAATGTATTAACGATCGCTGGGTAAAAGGAAAAACTATTGAGAAAATGTGTAAACTACAAATCGAAACAATAATTATCGCGTGCACGAGTGTTAAAGCAAAAACCAATAACAAAGTATACAATACATTTATACATTTTGCATATTTAAGAGCACATTTAACAGTTTGTTGCATAAACTGCATGCCGAAATTAAATACCAGCATGCTGAAATGCTGCTGCTTAATTATATAATACAGTTACCCGCCACTTCCTCAGCCGCACGCACATTCACATCGAGCAGGCGATGGCCTTTTAATTACATTTTAATAATTGTACCAAAAAATTGCAATAACGCCATAATGGCACACAAACATACTTACGTACTTACATGCATGCGCATACAGTATAAGCCAGCACAAAATTTGGCCTAATTGGTTGCCACAAAATGTTGGAAGCCAAGCGGCAGTTGCACGCTCCGCTGCCTGCTGCCTGCTGCTAGCGACACATTTGACAGCCAACAAAAAATTTATATTTTATATGTCATAGACATTCTGGTAAATACGCATATAGTTTTGAAAATAGTATAATAAAATGCCTTAAACACACACGCACACTCACATCATTTACATGTGCTAAACATTTCAGTTGCAGGATCAGGCTTTTGCTCCTGTTGCCACCAACAGTTGCATTAATTAGTTGCTCAACCCGCTGTTGGGCGGGTTACAGATAGAGGAGGGGCGGGAGGTGTGTTTTTGAGTGTGTGTGGGTGGTTGTGTGGCTCGCTGTTGCGTGTTGAAACTATTTCATATGCAAATGTAAATTTAATGAGTTGTTGAATCTGCTGTCCCAGTGCATGTGCGTTAATTCTGTGTGTGTGTGTGTGTGTGTGTGTCGCTGTGTGTCTTCGCATATTTAATGGCAAATATTTTGTTAATTTTTAATTTTAATTGCAGTCGCTTGTTTGTAATTTTTGCATAATTTCGGATGCATGGGCGTGGCACCACCCACAATCAGCAATTAAATTATGGTATTTATTGTACATTCAGATTATCTGGTTAATGTGGCATGGCAAAATTCATATATGTGTCAGTTGATTTTAATGTACCGAACGGCATTTAAATTCACATTTTATTGTGCATAAATAAATAATTGTAATTATTTATGCCATAAATGTGTATTAAATCAAATAAACTATGGCAAGTGGAGTTGAGTTGAGTTCACGTTGATTAATTCTATGCCAAAGTGAATGGCAAATGCAATTGTCCGGACAGCAAAACCCCAACCCGGTTTTCTCTTTTTTTTTTTGCCAGTGCCATCTAGCTGATGGAATTCAATTAAGTGGGCATCTTTCACAGAACAAAAGCCACATACACACACACTTACACAAACAAATAGTGGCCAGTTGTCCGAAAAGCTCTAAAATGTAACATTCAGTTCGTTGCAGTTTGTTGACTTTTGATACCCTGCACCAACAAAAAGCGGGTAAGAGTGTAGTGTATTACAGAAATAACATGTTGACTTCCCAAATATATAAACGTATATACATATGTATTAAGAAACTTGGCGATTTCTAAAATCAAAGCGACTGGCATTAATTATTTTGTATTACACGATTTCATATAATCGTGATTAAAGGAGCTTTACTTGTCAATTTTTGTTATGGAATTATATAAATAAATTATAAAAAGCAGTCATTACATTCACAAACGTAAAGGGAACTGAAATTTACATTAATTATATACTAGTTGACAACTTATGCATATTATTTTTAAATACAGAACAGGGTATCTATTATTCGTTCGCTGCAAGCTGATGCACTCTTTTTGCTGCTGGCCTTGTTCAAATTTAATTAAATTCTTCAGCTCTTTGAGCCGCAGGATCGCACTTGACGCATAATTTGTCTAGCACTTGAGTGTACTTTTTTGTTGTCTTTTTGTTGTTGTTTTTTTTTTTTTTTTTGCAGAAATGCCAGTTGCGAGTTGCTGTTGTGGCACAAACGCACACTGAGGCGCAAAAAAGTGTTGCATGCCGCAGGCGGTATGCGTGTATTTGATTTTGTGCGGAACTGTGTGTGTGGACCATGCCAAAGAATATAAATTGTTGGGCAAGTTTATCTCACTGTTGCAGCAAAGGGAAAGAATAATTTTTGTTTGCAACACTCACACATACAAACACTTACAAAATGGTTGGTCAGAGTAGTTTTTGTTTTGTATGCCACGCATATGACAAAAATATATACATGTGTCTGTATAAACAGATATACGTGTGTTTTTTAGTGTGTGTGCGCGCGTGACAGTGAGTGATAAAAGTTATGAGCTCTCTGGGGTATTCATTGCATAATTTACAGCTGATATTCACACTTCGCATATCCAATCCTTGCTGAATTAAAGTCTGGCATGCAGTTGCTTTGGAACAGTTAAGGATGATCAAATTCACTTTAGCTTTTCTCTCATAAAAACCCCCATTCGTTTATCAGGGATTATTTTTTAATTTCTGGCCCTATGGCTTAGTTTTGTACACTTTCTGTTTATCATATAATTTTTATTTAGCAGAATTTAAAATTTTTATTTGTACAGGAACAGCGCATGCATACATTTGTTGTATAACCACAGTTTATTTTCTATTGCAATTTCGCGTGTTTATTTATTTAGGTTTAATAAATAATAAAGTAAAGAAACACGAGCATGGTATGTAAATAAAACATAATCATTTGTGTTTCTACCTTGGCATTAATTAATTATAATATTTATATTTATTTTGACTTACCTTTTTTTGCTTTTGCTTTTGCAGTGGAAAATTACCCTTTTTTTCGTTTTGTTTGGCGTCTACAGAAGTTTGTTGTACATTTTTAATGTATATTTAAGTAATTTACTGCAAAGAGAAAGCAAAAAAAAAACAGCATGAAAAATATGCATAAATAACTTGGAGTCGCAGTAAAATGTTGCCCAAAGAGTATCTATGTAAAATAAATGAGAATCTCTAGAGAATATGTAGATGAACGACTTCTTATTACCATTTCAAATGAGCGAAAAATGTTGTTCACAGCGATTTTTTAGCGTTGCCACTTCTGAGCTAGGAGTGGCTGTGTGTGTGTGTGTGTGTGAGAGTGGGTGTGTGTGTTGGTTTTATTATAGCACTAATTATGTCATACATATGCAAAAGTGGCAAATAAGGCGTCGTCCTTGCCCCCTGCTCAAGTGTGTGTACATGACACGCTCGTGTAAGCCACTTAAAATTTAACGAATACCTAATGTCTATTCATAGGAGTCTGTGTGTGTGTGAGTGCGTTTAATTTAATTAAGCTCACTGCTACTTAGCTTTGCAGGGTGGTGCATCTGCAAAAAGCATTTGCAAGTCAAGTGCGTGTGCAACAGAAGGCTGCAACATGACCCAAGTAGGGATAAAAAAGCTGAGTAGTAATGAGTTGAGGTTGCCTCTTGGCATGAAGCATGGCAAAAACAGCAATAAAAAGGAAATCTACATGTGGAACACATACACATATATGATATATTGAGTGCAAAATTTAAGCTTTGCAAAGAACAATATTTCACCGCTACCTTGGTTTATAACTTCTGCAGCTGCACTTATATTCTATTCTATTCACTTTATTTTTAATAAGTTTTTCAATTGAATTTGTGTTGGTTTTCAAGTTTTGCCAGCTCAATCTGAATTTATATTCCTAAATTCTATTCCCAAGAAAAAATTTGTGAAATAATAAATACCAAACATCTAAATCAATGCAAGAAATCTCTCGAATAAATAATAAATTTATCATCTAGCTTCAGATGTAAAAAGGGGTCAAGCTTAGTACATTTTTCGGTTGAGTCTTGTTTGCAAATCCAATTTCGGCTGCTGCATCAATTTGAATATATATTTTTAGGGCTAGTCATAAATATGAAATCAGCAAAGTTTTTGTTTATTTTGTTATGTACATATAAATTGGAATGGTCAGCTTATATTGCATGCTTTCGTCTCCTGCTGATGTTATTTTCTTTATTAAGTAATGCAACTGTTTTTGTGCAAGAAAAACGTCTAATTGGAGGTGAGATGCAAATTTTGCAACTCCGAATTGTTTACGAATTGTAATTAGTTTTATTTTCTTTTCAACTGTGCGCATATAGAAGGGAAAGGGGAAAAATAGAAATGAATAAATAATTGATTGTTTAGTTACATGGACAGTGTATTTTGCCTTATATACGCATAATTGCAATTAGGACTTATTTGTACTTTATTTCTCTCATACAAATTAGGTATTAGAAATTATTTTCGATTTTAAAATGAAGCTTTCGGGCGCACATCGACGGCTTTCTCAAGCAGTGCCGCTTTAAGATGGCCAAGGCCAACTGGCTTCTAAGCCCCAACGACATACCAACCGGGTAGCAAGAGACCTCGGTAGGAGGTGTGTTGTCAGGAGGCTCAAGAGAAGATCTTTCAAGGACCACGAGAACCACGACAGAGGAGACGCCCCAGAGTCTCTCCACTACCTACGTGACGATGCAGCCTTATTCCAAAAAGCCGCTTTTGAGCCCGTTAGCCTCGATAAAGCCTGAGGACCCAACCAGGCTTGGCGAAACATCACCTAAGCCAACTGTGTTGTAATAAAAATGAATGCTATATTTGATCCAATACAATAAACATTTATAAAAATCAAATAAAAAAAATTAAGTTACAAAATACGTTTTCTTTTTATTTTCTATTATTTAAATAAATGTAAGAATTATGGAAGATTTAAACGCAAAGAATTAGAAATAAAAATGTGTTTTGATTTAAATTATTGAATATATATTTTATACACAATATATATACATTATATACAGAATATATATTCAAGGGAGCCAGATACTAATAACTAGCACGAAGTAGATATTAAATACGTAGTATATTAAGATTTATTACTACGCACATATCATTTATATTAACCTTATATCTTATCCCATCTTGTAGCACATAAATATAACGTACTAGCTCCTTTATCCATAGACCATCTCTTTGAGATGTCGTTGGCTTCAGCTCTTCGAAAATTCTTGCCTAGGGTTGATAAGTTACTTTAACCCAGACGCATTTGCAAACAATGTTGTTGCATTCATGTTAGCATTTAAGTATTTGCCACATCGTGTTGCATGTTTGTTCAAAATTAGATAGTTATAATGAAAAAAATGCATTTTGCATAAGCCTGCTGGCCATAGTACAAATGCCAGTATTCAAAGGCTTATTTATAGCAATTAATTAAGCCTGGCACATATATAACAGTTCACGTTCGGACAGACTGACAATAAGACACGTTATTATATATCACGTACATATATATGTATAGATACGTATATGTGTGCGTATGTGTGTACACTCGTTTGGCCTGTAAGCCGCAGTCCATTGCTACAGCTGCCTTTGTTGCCACAGCATGTTGCAGTTGCAGCTCAAATTCACCGAAGCATGCAGCAATACCGCCCATTTCGCCCCCCCAATCGTCTGGCTGTCTGCATGTCTTTCGCTCTGTCTGTTCTGTCAGCTCCCTTCGCATGCATTTTCATATTGAAAATCACTCAAGTGGCAGACCGACAACAACAGCCGCGTGCTTTGTGTGGCAATTTTGGTTCTTTAGCGCGAAACAAAAAAATAATAATAATAAAAAAAAAAAAGAGAATCCAGAGGAGAAAAACAAAAGCAGCTTCATGTTAATTTTAATATACGACGCACAGTGGTGCCGCATAATGAGCGCCGTTTAGCTGCATGCCTCAATGGATGTTAATAAAAGTCGGCACACATTATTTCTAAAGCACAACTGATGCCCTTACACCAAACACGAGTCGCTAAGAGTGTAAGGAAACATAAGCTTTATTTAAAGAGTATATCTATTTCGGTGCTATCTATGCATATTTTATTTGAATGTATTTTTTGTTTAATAATAAAATGTGCAAATGTGTTGCTGGGCGCAGTCAACAGATGTATAGACTGCCTACACTACGCTCCCCAGACAACCCTACACACCACACACACACACACACACACACACACTACACACACTCACACACATCAAATTCTTAACCATTTTTGTGCATGAGTGTGTGCGTGTGAATGAATGTATTGTATACCCGCACGCGCCCGGTATTTGTACATAATTT
This sequence comes from Drosophila montana, assembly GCF_035044405.1. Taxonomy (NCBI): domain Eukaryota; kingdom Metazoa; phylum Arthropoda; class Insecta; order Diptera; family Drosophilidae; genus Drosophila; species Drosophila montana. Next base: position 12,621,482 of record NW_026998620.1, on the reverse strand, counting down.
CATTGCAGCCGTAGGTATTTTTTTGTCTCCCTATTTATGCACAAAACAAGCGCGCACCATCACCGCCCCCGCCACCCCTCGCTCCTGCCCCAACCGTCGCTTTCAGGCACTTTGCTTTGTTTTTAGTTTAGTTGCTAATTTATTTGCTTCTATGCATTTGGGTTTCTGTCGGCATTCATGCAGCTTGTGGACTGCTTTTGTGCGCCTTTTGTGTGGCATTTTAGCATTGCCGGCTTCCCCATATTTCGTCGAGTAGGGGGGGGTATATGCTAGGAGGGGGGTACCATGTTTAAGCGCATCTGCCGGATGCATGCAACCAGCCCCTCCGCACAAACACACACTCACACAACACACACACAACCCATATTAGCTTCTTTCTCTAGCTTTTTATGCGCTACTTCTATTTACTTCTGCTTGAATATTTATAAACTGCAAAAAAAATTCTTGTAATTACATACGTGCTGTATTTTTCCATAGCTGCATCTGTATCTGTATCTACATGTGTATCTGTATCTGTATCTGTATCTGTGCATCTGTTTTGGGGGCAAATGTATCTTATGGTGTGCGTGTTAGCTGCATGTGCATTATTTGCGCTTGGTTGCCTCTTGGCTTATGCATTGCTAACAATGCTAATGAAAGAATAAGTACATAACACAATTGGCTTTGTTAAGGCTTTGGGCCACACTTTGGCTACCAACTTTAAGCGTTTCTTTCTATTGCAGTGGGTGTTCTACTGTAGTCGTTGTTGTTGTTGTTCTTGTTGCGCTTGTTACTATTGGGGCTTCGATTTCCCATTATGAAAACTAGTTTCCCTCTTCTTCTTTGCTCAGCAACGGTTTTGCATTTCTTTTCTAATCAACTTGGCAACCGCAGCGGGCGCATTGAACCGGGAAAGCAGCTTTATGCATTCTTTTGCCCTTGTTGTTGTTGTTAGCCACAGTTGTGGAGCGTGTTAATTACCTTTTGTGCGGCATTGGGCCGCCACCGCAAAGTCAGCAAGTTAGTCGCACGCATATGGAGCCCTCTCGAAGTGGCAAAGTTTTTGCCATCGCACAGGCATTTCTGCAGCTCGCATATAAATCATTTTTCATTAGCTCACGCATGAGCTGAGCTCAGCTCGCACATAAAGAATTTCGCGCTGAATTTTTGGGACAGCTCTGCTTAAGTTAAGGCCGAAATTCTTTTTCGGCCAGTTGTTTATGTTTGTTCCCCTTATGCTTTGCATGTTCAACTTTAATTGAAATATATGACTGGCCTCAAAAAGCAAGAAAAAATATGTAAAAAAGCCAAAAATGCCCTGGATATAAGCACGCAAAAGCAAGAATCGCGTTTTTACAATGCATGCACCTATATATCAAGTAGCTGGCATTTCTACAGGTACATAAACTGTTCACTTGACCTTTGTTTATGTACTTAAACAATTCAGGTAAAATTCTGCGCATCGAACCTTGAAAGATTGTACTTCTTTTTTAACCTATTTCCGAAAGAAGTAAACGCTGGACACAAAATACGAGAATGGCACAAAAAATATATATACTTTTTTGTTTACTCTCTTTTCCGCTCCTTCTCCGCATTTTGCGCTGCTCTTTGTAATCAAGAAAGTTTGCGCATAAATACAGGCCTGACCGATTCAATGGGATGCAAAAAGAGGGTAAATGTGGCAGCAAAAGTTAGCCAACAGTAAAATACTCTTTCCGTAAAATTTTATCTTTAGGGTTAAGTAATGTATTCACGATATTTGCTGTTAAATAAGCATAAAATCTGATGATCTATGGTTAGCCGACCAAAAGATAAAAAGTTAATATTTACGTTGTTACAAATTCTTCTTTCTGATAGTCTACTATCTCATATTTTAAACTTAGTTTCATTATCATTATCATTATCAATCTATAAATATCAATAACCTCCATATATACCCTAAGCTATACTCTTCTTCGAAATCTAACTTCGATAGGATAGATATTTAAGGGGAAAAGGAAAATTTAAATATTTTTTTTGTGATTAAATATTGGTTTTTTTAATCCATTTTGTTTCTTTAGAACGCTGTTGCTTTTTAAATTTAATTCATTAACATCGTATATGATCTATATCCACTCTATACACCCACTTAAAAGTTTTGGGTGCCGGTATGGTAAAACTTGCGAACGCCGCGTACTCATTATGTACAAAAAAAGCAATAACAAGGCGCAGGGCAACTGGCGCGGAAATTTGCAAGGGCTTTAAATTAACAGCAATTGTTGGAAGCGGGGCTGAGTGGGGTAGCTGTTGCGTCGCAGTTCTGTTTGGGGGATGGGGGAAAGTGGGTGTGGGGCTAGGGGGCCAGGACAACTCTCGCGCATTGTCAGCTGTCATCGTGTGGACTTCATTTTATGTGCCGACAATTTCTCATTATAAAAATTACGTCGCCAGCATCGGCCAGCGTAGCCAGGCAAGCAGGCCGTCAGGCTGGCATGCTGGCAGGACAACAAACAAGGACTTCAATACGGATGCGTTGGGTGGATCCAGTCGTTCTCCTTGAGGTGGGGCCGGGCAAGTTTGCAGACAACGGCATGACAAACAATTCTGCATAAATGTCAACTGTCATGCTTGCGAAATTTGTTTTCTTTGCTCCTACCCACCCCCCGAAAAAAACCCAAACAATTTATTGTCAGTTGCAGCTGGGAAAACTGTAAAAAAAAACTCAAATTAATATAAACTTTAAATGGAAAAGTTTTCAAGTAGTTTCGGCTAGAGCCAAGCTCATTAGCGCCCTCTGGCGGCGGCGGCGGCTGACGTTGTTGTCACTTGTCCGACAGCAGGGCGACATTCTGTCTGGCATATTTGCAGCGGCCACATAAATCACAGTCGCATGTCATTAACTTGCGATAAAGCTGTCATAAACAATGCAACACATAAATTGAGTGGGTGGCAGGTGGCGGGTGGTGGGTGGCAGTGGGTGGGGCAGGATGTGGGTGTAGGCCAAAACAATGACAACAAACAATGACAAATATGCAAATCAGTTGAATGCACAACTGAAATTTGCAATGAAAACTCGCGAGCTGCTCCTTTCCTCATTTATTTCTTATTGTCCCGTTAAAGTGTGCGTGCTTGCGTGTGTGTGGGTGTATCTGTGAGAGAGGAATGCGCAACTTTCAGCTTTGCATTATGCAAACTAAAGCATACTTTTGAACTGTTGCGAATGGAATTTCGAATATGAATTTCCATTTAGCAATTGGTGTCGAGAATACGTTCAGAGCTATCGACTATATAATATATTTTACTTAGCAAAAATAATACTCTTAAGTAACATATTTTCCAGAAGAAAGGATTGATGCAATTGTGAAACATTTATTTTTAGACAGATCTATTCAGAAGCAGTTATATGGATATCAATTTAATAGCAAGATCGAACTATTACCTTGTGTTCCAATGTGATAAAATGCTTATTCAATATCAATTGATTTCCCTAAAGAAGCTATATAAAATATCCGATGCTTGAAAGATATTGCATAGAATGTAAATTACGGCTCCTGAACTTTGAGCTTGTTGAAGAAACAAAAAATAATTTATTACAACAACAACTCAAGTCTCTATCGATAGTTCTTTTGAAACCTTCATTCTAAAGTGTTTAGAATCGGCTAAGGTACGACACATGTCCATATGGCACGTAATAAAAACATATGCAAGGTCTAATTAAGGCTTTGAGTCAAGCTTGTATAGAAACAGACGGAGACAGTCTGTCTAATAAGACCATATTGACTGAGCGGAGATATCGCCTTCTATAGCTGTTTCCCAAAAAAATAAATGATTATAATAATATATGACGTATTCCGGTAGAAATGTGATATATAGAAAACGTCTAGACGGAAATGTTTATGTTGGCTTAAACTTTTCCGAAACTGTGCTTTTTATATTGCTCTTTAAAGCTGAGCAAAATTTGTTCGTGCCTTTAATGACTTCATTTGAAATGCGGGCACCCAAAAATGAAAACTAATATGTAAAACTAAGAGCCCAAGGAGCCATAAAACTAAAAATGTGTGGAACATAGCACTTAACAAATTACAACGCTGTAAAAATTACAAACTGAAAACTATTTTGGCCAACAGCAAATGCAATTTGGCAAAGACTGAAAAGAGAAAGAGAGTTGCGCTTAGGTCTGTTCGGAGCACATGCAAGCGCCGTCCGTTAGTTGGAAAGCCAAGTCCAAGTCCCAAGAATGACGTGACGCAGCGACGGGCTTCAATTACCGAGGAGTCAAGTTGGTGGCATTACGAGTATATATAATGTGGTTCCATTGTTTGTGGTTTGTACTTGACTGCATTGACATGTAAATGACCTTTAATTGATGGGGGCTCCTGCATTGATTGAGTGCTGGCCAAGTCGTGGGGTAAGAACTTGATTTGCATTTTGCTGCATATTGACACGCCCCCATTCTACTCCACAACCCTCTCTCCGCTCGGCTGGCTGTTTAAATATTTACGTGCATGTCGGTAGCTTCTGCTGCACGCTGACTGAGGTGGATGAGGCGAAAAAGCGCAGCCCGGCAAAATGAAAATTTATCGCGAAACACATACTAAAAAATCCATATCCGTAGCTTCAATCTTTGCTGAAAATACGTGTGTGTGCCAGTTAATGGCTTTTTCATGTGTGCCTGTGTAAGAGCGGGTGTATCGCATTTGTGATGTCTCTGTGTGTTTGTGTGTGTGTGTGTGGTTGCGCTGTCGCTTCTGCACTTCCGCCCTGCTCCGGAAGTTTGCATGTTTCTGTATCATAGCCAAGAATCTAAAGCGCGCTAAAACGAGCGCTTTAAAAAGGCACAACAAAAAAAAAACAGACCCCGGCCATATCGAAAGGTTGCGCATTATTGTTGTTTGTTTATGATCTAGAATGGGTCGTTGCGGAGCAGCAGGGTCGGTTGAATGGGAGCGGGAATGGGAGCGACAATGAGACTGGGCTTGGTTTTGGCCACCTAACGGCTGGCCTGTTTAGCAGCCGCTCGCTCCGTTTGGCTCAAAGTCGATAACATGTCATTTGAGCGTCGCTAATGTCTTCATTTATTTTTAGTATACTGCCGCGCCTCGTGCTGGAAGCCCGCCACTTGCCCCGCTAACCGCAACTATGTGTAGTTGGCCTAAATGACCCGCTAGCTGTTGACCCAGCGGAGCTGACCATAATTGGACACGAGTTTGTGTGTTGTTTACACATGCAGCTGATGGCCGCATTTAACATGTCAGTTAGCTGCGAGCTGCGCGCTTTGGCCAATTCGATTTGAGGTTAATGTGCGGCTGGAAGCTGAAATATCTCGCGTTTTCATATGCTCTATGCTGCTCCATGACTCTATAAAGTTATGTGTTTGCTTTCTGCTTAACATTCAGGGCACGCACTTGGCGCATAAACTAAACGATCAACTTCATCAATGTGGCCAACATACACCCACATACACACAAATTTGTTAGCCAAAGTGTCGATTAGGCCTAGACTGAAATGGCTGGCTGTACGTGAAGACCAGGCCAGAATTATGGAGTGCATAGTTCGTGGCAAACAACAAAACTTTTGCCAAAACTCTGTACTAACAATTGTCACGCACACACTCAAGAGTCTCACATACAGCTGCTGGCTTACAGGGGCTTCATTTGGCCACCAAAAACCCATCCAGCTGGCAATGCGCTGCAAATGAGCAAATCGACGCACACGCAATATTCACATTCCCATCCACACACACACACACACACACACACACACACACACAGACACCCCCACACCCACGCTCACACACATACAGCCAAATACGCATCCATAGTTATAGCACAGCTTGGCCTTTGAGCGTTTTAATGGCACAAAAGACCAGAGTCCTCGACTTGGCTAATTTCTCAATCAACATACGAAACGTTGCGACCACCAAAAAATTTCTAATTGGGCCTATGCACGTGCGAGTGTGTGTGTGTGTGTGAGCGAAAGAGCTAGTTGTTAAGCAGTTCGCAAGTTGCCCAATCGAGCACTACGAACTATGCACAGCAAAGTTATGTAACTTTGCCAAGTTTGCACGTCAAGTTCCATTTAAACGAAACTTTAAAACTTTCCACTTCAACAGCTTCGTCAAAACTAAACCGATTTCCATGCCTTGCGTCATTTTGCTCAAGATTTGAGCATCTGAACGTTACACAATCATAATAAGAATTGATATTTATTTCCGCTTCAGTTAGTTATTTTAAATAAATATAAATATATAAATTTTTCCAAATTGGAATATTAAAGTTTCATGACGAAAATTCAAAAAGTTTTGTTGTATAAAGTTATCAAATTCATATAAAATATTTGACCAAAAATTCAAGCTGTAATAACTTTGTCAGAACTAAACTGATTTTCGTGATTGATGACATTTTCGCCCTGCCTTGACGCCTACTTTGATTTAATATTTAAAATGTATGGATTTAATAATTAAGTAGCACAAATTCCTCCTCCTCCTTGAAACTTCGTTTTAGCAGCAATAACTTTATTCTTTTGTGTCAAAATTGGATTTTTAATAAAAAATTACTAAAATATAAGAAAAATGCCTGAAAACATTGTCTTCAAGCTTTCTTTCAAGATTGAACTACATTTACAATCTTAACCTATTTGTGCGAGTTTTGGACTATTTTTTTATTTTCTCTACATATGTTGGAATGTTTACCTTGTATAAACAATGATAGGTATTTAGGAAATATTTACAATATTTTTAGTTGAGTTTGCGCTGCAATTTGTCGCATATGAAAAAAGAACTATAAAAAGTAACTCGGTTGGCATGCAAATAAAGGGTTGGATACAAGCGAAACCTTACCTCATTTGGCGCACACACGAACACACACACACATGACCCCCTTTGAGGGGAGCAAAGCTCAAAGTTGAACGGTGCCCCGCAAATGCCACAAAAGATGCGCAGCGCAGTTTGGTGCTGCAAGTGTTGGGCACTTAACTCCCAGCGAGGCGTCACCTAAGCTCTGCTTCACACACACATGCGCATATATGTGTTTATAATGTAAGCTCCATAGTACTACTGACAGTTCAAAAGGGCAACAAAGTACTAAAAATAGTGGAAATTACCGCAGGATATTCAAATTTCCACATAAAGAAGGTGCTTGGTGAGTGGTTGTGGCAACTCCTGCTGTGGCATATGTACTCATATATATATTCGATAGGGGGACTGGGTTGAGGGGAGTGGGTGGGATGAGTTCGGGTGTGCCAGGCACATGGCATGCAAGTGTGGAAAGTTGCGCCATAATAAACCTCAACTCAAATGCGAAATGCAAGCAGAAATGGCAAAAGAAAAGAATGCAAGAAAGAAAATAGTGAGCAAAGCGCTTGGAAAAACACTTTGTATCGGGGCTGCCTGCCAGTTGGCAGTTATTTGGCCAGGATCAGGCTAGAAGTAAGGAGCAGTTGCCAGTTGCCAGTTGCCAGTTGGTAGTTGGTAGTTGGCCTTTGGCATTGCGGGTGAGTTAGCGAGTGGGCGAGCGATAAGAATCGAATCCTTTTTGCATTGCATGTTAACACATGCAAATTGAAATGTCTAAATCATGCACATACTAACGCACACACTCGCACACTCATGCATTCACACAGCTACAGTGGCTGGCATAACTCAAATGGCTATTTAATTGCTCGCCTGCAGGCGTTCGAACTATGCCAAGGCAAAAAGAGAAAGAGAGAAAGAGAGCGAGTTTAGGAGAGCGGAAAGTGATTTGAGTCTAATGTGCTTTGACATAAAATGCACATAGCTAAGTGCCAGCCACAAACACACAACTCGCACACACACAGCCACATACAAAAAGTATTTGAAATCTTTGAGGCATCATTTTGTGGCTTCTGCGGCCGCCTTTATGCTCAACTTTCTACCTGCACCCCCCTCCTTGGAACACTGTTAAATGCCGCGCAAATTAAATGAAATACTTGCGGCGTAAACTATACCCGCCTTCAGCTGACCTATCTGTGGCTGGCGCCCGCTCCGCAGTCTACGCCTTCGCGTTTACCACTGCCTCTCTCCCACTTCTGGCATATAATTAATTATTGTCGCAACATCATTTATCAGGCTATGCAAGGACATACACAGTTGCGCTCAGCCCCAGTCGCATGTTTATTTATATGACTGTCTCTCACTCACTCACATTGCTGTTACTGTTGTTGTTGTTGTTGTTAATACTGTTAAAAGTGTCGCTGTGCAAGTGTCTGTGGCAGATTATGGTCACACTGCGCGGGTAAAGCTCGAGCAAACACTTAAGCGAGCAGCAGGAGCAGCGCCGAGTTAACCAACTGACTGATGACTGTCATGTGCGTGTCCTGGCACTGTCATGCATTCGTTCTGCCGTTCATCTCCCGCCCCCTTCGAGCCTCCTGAGCGTGTGTTTATGGCAATGAAAAATGATTTTTTTAATAAACAACGCTAACAGAGGAAGTTTGTGTTTGTGTGTGAATGTGCTTTAACCAACTTCGCACAACTGTCAAATTGGAACTTCTTTTTGTGTCCAATTCATTTAATTTGAATTAAAGCGTGGCTTAGAGGTTTCAGACTTAAATAAACTAAATACACTGATAATTAAATGCTAACTTCTTTGACAGTGAAATCAGAGCCAAATCTGAAAAAGTCTTAAATAAAAAACTTTGCTTATTTTCTTAAGCGCTTGTCAAAGTTCGTGTTGGTTAATATGCTGTTGTATTTGACAATAAGTTGAATTGCATTAACTTTTTGTCAACGGAATGTCACGACGATCTGCGTTATATGTCAATACAATGTGATATTTCTTGCGCATATCGTACAGAAATTTGTAAACAACAACATGCATGGACACTTTGCTAATACTTAAAGCTAAATGCGTTTTAATTTAAACATAAATACAATTGAAACGATTTTTAGTATTTATGTGTTAAAAATTTATACAATTAAGTCGCGTAAAACAAATATTCTAGTCAAATGGCATATTAAGCTACATTTAATTTCGATGGCGTTTTTCAGTGGTAAGTATCTGTTGTTGCATTAAAGATAATACACATTATGAAGTTAATTAAAATTATAAAAAATGGCAAGTTACGCAACAATTTATATGAAAATAAATTGTTTAAATGTGTTTTTTTTTCTTTTCGCAATTAATTGAAAGAATTCACTTAAAAACCCCAGAACGAGAGCAGAAGCATTCATATTAAAAATTAATAAAATAAAAATACAAGTACTTTCATCTCTTTTGTGCGGAACTTTAATGATATAATAATGTTGTCTGCCTCCTGCTGCCGCCTGGCATGTTGATAAAATGTTGTTAATGCTGATAATGTTAATGATAATAGCCTGGCGTGGCTATAGCTGCCGCTATAGTCTGTGGCATAAAGTATTTAATTGTTGTTTCATGAAACTTTGCTTAAATGCACACAGCGGAGTTGCCACATGCGACATGATGAACATTTATCAGCAATTAATTGCCCAGAAATTATTATAAAAAAAAAAAAATAAGGTGAGTGGCCGTGCATTAAATATAATGAATATTCGAGCTCGAGCTTTATGTGGCATTGATATATTCATGTATTTCATGCATGCAGCACGGGGCGTGGGGCGTGTCCTGGTCATAACCTTAATTGTTTGGCTATGTCAACGTGTTGGACCGGTGGGAATGGGTGGCAATTGACCGACATGAGGCGTTGCTGTTAGACACACACTACATCAGAGTGGGATCGGGTTGGCTGATAGCAATGGCAGCGGCAAAAATCAATTTCACTGTTGACCAAAGCCTAGCATAAATATTTCATAAAAAAGAGCCAATAGCACACACACACACACACATACACACACACACACACACAGAGAAAGAGAGGGAATGAAAGACAAACAGTGTGCAGGTCCTTTCCGGCATACTCATAACTGGCTAGCCACAGCCAGCACACAGCGTGGGGTAGGGGCAGAGGGAGGGCACTGCTGCCAAGTCTCGGTTGTCTCTGCATTTATTATTAAAAAAGAAGCAAAATGAAAAAAGAGGAGGAGCTGGGCGGAGCAATTGAAAATCAGCGCAAAGTCAAACGAAATGAAAATCCATAAAATCAGATTTCAAAATCGACAAACAGATAACGGAGCAATGCAGCGATTCCAGGACACTTGACGCTGCCGGGCGTGCAGGATAAACGTCTGTCAAGTGTGCGCACTTCACTCTCACCGATTGCGTCCTGTTGCCATCGCTTCCTTTTCGCAATTCATTTATATTTTTGCATTGCATTTCAAGTTGTTTATCGATAAAAATGCAGAGAAGCCTTTGGCCAGAGCTCGACCCCCTGCCAAACGGTTGGAAAGGACGCACGTCCCATAAATTTAACAATTTATGCATGCGATTGTGTTGGTGGGTCTGAGTACGTCTGACTGTGTGTGTGTGTGGGTGTGTTGGCGGTTGTCCTTCTGCGCACTCGGGCCATTTGTATTGGAAGGCGTATAAGCGTAATAATAATAACAATAATAATGGCTTAATGATTGTGTTTGTCATAAGCCCATTCGGCTACAGAAAAGGCTCAGGCTAGGGTTTTATGAACTGCCGTAGGTTAGGTCTGGGCGGTTCCAAGGATTTGCCAGCAGTCCTTTTTCAGGGAATTATATAGCACTAGGTTATTATAAAATGTAGATGTAATATAAAATTTATGTCTGGCATATAACACAGATAGAATAATAAAAAAAAATGCTAGGCGAAATTAAAAAAAAAACAACTGATTAAAGCTTGTTGGCAAAAATTTAAAGCATCGGGTGAGTTTAATTGTTTACTCTTAATGCAATTAAAACAAATTCAAATAATTTACAAGCAGCTTTTTATTTTACAAGTAGTATAAGCGAATGAAGTATAGTAGGGTTTGTTGTGGTGTCTTAAGCTTTAAGTGAGTTTTACTGTTTCCATTCAGTAACATAATGTGCCTCAAAGCACTTTTTCTAGTTGAAGTTACTAACAGTAATCCGAGCTTTTGTCATAAACGAGAGCTTGCAGCTTCATGTGAGCTTTAATGTGTTCGCTCCTAGGATAACTTGCTTGCCAAGAACTTTAATAGGGGTATCAATTAGTTGAGAAGTTTCAGCTTCAAGCCAAGTTAAGACTTCAAGCAATAAGTGAGCTTTAATATACATGCCCAACGGCATAATGAACCTACAAAGCTTTGGCTTTAATGGAGCTTCAATTAATTCAATAATTAATAAAGTAAATATCGAAAGGAAAGCTGTGATCTGCTTTTAAGATCTTTTTTCTTATTTTACCCAATGATTTACTCAAGCTCTTGTTACATTTTCATAAGTATGTGCATGTGTTTCCATATTTGTGTATACCACGATACTTTGCTTATTTTGGACATTGTGAATTGCTTTGCTGGTTGTGTGTTGTGTTTATTTGCGTGCGGAAATGAACACATGAAGGCATACAAATGCCAAGCATAAAAACGCAATTACGCCCACTTCCGTGTCCCGGGCAGAGGACTGAAGAGGCTGAAGGCCACATACACAAATCTTTCATATTGAAGTTGGCACATAAGTTTGGTTTTTATAGCCGCACTGATTTCTATTTTAATACTAATATATGTATGTGCATGTGTATGGGTGCGCGTGTGTGTTCAATGAGAGAAAAAATATACACAAGTATATGTACTTATGTATATACTTGGAAATAAAATGTCATAATACACATAACTGATACATATATAATAAACCGCTTGAGGGCGCACAGCAGGAGCTGTAAACAATGCTATATCAAATGTTGACTTGCCCACACGCTCAGAGCAGAAGCAGCAGCAGTTGCTCTAGGCGGCTCCTCAGCTTTGCCTGACAATCAAAACAGAGCGCGAGCGAGACAGAGAGGAAGAGAGAGAGACAGAGAGAGAGAGAGAGAGAGAGAGAGAGAGAGAGAGAGTGGAGAAAATGTGATAGGCTATAAGGCTGGCTCGTATAAGCATGCTAAGAGCAGCGATGGCGGCGGTAATGTTCGTGATGAGCTGCTCAATGACACGTGCAGCCTATGCGGCGTATGTGTGATATAATTTGTTATCGCCTGCTGATGACGTTCTTCTCTGGAGCTTGAGCCTGCGACCAATATAATAATTTCAGGCTGTCGTCTCTTTAATATTTTCACGCCTAATGAAAAGTAGATCCCCGTCTGAAGCGCCACGTTGAGTGCTGTGGCAGGCATTCACATCATTTGTCACAACAGTGTGCGTATGTGCCAAACACACACACATACACACACTCACACACATGGGATTATCTTTACTTTTTTTTTCCTCCCACTCCCTTTGAGATTTTTTATGCTTACGCCTGTAGCTGTTGGCAATTTGTTGTGCGCTGATAGCAGATAAGCATTTGATGAGGTTTATTATTAAATTAGAGATTTCTCCTTATGCGCATAGCAACCAGACTCAAGGACTGAAAGCCCAAAAGACTGAGGCCAGAGTTAGCTTTAAGCTGCTTATGGAACACAATTCGCTTTACCCACCCCCTCGAGTAGTATTTCACAATCAGTGCAGAAAGCCGCTTATATGAATTACTGTTGAAATAAAACTTTCAAATTAAAAGAAACTTTTATAGTGCGCATATAGAGCAAAATTTATACATATATTATGCAAATGCAATTCCAAATTATTAATTATTTCGCATCAAGTTTTAATCCCGCCATAATAAAAGCTTGGAGTACTTAAAGTATTATAAAAACAAATTCATGAGTATAGAATATAGAATATGGTCAAAATAGAAGTGCAGCACATGCGAAATTAATATAGAATTCATAAAATACGCACTGGAAATGAGGTTTTTTTGGCATGGATTCAAAGGGGTTTTTCTGGCAAATATTTATTATTCATATATTTGCATATTTTGTGTTAATAAAACTCAAAAGCGCAGCATGAAAAATCTAATTTTGTCATATTATATGAAATGAGCAATACTTTTGATGCAATTAAAAAATGGAAAACGCAAATCAGAAAATAAAACTAAATAAACAACAAATTTTGGAATTTAGAAGTTTGTAATTTATATAACTAATATTTATTTTAAGTATTATTTCAGGAAGTTTGTCAATTGCAAAGCCAAAAGTTAATTTTGTTTGTGACAATTTAAATTTTATTTGCAATGCAAAAGTGAAATGTGGAATTCAATTAGGGCCTTAAGATGTATAAAACGCCCATCTTAATGCTGTATTTGTTTCACACACACACACACACACACACACACACAGTCAGAAGAAGGCAACTTTACATATATTGTGTGTGATGTAATAAGTCTGTTTTAATAATTCAAAATATAAATTGCCACAGGCATACATACATTTGAGATATTTTAACCGCAAGCAATTTAAATATTAAATGAGTATGGGCAAGGCGCATACATACACACACACACACACACACACACACTTACACACAGATACGCAGCAGCAGAGCTGTTGCCAGATGCATGCGTACAGTTATACATTTGTGTGTCGAGTTACTCATGGCCAAAATCCATGGCGGCTCGCTGCAAAATCCCAACTCACAATCTCATCCACTCCCCAGTCACTTTCTCTTGTTATTCTGTTTCTCTAGCAACCACAGTTCCCTGTTCTCACTCTCTCCCTCTCTGTATGTCTGGCTTTCCATTGCCTTCTGTGTGTGCGCACGTCAAGTCAAATAAATTTAATAACGCATACACATACGGCATAAAAGCAACAGACGCACAGTCTCGCACACACACGTGCTGACTGACGTGCTGGCATATGAAGTTACGCATACGCCAAGTGGGACCAAAACAGTTGCCAAGTCGAGCGCTGCTGTTTGCCTCGCTGCCTGCCTCATTGTTTGGGAGGCGAGTGGAATGGGCAGGGGCCATGCCCCAAGACGCGTCAGCGACCGCAGCCCCGTTGCCAGCTTCTGATAACAATGCAAATTTGAACGCGGCGTATGCGCAATATTTGTGTGTTGTGCGTGGTGTGCGAGTTTGCGAGTGTGTGTGCGTTTTTGTTGTGCTTCCTTTGCAATTGCGTTTGCTTTAACTTTGCATACTTTTGGGCGCTCGCAACCATCGCGCTGTTTACAGTTTTAAGCACTTTACCAAATTGGTCATAAATATATACACACAGTCGCACACACACACACACACACACCTCTACCATTTGTATTGTGTGTATTTTGTAAGCGGCTGCCCTTCATCGATTTTATAGCCGGCCTTTTGCCAATTTTACGTTTACCGTTTTAACGAGCCGCTCACATGCTGCGGCCATAAAATGCCTCGCTGATAGCCGCACAACCATAAACTTAACACACACAGACACACACCCGCACACCACTTTTAAAAACACACACACACATGCAGCCCATTTACACATCATTTGACTTGCGAGCTGTTTTAAATTTATCAATTGCGCCATTAACCTCTGATAAGTGCACAGTTCTGTCAGCTGGCAATTCTTGCTATCATCGATTGGACATCTCCGTTGACACTAAATGCACTGCAAGACACTAAATACACAACGAAAGCGGCTCGAAAAGTTTATTGAAGTGTATATGTTTGCACCCTGACGTTGACTTACTGAATGAGCTTCAAAGATTCTGTGAATCTTGGCTTTAAATCAGATGTCAGCTCGGGCGAACCCTTGTTGCGAATGTCATCTATCAATCTTTGACTGCTGTCAGAGGAAAAAAAATACTTTTTTTTTAAATTGTGCTTGCATGTTGAATGAATCTTGCATGATTTTATTTTTCTTTACCTTCAAGTTGAAAATAAGCTTAAAGAACGCTTGATTTTAAAGCTCAGCCAACTTTAAAAGCTTGTTTCCTGCAAATATGATCATATGCTAAAATATATGTGTAGCTGGACTCTATTGTCAAGCTCTGCTTCTTGAAAATTGAGCCCCAAAAGCACATGAAAGCTTATAAAGCGGAAGCTTCTGTAGCGCTTAAAACTCGATCCTTTTAATCGGTTCAAAAACTTCGATTTCAACCATGCTAAATTTTAATTGTGTTTAATAAAAGATTTTTACATGCTTGTGAAGCTTTAAAAGGGCAATAGATTTGGTTTGTTCAAAGCCAGTGTAGTTAGTAACAATTTTAACAAGCTTAAAACTCCTCCTTAGTTCAATTTGTTTAAAATGAACGCGCTTTCATATTTTACAATTTAAAATTCTGAAGCGGAGCTAAGCTTAGATGTAGCTAGATGGAAAAGAGATTAGCTAACTATTACAATATGGAAAACTTAATCCGATATTTAATAAAGCTCACTCTGCTGAAATCTCACTGAAATCTCTTTACTCTCTTAACTCGAACATAGAAAATTCGTACGGAACTGCAAAAGTGGCTTTAGAAAAACCACTTAAAGCAAGTGTCATTATGCCGCAATCAGCTAGCGACGGTAATGCAATAGCTGGCAACAGAAAAACAGCCAAAATACTGCCAGAATTCTCAGTCAGATGGTATTTTCATCCCATGTGCGCATCATTAATTTTAGTCAAGTTTCAAAAGAGAGGCGTGCATTGTGTTACATCGAGAACAGGCTGGAACGTGGCTAGCTCTATCAGTTGCCACAGCGGCAAGTAGCCCGCCCATGCCCAGGCTGTTGTCAATCGATCAAACCCATCAATTTCTCGCACATAGTACAACAAGTCAAAGTCAATTTCATGTAATCAGCCGCAGTGCATTTGACAACTGGCTGGAACTGGCGTGGCTAGGCGAGAGGAGGCATCTTAATCATGCCTCATGGCGTGCATTATATGCAGCTCGATTTCACAGGCACGCGGGTGCGAGGGGTAAGGTGCATATGGTGGGGCGGGCAGTTTTGGTTAGTTATGCATGCGCATATGCGCCTATGTTATCATGAATATGCGAATGCGAAAACATTGCAAGAGCCCCAAATCAAATTGTGGCAACATTGGCTAGCACCGTTCGGCTTGCTGTTTGCAGTTGCCACGTCGCGTTGCAACGTTTGTTTTTAGCCAATTGTCTAAGCAATTTGGTGCCCAGCAACAACAATAACAATTGTGGGAAAGGTTACAGCAAAAGTCATGAGAAACTTGGCAAAATGTAGCAAAAACCTCCAGTTGTTGTTGTTGTTGTGATGCTTTCACAGCCCACGACAGCAACAGCAACAGCAACAACAACGACAAACTTATTTGACAGTGTCGCGCGCTTTGAAAATGAGTTCAGATCCTTTCACTTTGTGCTGACTGAGGGAGCTTATCAGCTGTTTGCCATCGCACACGACACACGGCGCCATAATCAATAATTAAAACTCACCTGGTTGCATCAAGATAGACGCAAGCACCCATGGGTTACGTGGAGGGAGGCGGGAAAGCGGGCTGTGCATGCAATAACATTTTCTATTAGCCATGCTCGAAAAGTGCCGTAAATATCATGTCAAATGAGTTTTATGCGCGCCAAGCAAGCAAACGATAAAGGATATATGTCTGTGTGCTGGCTATTTCTAAGGACTCAGCTGGCAGCTACACGTGGCAAAACTGTTGCCTCGTGTGTGCAGCATATGATGCAAATATTTCATTCATGACGCTTGTAAATCTTCTTTTGATTGCACTTAATACTTGTCACAGCAACAAAAAATTGCAGCACATATACCACCAAACACATACACGCACACGCGCATGCCAGTCAACAAACTAAAAAAGGAGAAGATATACAAAAAAGAATTTATATTTTTGGCAAGCTGAAGATTAAATACCCTTTTAAATAATATGACCCGCACTGTGGCAGATATGTGAGAAAAAATGTGAGGCTAGTAATTGCTGAGTTTTGTGAAGATATCTTGAAAAACATACAAAAGCTCATTTTTAAGCCGATTCATTCTATGGAGCAATAAGATACACTAGTCCGAACCTGAAAAGATTAAACTCTTATATAAGGTGCATAGTGAATGTCAAGGTAATCAAAGTAAGCTTTTACAGCTGTATGATTAGATAAGTTAGATTAGATCGTTTCCATCTTTCATGATAAACAGTTTTAAGGCTTAGAGACTAGTTTGCAGAGAAACAGACAGTCGGTCGTAGCTTTATCGAATTGTTTGTTGATCCTGATCAAGAACATATATCCTTCTTATTTTTGGAGCTATCTACTTCAAAGCATACATATTTCATGGCAAAATTATAATACCCTCTACGGGGGTATAAGAAACCAGCCAACGGTAGAAGGAAATCATAATAATCCAACATGTTTGCATTCAAATTGAGAATTTCCACCGAGTGTTGCTTGTGTGTATGTATCCGTGTGAGATATGAGTCAAGGTTTGCGTGTGTGAGTGCGTATGTGTGCGCGTGCTATCTATAGGGAAATCTCATTTCATTTCCAGCATATGCAGCCATACGAGCAGAGCCTTTTGTAGTCATGTCTGCGCCATTCAGTTTGCCAGTTAAAAATCAGGTTTCTCGACGTTTTTTTCAGGCTATCAGACAAACAAATCTACGCCAACAAATCGCACACACACGCGCAAACACACACACACAGACGCGCACACCCCACTTAGATATATATCTGAGCGAATGAGAGACACCTTTTGCCGCAATTTATCGTTTTGGTAAAATCTTAAATCTCGCATTCAAGGACTTTGCTGCCGTGCATACAGTATTTGAGGCTTTTGTATGCAGGACATTATCTATGTGTGCGTGTGTGTGTGTGTTGCCTTTACAATTCTGTTGAATTGCCTTCATATGTTGGTATTTGCATCCTGCCATTGCTAAGCATGAATTATGATATTTATTGAAAGAGCAAAATGCCGCAAAATATGTGCGCAGCGTTTGTTGGGTTTGTTGTTTCTTCATGTATTTGAGTTGATTAAATTTGTGTGTGTGTGTGAGGATTGGATGACATATCCAATTTTCGAGCTTGTCAACAGGTGTGTCAAGTTTCGCAATTTTCACTTATTATCAGCTAATTTGCCAATCTACTCGCAACTCAAAATTCTAAAGTTTTCTGTCTTCACAGTCGCGAAATATTCAAATCGTCTGCTTGTTAACAGTCAGTTGGATGGGGTGGCTGGGGGGAGGGGGTTCGGCGAAGACAGGGGGCGTGGGGTGTGTTAAAACTTTTCCCATCTACAAATTGGTCTCGCCTCTAACCGCAAAAGTGCATGAGAGCCTTTTGACTTCCTTTGCGTACTTTTTTCTCCTTCTCACTATCTCTCTCTCTCTCTCTCTGTCTCTCTTTTGGCAAAATGAAGCATAACAGGGCCAAAAAAAATGCGGCTAACAATGCTAATACCCCAAGAAAATCCCAGCGAACAAAGAGAAAAGCAACTTTCACAGTCAGTTTGCAACTTCGACCTTCTGAACTCTGCCCAACGCTCTACTACTTATATATACTTGTATATATGTTTATATCTATAAGTATGTATAAATATATGCACACCTCCTCCCTTTCGTTACGCCCCTTTTGGCGACAAACAAATCCAACAAGCAACTTTTGTGTAAAACTTTATGCATTTCACTGCCGATGAAAAGGCGAAAAAAAAAGAATTGCAAAAAGCAAACGAAAAGGGAAAAAAGTAAAGGCAACTTTTCCTTGATTTTCAACTTAAAAAAAATCTCTTGTCAGACGGTGTTGGTGAACATGTGTCCTGCCTGCTGGTGCGCTGCCTTTCTTCCCTGTCTTATTTGTTTATTTTGTTTTTTTTTTTATTGTTCGCGCTTTTGTTTTTCTTGCAGCGCCTTGGGCTACACGAACGGCAAAGGATACGCGGCGGCGTTTGCGATAACTTTTTGATGTTTCACTGTTTACGGCTGTCAGGCCGTCCTCTCGCCATGTCAAAATTATATTATGAATTTCTGGGTTGCCTGCCACACCCCTTCAGTGCCCCAATAGCCCCTCCTGGGTCGACCAGCTGCTGTGTCTTTGTGGTGACTTTCGCCGCGTTCGTTTGGGTTCCTCTCTCGTCCATTGATTTGCATAAAAATGCTCACAAATATTTTTCATTTTTTATTTCAACGAAAAATAAATAAAAAATATATATAAAAAAATATCATAAATAATAATAGCATGCAGGCAACAAAAGACGACAAGTGACAAGCGAAATTCAATATGTTTTATTTTTGTCAGTTCACATACAAAGGGCAAGTGCCAGCAAATCGATGGATAGAAAAAGTCTGTCTGCAAAACCCAACCTCAATTTCACGCACTACGAATACTCTATTTGTAATATAAATCTATAAAAAATGTTTTCTTTTGTTGTTATTTGGGTGTTAGCATGGTTTACATGGTATAGATATTACTTGACTTAGTTGAAAAGGCACAAAGGGAGCAATACAGTAAAGTGACAATGGCGGACAGGTGAGCTTTTATGCGAGATTAAATGAATAGAATTTCAGTGTTGATGAAAGAGAGAAGTAATCATGGATGAATTGTAGTTATTTATTATTCAAACACAAGAAAACTATGAAAATAAAATTTAATTCCAAGTAAACGCCAATAGAAGATATTTGAGTTTTGAGGCCAGCATAAGAGTCAGGTTAACAAAAGAGAGCACAATTGAAATAATACGAAGTTTACGGAAAGTTGATTCAATCGCAAAGTGACCATTGAGCACATGTATAAATAAATAAACAAAAACATTTAGACTATTCCAGCACATGTCTATGATTTAATCGACATCTTAAAGCAGCGACTCATCCCTTACTCGTTTTGTTGAATGCCCGGCGGGGATGTAGGGGGTAAAAGAAATATACTGTGGCTGCCTTTGTGGGGCGTTAGGCAAACAAGTCCCTTTATGTTTTTGTTTGGCATACGGGTATAAAAAATGTATACAAAATTCAATTTGTTTGTGTGAATTTCTTGACTCGCGACTGCTTCAAATAAAATCTACATAAAATGTCCCTTGGCCTCACCCCCCTTCCCCACCCCTAGGCCATCCCTTCGGTGCTCCCTCAAATGTTGTCGCTTGATTTGTTTGCTTTGAAGGCACCCAGACCCAGAAATTTGTGCACCCGCAAACCCCACAACTTATGTTGCCCGCCCAGCTTTTTTGGATCTTTTGACACTTTGACTCCACAGGCCCCGCCAGGCTTGAGATAAATAAATACAATTTTCTTGCGGTTGCTTTGCGGTACTCACGCCGTTGGCAAATTAATTGAAAATGTTTTTCTCCTTTTTTTATCGCTCTAAATACATTTATCAAACGCAAATCAATTTCAATTATAAGAAGTCACTAAAATGGATGAAGAGAAAATAATAATGGAGAATACAAAAAAAAAAATCAATGGTTTTGCGTGTGATTGAGCCAAATGTGTAGCATTGTGTGTGTGTGCGGCTGCAATTAAGGCCATCTATATGGCTAAATAAGCCAAAGGCTGCCTTCGACAATTTCGATGTGCCTGCAAGTGAAATTGAGCCAAAGCCTCGCTCTCAGGCATTCCTGTCACGATTTTCGATTTGCTTTGCTTTTAAGATACAAGTGTGTGCCTACATCTGTGTGTGTGTGTGTGTGTGTATAGTGTGTGTGTGCGCCTTATTTACAATCAATTGTGCCTTAGACGTATTGGGCTAAAAACTTTTTTAAAATGCCGCAGTACATCTTCAGCTTTGGGCACAGACCAAATCTTGAGAAACAAGCGCTTAATTTAATTTATTTTTTCTCCCTCTCTTTTGTTGTTGTCTTGTTGCCTGGCACGAAATGTAGCTCATTAATTTTGTTTTATTTCGTTTTAGAGCCGCTTCAATTGGCATTAAATGTTTGAGGATTTCTAATGAGGCCAAGCCCGAGAAAAGTCAGCAATTTTTTGGGCCTTTTTAGCCTTACATTTTATGCAATTCACGTTTCTCATGCTGTCTGTGCGGAGTTTTCCAACTGTCATCAATTGTTGGCCAGCTGGGAAAAACATTTCTTATTGGCCGGACTAATGATAATTGATTTCATACTTGAATTTTATCGAATCGATATTTCTCGGATGAGTCCATTTTCAATCAGTAGGCGGTAATATTGATATTAGCCTTATCCGCATGTTAAACTGCATGATAATTTCAAATATTTACCAGTTTTAAAAGAAGCTTTAGCATTGTGTTTGCCTGTGGGAAAAATGGGAAACTGTTAATTCCCATAAAGAGGGAGAAGCTGTACCATATTTCAAGTGCTTCTCCAGGTATTTGGACTCCTTTGATAAATAGACTTGGCAAAAGACAGAAAGAAAAAAAATCATTTGTATAATGAGAGCTGTCTGTCATTTGAAATGGCATTAAATTTCAAGCAGGAAGCTCTTTTCAAGTGTATCACAAAAGCTCAGGCACTAAGTCCGGGCATTACTCACTCTATTGTTGTACACCTCATCAAACGCTTACCTGAAAGTAAGAATTAAAAAGTGGGTTAGCAAACAGACTACGGACTGATTGATATGTATTGCGAGTGTTGTGGGGCAAACGCTAATTGCTTAGCCTCTGCAGTATTGCGGGACTGACAGGATACGGAGTACAAAGGTCCTGTCCCTGCAGTCATAATTGATCAATATTTAGCATGCCAACAGACGTTGAGTGTCGACAGGCAAAATGGAAGACATGCAAACAAGCCATCAAGCTGGCAAAAGCGGGCAAACCAACTGCGTTAAGGTTTGGCCACGAAATTTAAGCGTTCTCGGAGCTGTCTTAAAGCAAAAATAATGGCGATGTGTTAAGGTTAAACTGCCAGAAATTTAGGTGAAGAAAGCTTAGGGAATAATTATCTCAGCAAATATTAAAAGAAATTAGCTGAAGGCCAAATTAAAGCATTGAATACGGGCAAAAAAGCTGCCAATGAGCAACTTAAGTTCTTTGCTGCATACGACTAATCTCATGGAGTAATAAATTTATATTTATTACTCAATGGATTAGTCTCATGGAGTAATAAATTTATATTTATTACTCAATGGATTAGTCTGTTAAAAAGAAAATAAAGGTATACATTGGAAGCTCTACATTGGAAGCTCTCTAATTGTATGCGAGCTTTTCACATTTTATAAATATAATTAATCTATGCGAAAGCTTTAAGTAGCTTTCAACAGAAAAATGAGCTTTTGACCAGATCATAGTTGTTATTATTATCTTTATTAAAATTAATATTATTTTGGTTAAGCATTCGTTACACTAATGTGCGAGCCCTGAAACTTGTTGCTTAGGAAGTTGTTATATATTTAATCAATACAATAAATGACGCTTAGAGCTATTTAGCTAAGTTGTGGAAAGAGTTAGCTGAATAGCTATTAGTCTGCGGAATGCTTTAATCGCAATGCGAAATTAATCTGCCACAGCTTGTGCTTTTTTCTTTCTGAAAGTTGATTAAAGTAAATTTGAGGCTTATGCCATAACTGCATCCTTATAGAAAAAAAATATATTTCTATATTATTTTTCATTTTTATCCGTTTGCTGTGTGCAATGCGAACAAACAACACAAACAGTAAGTAAAATCGTCATTATCTTTTAATTAACTTTCGCAGTCATGGCAAATGATGAAAGTTTTTTATTTCTGTTGTTCTAACCGGCATGGAGGAGTCTGTTTTGTGTTTATCTTGTGATTGCTTTTAGTTTCGCCTGACAGTTTTCCATGCCAAACAGAATTTTCCTTTTCATTATGCTAATTTCGCCAGGCTAAATAATTACAGAGCGCAACAAAATGGGACGACGCCAAATGTTGAAAAGTAATTGTAAAACCAGACATCTGGATTAAAAAAAGAAAAGAGAGAAATACAGACAGAAACAACGAAATGTTTATTCCCAGCTTTAAGCCAGTGTCTGTTTTTTCCCACTTGTTTCCCTTAAGCCGCTTAGGGGAACTACGAGAATAGGCCGATTGCTGGCTTTCCCACGCTGATTGAATGATTAACATAATCGAAATATTAATAGAAAAGAAATCCAAATGGGAAATATAATTTTGGTAAGCCACAGAATCGTATTAAATCAAAGCAAAGCATAAAATTCGTTCTTTTCAAAGTTCTCTCTAGAGTGCCTAATTGAATTATTAGAATGAAATTTTCCTCTTGACGCAGGCGCAAGCCACTCATGCCACATTCTCTTGCCACAAAGCTAGCTCTTGGTTGCCACGATCACGAAACATGCGACCCCGTTAGGCATGAGTAAGCCACAAAGTTATTTCCGAGTGCAACGTGCGGTAACAGTTTTCGGCTTCCACAACTCAGAGTAGGCAGCACTCAGATAGAATTTGTCAGACTTAATAAGTTGGGTTCTCTTCTAAGAACCTTAAGCTGCAGGTTCATTCAACCTGCCTGACGGGGCCATAAATTCGTTGCGCGAGCATAAATTGTCGGAGCGGTACGATATTGTTCTCTATTTACTCTCGGTTGGTTGTCATTAAAAAACATGAAAAGCGCTTTCGTGTGATAATATCATCATGCGGTTTCTTTAATAATTTATGCGCATTGTATCAATAATAATAACAGTAATTAATGCGATAACAAATTGAATATCTACTGCGACGAGAACAACATTCAAAATCAATACGCAAGACCCGTCTCACAGGGCTGCCCACGCGTCTCGATTCAAAGACCATACTGAATCGAAAAAATAGTCATTAAGCTAAGTATACGTCTTCGAAAAAGAGGTATATGTTTGGGTGAGAGTCGGTAAAACCCATGGACGAAGCAAAGCTTTAAATAAAACAAAGAAGAACTGTTCAATTCTAAGCATACCAGCTACACAATACTCTGTTCTCGGCGTGAACAAAACTTAGGACAGATACCTTTTTGCTTCTAACTGCACAGGCAAAATTTGGCTTGGCAGAAATATTTATTATTAATATGGATATTAATAATGATAATGATGAGAAAATGAAAGTTATCCAAAAACCGAATTTGGTGACTGCCAAACTGTAAGTACAAGCCTGTGACTGCATAAAGTTTGACTCTCAAACTGTGAATTCTACACTTCAGCTCGACAATTGTAACTTGTAACCTGTGGCTTCACAACTTTGGACTTTCAAAACTGTTACTCCAAAACATTGAATTCCAAATCGTACCTTTTAAAACTATGATTGAAAAATTGCAACTCTATAACTATGACCTACTGCCTGTGACTCCACAACTTTGACTGTGAGCTTACAAGACATAGCCCTTGAAACTGTGAGTCTAAAACTGTCAATTGAAAAGTGCGACTCTAAATTTGTGCCTCTAAGAAGATGACTTCACAATTGTGACTCTAAAACTCTTATTTTACTTCTTTGAATTCAAAACTGTGGATCTGTATCTTAAAGAAATCCTCGTTGCTAATTTAAGCTCTTATAACGGTATACATAGCTCAAATTAATTTGCGAGTAACAAAAAAGTCCTAACACATTACGTGACGGGATTATAGAATATAGAATTAGCTATAATTATATAGCTCTCTATTATATAACAAGTATATAAGTAGGAATAGCCCCTAGCAGCACAAGCCCAATATACTCTATCTCCCCCATTTACGAACAGTGTATTAAAATCAAAGAACAACAAAACTTAAAATCAATTTTATGTTTATGACACTTTTTTTTTATCGTCTTCTATTTCTTTTGTGCTTTGGTGAGTTCTTGTGGAGTCGCGCCGCACAGCGGGTCAGTTTTTAAATGCCCATCCATAAACTTAGCTATATAGATAGAGATTAATGTGTGTGTGCGAGTGTATGTGCGTGTGTGTTCGATTATCGCTGACCGCGCACCGCTCTTCGCTGTTCGCTCCGTAACAGGGTCATGGGTCGTAAAGCAACGCAACGCCGATTTTAATGGCATTCTAAGCAGCTCAGCCATTCGACCCGTGTCTCTATTTACATATGTATGCATGTGGGTGTGGATGTGTAGCTATGTGTGTATGCGTGTGTGTGTGTGTGCATATATCATTTGTGGACTAATGTTTAGGCAAATGCCATTCGTCCATGAGTCACACGAGGCATTAAAATTGCAGGCAGTGGCCGTTCCGCTGGCTACAAAACTGATTGCAATATAATTTGAACTGTCCCCAACAATGGGGCCTCAATCATTCGAAATGCAAATGTGCCAATTTGTTTTCACCTCAACATATAGAATATTCCAACCGATTTGCTATAGTCGCATTGCAAGCCTATCCGAATGAATGGACAGCAACATTTTCCCAGCGTCTGCCATTTTATGAAGGGACAGTTCGGTCCCAGAGTAACCCACGCATTAGCCAGCCGACCATTGCGTGGGCAAGTTGAAAGGTTGCTCCGGGGACCTCGCTTATCAGCACTTGGGCATCGTCTTCGCACAGTTTTCACCTATCTCAACGCCGCTAATCAGCGGTGAGCATCTACCTATCTACCTCAAGTTACCCGAGTGGTTCCTCAAGTGTTTAAGGGACATCGCTCAGCCAGGCATGACGCTCGTCTTTTTATGTTGTTGTTGTCGTTGTTGCTGTTGCATCCACATATGAGCGCTTGAGTGGTTCGTGTAGCAGCCATCATCATAATTCCTGAAGGCGTCGTGGTAAAAGATATTTGACTATGATTGAGTTCCGTTTTCGTTTTACCTTACTGCCTCCTGCACTTTCCGGCTTGGCTTACTTTTATTTCTTGTTATTTTACCCTCTAGTTTTATGCCCTTCACCAGCTAAAAATAGCTAAAAGGGCATTCTGATTTGTGCCAAATTAGGTTCGAGAACTGTTTTTTCCCATGGAAGATTAGAAAGCGGTAAAATAAGAAATTTGGTTTTCACTGTACTAAAGGCATATTTATAATGTCCAAAAAGTATATTTTAACTATATATGTAGTAAGTTATTTCCTAGTTGGGTACAGGGTAACTCCTAGTCGTGCAACTATTAGATAGAAAAAGGCATATTGAAGTTGTGCAAATGTATGTTACAGAGAAGACCTTCAATATATAAATTTATACCCATTGAGAATGGATTACTTACAGGGCATTTGTTGGTCGATCAGTGAAACTTAATTTCCCCTTTGCAGCAGGCTTAAAACGCAATCAAGCGTCTTAGAATTTTCCATTTCTTATGTTTCCCATTGTTGTCGCCCTTCTTCCTGTTGTGTTCACATTCATTTTTAATATTGAGAGCGCATTTGGGCCTAGCTTCTGCGAGCATTAAAATTGGCTTTAATTTAAATTATGAATAAGTGCTCATTTGGGTCTGGGGCATAGGTCAAGTAGTCGCCGGGACACTGACGCCTGTCGCCGGGCCTGCTAATGAAGTTCAAATATTTAGGGAATTAGGCCGTCGAAAGACTCAAATCTTCAAATTGGAAAACCTTTAGCATTTCATGCTAATGACAAATGCTTTTATCTTTGCAAACACAAAACGGCAAAAAGATAAAAATAATAAAAGAAAAATTAAACGCAATATTGTTGGCAACCTGCTGCTGTAGCTGCTGCTGCTGCTGCTCGTGTAATTATACTCTTTGCGCAGGGCATTATAAATACTTAATGAAGTTTGCCAGGCGCGGCACGAGTTTTCTGTGAAAGTAAGCATTCGGCTGACTTGTAAAAGTCTAGAATGGTGCACAGAAAAAGACAGCATTAGGCGTCATAAGCTATCTGCTGAGTTAATCAAAGAGTCTGTTTAAACAATTTGCGAATTATAAGCCCTCAGCACTTACAAATTGAATATTTATCATACTTGCGGTATGAACCACATAATGAATATATACTCATGATCGGTACGAGCTTACATATGTGATATGTGCTTCCTAATAACATAAATGTAAGTTTATTGCTTTGTTAGAGTATTTATGCTTCGGCTTAGTGAACCGTGTGGCTAGTTTTTATTTTCGGCCGCCTCATGCTGACCCTAATCATTATGCTGGGCCTGGCCCGGCTAGCTGGCCAGCTAGTGAAAAGCGTCAGCAGGAGCGGAGCTGGGAGTGGGGGAAAAGTGGCAGCTTGGGACCGTGAAAATTACACGTTTTTTGCTTTGAGGTTACAATATTACATGCCAGGTGGGTGTTCACTCGCCCGGCGGAGGGGTAGGAGCAGTTAAGGGGACTTAAATTTATGCATTCTTTTTTTTTTTTGGTTACGTTTATGTTGCTTTAATTAAATTTCTCTTTTTTTGGTCGCTAATTTCGGCATTTAGGCGCGTCTAAATTTTTTTTGTGGTTCTCTTACTTCCATTGAAATGAGAAAATATGGTGGAAATGTGAAAATGCGGCACGTAGGCGTGGCAGTTAATTGGCCCGCCAGAGGTTTATTATTTATACATTCTTTTCTATCCCTGAGGGGGATATAGGGGGGTATATAGCCATAATTTATGTCTTATTTACACAAAGCGCATGTGACAACAGCTGCCGGGGCTGGGCTTAATTACGGAATCGATTATTAGCCGAGCGCTAATCAAGTCACTCGATACGCTACGCTACACAAAGGAGTCGGCTAGACAGGTTTCGCGTTGATCAGGTGAACGATTCTTTGTAAATATAGCGCACGACCAGCGACGGGATGAAACTCAAAAGAAAATAGAGGCCAACTGTGCCCAGGTAGGGAGCGCGAACAATGCAGCCGAAGTCAAGCGATAGCGTCGGAAAACCTAATGAGTTTTTCATTTGTGTGCAGCTGATGAAGGCATTAGGCAAGTGGAAAATTGTGCATTGTACACAAGTCTAAAATAGAACGATAACCATAAGAATGTCGCAGCGGTTGTTGGGTTTTTACCTAAATGCATGATTAACACATGAAAATTGAATAAGTTAATTCAATTTCTACACGTTTGGCAGGTCTGGAGATCTTAATTAAGAGAGGCCCAGAAGTCGTGCACTCTTCTGACGTCACACTGAGCTGAGCTTTGTGCTCTTCTACTGCGGAAGCGGCTGCGAAGCACTGTACATTGATAAAGCCACTTAAGACAGTGAGTTGAAGCGAAGAAGAGAGAGAGAGAGACAGAGAGAGAGAGCGACTTGCAATCAGCTGAGCTTGTCAACAAATATGGCGGCCAAGTGAGTTGTTTTCGTGCGTTAGAGCAACAGGCGTTTGCCCAGCTGCTGAGTCATTGGCAAAAGCGCCAACTTTTGCACTGCGAGAAAGGGAAGAGTTCAATGACTGGCAACAAAAGTACTTAATAAAAATTAATTGCCCAAATCAAAATGAAATAATTATATATGAGGAAAATAAGAGGAAAGTTTACAAGCATTTAACCGTTTTGTTATATTAGCTAAATTCTCGCAGTGTAAACACAATTGCTAAATTTCAAACACAGCTGCTATTCATTAGCTAAGAAAGAGTGAAAAAAACACGTAAGAGAAAGAAACAATTGGACAAATGCTGTCAGGCAGCGTGTTTATTGATTTTGAAAGTTTTGCCTAAATGTACAACATAGCTCAACATACATATGCATGTGTATGCATGTGTGTGTGTGTGTGTGTATGTAACAACAAAACAAACACTGTCATAAGCAAGACAAAGGCAACAAAAAAATAGTCAGACTGTCATTGTTGCAAAAACAAACAAATAAGTAGAAACTAAGTAAATAAATAATATTAAAAAAACACTCGCACACACACACACACATGGACAAGTGTCATGTCGATTTACAAATGGTTTTTAAATTTTCGCTGACAAACTTTTACCCGCCGCGCAGTTGGCCAAGTCCGTTGGCTATAACCGCAACTGCCATTACAATTATGGCTACTTTCTACTAATGTGGCCCTAACTAGATCGAAAAAAGGCCAAGTCGAAGCATCTTGAGCATTTCGCGTTGCCATTTTTCCCGCTTCCATTGTTGTTGTTCTTGTTGTTGTTGTGCTTAGCAGACGGTTAAATGACTTCCGCACAAAACTGAAACTAGATTCATCTTCTTTTGGGCCATTGTTGCTGCTGTAGCCGTTTTTAATCTGAGATGAGCATGAAAAACAAACTGACCCAAATTCTACGACAAACGACTAACGGCAGTTTAGAAGGCGGCTTAAATCTTTAAAGAAAATGTTGGGTTACTTAATAAAAAGCAGCTTTTAAAATATTACAAGAGTTTACCAAGGTACGAAGAATAAACATGAACAATTGTACTAGAATACTTAGGGATAATATTCCGTTCAAGATAGTTATTGATAAGAGGAAAAATTTTAATCAAAACAGAATAATCTAAATTTAGCTAAGCTTAAAATAAACATTATTCTCTATACAAACATACATTCATCTCGTTAAAGCTAAAAAAAAGTAGTATATAACTTGAAAATAGAAAACTATTTAATTTATAATTAATACATAAAATTACATTTATTACAGATTTATCAACAGCTAACAGAATATCGATTGAAATGCATTTGTGAGTGGATTTTGAGTTGTTTAATGGATTTTCATTGTTCTTACGACCAGTTTTAATAAACACAACAATTGTTGGCAATGCTCTCTGATTGATTATTTAAGTCATAAAGTATTTAATGTATATATTACAGTGATTACATGCAAAGTATTACATTAATAAAAAACAATGAAAAATTCTATTAAATTCGTTAAATTTATATTTTCAATAATACTCCTAGTTTTTAGATTAAAAGGATTACATATTCTGCTTTCTATAGATTTTCTTAGGACGATCTGCATTAGACATTTGAAATAGTTTTTTCTTGTGGTGTAACAAATTATTATCAAAAAATAAACAAGTCTTAAAAAATATATATAACTCCGGATTTGCAATAGAGTTTAAATAGAGCTCGTCAAAAGGAATACTAGAAGAACTATCTAAAGAATTATCTAAACAAAATCGTATTTTGCATGCAAACATATTCTATTTCGCATTAAAATCAAGCTCTACAAAAATTAATATGAATAACATGCGCTTATCACCTGGGGTCAAAAGCTAATGTCAGCCGATTATTTATTGAGCGTTTCCCGTTTCCCGCTGTTCTCAGCACGCGTAGCACGTTAAGTTGGCTGCGCAACATGTTCCCCGTGAATCCCCAATTAGAATTTCATATCATATGCATTTAAATTGCTTTAAGCCAAGTCCCAGTCGCTCACGATACTCATACAAAGAAATTCCCACCTTTTCTGGCCACAAAAAACAACAGCAACAAAAAAGAGTGCAAGTAAAAAAAAACCTGTTGAGCGCAAATAAACTTTTATTGTTGCCCCGCTGTTGTTGTTTTTATTGTTGTTGCTGTTTACTCTTAAACTGGTTCTTCAAAAACAAACACACAGACACGCACATTGAGCGCTGATATGCGAAGCTTTTAGCTAAGCTTGCAAAAGCATGCGGCAGATCAAACTTTGGCTTACAAAGAAGAGGACAAGAAACAGATAAAGAAGGCGAAAGACGCGAAGCACGCGTCAAGGCCAAATGCAGTTAGATTTGCGAAAACAATTAAAAAGAGAGTCGCGGAAATAATGCATAAATGCAAGAGATGCATATAACAAGTGCTTTGGCTGGTTGTGTAACTGTAACAACAGTTATTTGCAGCTAGGAGTGTGCAATGGGAGAGCGCAAATTCACCGCTTTATAGCGCTAAAAACAACAACGGCTAAGCACACACTCACACATTTAGCTGATCTACATACAGGTCAAAGCGGGATAGCTAGCGTGAGCGAAAGCGAGAGCGATACAGACGGACAGTAGATTGCCCGCCAAGCGAAGCTTAGACGCATAGAGCAAAGCACAAAACGAAACATTAAATATAAAAAGATCGAGTTAATAACGGGTTCAAAGAGTGTAATGTAATAAAATTAAAAAGCGCTTGCATGTGTATGTAATTATTTAATGCTTGTAAATGCATACCGTTTAAAAAGATCCGTGGAATGTGAAGCCACAATTTGTTGTTTTGTCTTCAACTGTTTTTTTACGCACCTTCAATATTGTTAAACAAACAGCGAAACAGACACTTCAGTTGTTTTTGTTTTTGTTGTGTTTTGTTTGTAATTTGCTTTTGGCAATATTCATTCCACACTTTCACACATTTGCATTAAATGGCGTTACTTGCTTTCATTTGTTGTTCAACGCATCACTTGCCAAAATCTTTGTTGGCCACAGAAATACCAATTACCAATTGCTTGAAAACACACACGAATCACACGAGCGTCGGGGCTTAAAGAAATTCACAGATTTGAATTGTTTCTCTTTTTGTGCAAGCGCTCTGTGTGCACACACGACGGACACTCTGAATAAACTAAAGCAGCATAACCGTTTGACTGACTGTAGACGCACTTAGCAGCGCTGAGAGCGTTAACATTTCGAAGAGAGTCGTTAACAGTGCGTTGTGGGTGCTTGCGTTGAACAGAAAACTCGGCATATGTTACGTTTAACATTTTGTTATTGTTGTGCCAAATACTTGATTGGACTTACTTGACCTATGCAAATGAGGCTGTAAAAATAAAGGTGGTTTGTCTATAATATATTGATATGATATTGACAAATTTTTAGTGCAAAATATACAACAAGTTTTGGTTATAAAATGTTTGAGAAAAGTTCTTACAAAGTAAGCTTCAATAGGTTAAATGCAACTAAATATTATTTGTTTATAGATAATTTTAAAATTGAATCAAAACAAAATATCAAGCATTAGATATTCTCTTAAACCTAGCCTCTCTTTGGTTAGGGCGCAGAGCAAGAAATACGGGTTTTGGTATTTTAACAGTCAGTATAAGAGCTGCTGTAGCAGACTTTGTATGCGTCTCAGTGGGATTGTATGTGTATTTATAGACAACTTGTTTTGTTTTGGGCAAATGCCGGTCGTTGTTGCTGCTGTTGTTGTTATTGCTGTTTAGTTAGTTCTTGTTATGTTTATGGCCAAAACTCTAACTAGTTGGCAGCCCAGAGGCAGCGGCTGATTACAGTTATTATGGCATAATTGTGAACGAGCGTCCCACTGAGAGAGTTTCAGCTCCAATGCAATTTACACTCGCGTGCGATTTGGCCTAAACTAGATGAATGCAATTTGAATGCTATTTGTAGTTGCTTTGCTGCTGTTGTTGTTGTTGTTGTAATTTGTGTTAGTTATGTGCATATATGTATTTCGCTCTGAAGGGATTTTAAAGGAGCTATATATATATAATATAAGTGGTTGTGTTGCCCGGTTTTGCCCGGGCCAATATTTCTTGCCCATGGGAAAAGAAACTGATCGAGTGGGTTTTCACTTAGATTTTTAGAAATGAGCTTGCTTCAGAGGGTCAGCAAAAAAGTTGCATTTAACCGTTTTTCACCGATAATCCACAGTTGCGGGTGGAATTTGCCAAAATATCTCTTTGGTATGCACAAATAAAACAAGTTTAATTTGATCTAATTTTTTTTGAAAATGCCAGATCCTAAGCTTTTTGAATAAATATAAAAAAACGAACTCTCAGTCAAGAATTATTCAAAGTAATTTCTAAATTACGGGATTCGATAATTATTACAATAATTTGATACATACTTATAAAAGCAAACATTCTAGTGCCTTAAAGATTAATTCATAAATATTGTTGAACATAAATTGGCAGAGGCGCGTGCAAAGCCCACATAAAACCAAGACAGCTTGTCCGGCGAGGCCATTCACAGGGTACAAATACACGTGCGTAGATACAGAGATACAAAGCAAGACACAGATACAGATACAATTTCAAAGACGCTGCTGTCGACGCAGCTAATTGTTTGAAAAATGTTTCGATGTCCTCGCAAATATGAAACACTCGTAATTATCCAGATGCCAAAACTTGAAATGTAATATTGGCCATAAATATGACTTTGCCACACAGAAAAATCCTCGACATGCCGCACATTGTTTCTATTAACAAGACGCTCGGAAATGCCCCAGACACACACACACACACACACATACATACATACACACGATTCTAAGATATTTATTAGTGTACGAAAAAATTTCACTTTGAATTTGTGCCGAAAATTTAATTTGATTTCATTTTCATCAAATAGTGCAACAAATGAATTTTGTACGTGCCACCAATGCCAAAAATGTTGGAAAAGAGTGTGAGAGAGAGACAGAGAGGGGGTAGGGGGACAGATGGAAATTTCGGAGGGCAGGACCCACATGTGTGTGGCAAAGGCAGAGGCAGAGATTTGTGAGCATTTGTGTGCGACGCTTTGTTGCGTGGTTGGCCACGACACACGCAGCACGCAGCATGCGGCATGCGGCATGCAGCATGTGGCAAGCGGCAGGCAGCAAGTGGCAAGCGGCACGGAGAACCATAAATTCCAGCCGCTCAATAAACTAATGGCAATTTGTATCTGATAGATACATGCGAGCCAAGTCCGAGTTCGGCTGCCTGTCTGCCTTTCACGTTCCAAATTATTTCTGTGTGCGTGTGTGCGTGTGTGCGTGTGTGTGTGTGTGTTCGATATTAGTTTTCCTTCTTTTTTTCCTGCTTCATTTTCAATCCTTGTGACACTTTTATCACACACGTTCGACTCATCAAAAAGTTAACGACGATAATGACAAACATTTCAAAAGCAAACACTCCGCATCGCATGCAACGAGCCTCCAGCAGCAACCAGCTGAGCCAGAAATATAAACAGAACGCGAACCAGAACCAAAACCAGAAATATCACTCGGTTAGGCTACCCTCCCCCCGAAACCCTCGACCCACCCCTCCTCGTTAAAGTCAATGTCTGTGTGTCCACTGCTAGATAAATATCTCATTTATAAGGTCTGTCTTTGTTGTTGTGGGCAAACACCTTAATTAACTTTTTTTCTTCTTGCATACCCTGTAGGCCATATAGCGGGCACCGGGCATGCGTGACTATGGACAGGGTATGTGAAGGGAGTTGTGATTCTTTGATGATACTACACGGATCCTTAGAGGGAGTACCGTGTAGTGGATAGGGTGAAAGTCAGCCATTTAAATATGTTCCGGATCCACATCAGCTATGATAGCTAGTAAGACCCAACATAATACAAATAGTATACTATATGCAGTCTATGCCAGGTTTTGTTAATTATAACAAAATCTGCTTTGATTTCCCGCAACTCAAACGAGAATCTGTGCTTAAAACAGGGCTTTTTTATATGTATTTTTCAATTCTTGTAACTTTCGTAAGTTTATCGTCCAGGCAAAAGGCCGAGCTATGCTCCATTTAGAGCTCGATTTTATCCCCTAGATGTAAAGTAAAGGCCATCCACATATGCTCGATGGCAGATTTAAAGGCGATAGACTATCGATAGCAAAGACTTAGCCCTAAATTGGTAAGTTCAACTTATTATTTTTTATGGTCCGTAAAGGTATTGAAGGTTCAAATCGAATCTACCGATAGAAATACGGTAGATTTGAACATGTATAAAATTCGTTCTTCAATCTGCAGCAGTAGAAAGTAATTGCATGGCATATATTTATGTAGGGTATTTTTAGTTGCCCAAGTAATAAAATAAAAAAAGTGTGCTTTTGTGTGCTGGTTATTAGCTCGCTTGTTTTTCGTGGGAAGGTAAAAAAGCGATAGAAAAGCGATAGGCCTTAATAAGCATAGGAATCGCAGTTCTATCTGCCGAATTATGTAGAGAAATACTGCAAAGGCAAGTCGCACTTCCTCCATTGGAAGATAAGATAGTGATAGAAAAGCGGTAGGTTTTATCTTCATCGCCTGCTGAATGCAGGGTATCTGCAAGTCGAGCAGCCTCTCTTATAGCCTTTTCACTTGCTCCATGAACACATCTTTGGTCCGGCAGGCATTTATGTAGCTGTTGCTGTTGTCTGTGTATTAACTTGTAGCTCCCCGAGACTTGACTTATTTATTAGGGTTATTTGGCTAGTTATGCTCGTGTGTGAGTATGTGTGTGTGTGTGTCCTTTAACACGCATACGTTCAACTACCTGCTCATTTTCACCTGAGTACGTGTTAATTTCGTCTATTTATCTTTCTTTCGGTTTCGGTTTCGGTTTCTTTTCTTTTTGATTTTTGTTGCTGTTGCTGCAGTTAAATAGAAAAACTTATATAAATAAAGCTGATATGGGGGTCAGTTGGAATTGAAATTCTAATTAACAGTTGTCAGCCGTGTCAGACAGTCAAATGTATTTGTATCTGTGCTGTAGCTGTATCTGTATCTGTAGCTGCACGTTTAACTTTGACGTTGACTTTTTTCGGTGGTTCGACTCGGAAGTTTGGCCATATTTTGGGCCAACGTGGGAAATGCAAATGCCTAGTCAAGTTTCAGCTTGAACCCAAAACGAAGGGAGAGAGAGCGAGAGAGTGCGAGAGAGAGAGAGAGAGAGAGAGAGAGAGAGAGAGACTGTGTAAGACAGGAACAAACAAAGGCGTCGATTTGTATCTCAAGTGTACACAAATTCAACTTGCAGTCGAGGCCTTTGTTTAGACAATTCCCTTTCCATTTCAGCATTATTGTAGTTATTATTTCTGGTCTTCCTTCAGTTTTATGTTTTCTGCTTTCTGTTTTTGTTTTGTTTTGTTTTTACTCCTAAGTATTTGAGCTGCTGTCGGTTTTTGTTTTGTCTTCGACATTTGATACGATTTCGCTGCCAGTTGCTAAAATTACGCGCGTTGTTTTCATTGAGAGGCGTCGAAATGTGCCACGCCCCATTGTCTCGCCTCTCAAGTGGCCGCCGGCATATGCAAAGCATGTGTAACTACCAGTTGCCAGTCGGCAGTTGGCAAATGCCTGGCCGGAAGTGTGTGGCATCTCTTTGTGCCGCATCAGTTGCAAGCGCACGTAGCTTGCCTCATGTGGCAGCGAGCAGCCGCAGCATGCCCGAAAGGTCTTGAGTTACTGGCTCGCAATAATTTTATAAATAATCTCTGCCTCTGCCGCACAATGAGTGAGAAATATGCAGTGGGAGCATATGCAACATCGTGTTGCACGCTGCAGTTAATTCAGCGGCACATGCAAATTGGCCACAGCATTTGAGATTTTTAAATTGTTGCCAGGTCATGTGTCTGCCCGCCTGCCTCTGCCTGTGTGTGTGTGTGTGAAATGAGACACATACGTGCAGCAGATGCTAGAAGAAGCGCTGGATGCTTGTTAAAGTGCAACTTGCAGTGCCATCCAAACTGGTTTAAGCCTCTTCAAGCTGGGCTCTCGTCGAGCAGCAGAAAACTTTACTCATCGAAGTTTCCGAGAATTTTCAGCTTTCCATTTCTTAGCATTTGAGCTGGTCAAAGATTGAAAGTCAAATTAAATTCGCATTCTTATTTTTTTTCATATTTACTTGGTGAGAAATTCAATTTCAGGCAGTCTGGAAACGGTGGAATTTTAACTGCTTGTCAAATAATTACAAATGAAATTAGCTTCCTGTCAAATTCATACAACTAAATAAGCATAGGAAAATTATATTAGTTTTGACACCCAGTTTAAAAAGATGTTAAATTTGAAATTAACTTTAAGCTTTGACATGTTGACGTAAAATCATTTTCGTTCCGATGCTCTTCAAGCTAGCGAGACTCTATTTTAATTGTAGAGGTTGTTCTTAAATAGATGTTCAGTTTCTCTAAGCAAGACTTTGTAAATAATGTTTTTTAAAAGCCAGAAAACTGCAGATAATACATATAAGATAAAAATCGATAAAGCAAGGGTATCTTTAGCACGCCGAAGATTCAATACCCTTGTACATATTTCCCTTTTGCAGAAATGTAAGATGAGTGAAGATCATAAATGCTGCATTTGATCAAAATATCTTGGAAAACAGAATATTTTGAACCTACCAGAACCCATTTTGCGTGGTCCGATGTCAAAAATATTTTGTATTTATATGAGGATCATAGTGCAAATAAATACCGAGTTTGGTCAGGTTTCATACCAGAACCTAGATTTCGACAAATCGTTCCTGTGGCAGCTATATAATATAGGGCCCGATCCGGCCGGTTCCGACGTATGTACTGCTTGCAACAGAAAGACAGGGACTAGTTCGCATAGAAACGGACGGACGGAGGGACAGGACAGACTATGTCAATTTGACATTTGATGTTGATTCTTTATGGGGTCTGAGTTGTCTCCTTCTATGCGTTACACAATTTATGACAATATTATACTATCTACTCTCTATTATAATACTCTATACAAATGAAGGTGGTTTGATTTATTTTCTTAACAAAATTATGGTTCATTTTGTTCCGTTTTCTTTTAGGAAGTTGAGTTGAAGCTGAGTTGAAGCTTGAGTTCCCAGTTAAGAAATTGGTTATTTCAGGCTAAAGTCCGGTTTTCAGACTTGTGATTAATAAAATGCAAGCCACATAACTATTGAGTTCAATCACATAAGTCGCAGGAGTATATATTTAGACATAAATTCAAGCAATTTGTGAAAACTGTAATACTTATAATTATTCCAAATGAATTTCTGAGCTGCAGCCAATATTCGACATGTTTGAATTGTAAATCAAAATAAATTAGTTGCCAGACATAATTGAAACAATTTGTAAAATCCGAAATATAATTAAGGAATTGTTTTATTATCACGGTAAGCGTACAAATGTCGAGCACAATCCAGGTTTATTTCCACTTTAGCTGCATTTAAGAGCATAATTTAAATGCGCGTCATAAACATCCTGTCGCGTGGCAGACCAATAATTTATAGTAATTAGAATCTGCAGACACGTATAAACAGAATTAAAGGCGATTTACGCAGTTCAATTAGCATTTCATAAATTTTTGGAATGCCTAATTGATGTATCCGCCGCACTCGGGGCCGAGATCAAGGCGCCTAATTATAAACACAAAAGAGGCGCAGGCGACAGGCGACAGGCAACAGGAGGAAGGGGGCAGGGGTATGGAGAAAAAGTTGTAATTTATATGAAAATTTATGAAATCAAATTGTGCGGCACGCCCCATTTGCAGAGGCGTTGCCAGTCGCAGTGGCGTGGCAAGAAAATAAACAGAATGGAAAACTGAAGGGCAGGCACAAAGTGTGGCACAGTCAGGCACAAATCCGCGTTGACATCATTTGTGCCGCATGTGTGTGCAACAACAGCGGGTGCAGCGGCAGCTGAGAGCTTCATGCGGATTCTGTGGAAGCTGCAACTAAGGAAATTAAAAATAAAAATGCGCTTTAAACACGTGCGAGCGCGCGGCGTGTTGCGGCATTGCCCGGTGGCATGATACGCTGTTGCTGCAACCAAGTCGCTCCCCTCATCGTCGCCCCTGCCCCTTGCTTATCTCTTTGGCTGGCGTTGGCGTTGTGGCTGCCACTTTGACTGACAATTAATTTCAATTGCGCATTCGCGTTAATCGCTCTAAAAAAAAAGGGACGACAGCAGCAGCAACAACAACAACAAAAACAACATCATGCAACATCTTCGTTTTGGTTCTTTTTTTCCCTCTTCTTTTCTTTTGTTGCACGCAAAATGTTTTTCCCTGTCTCGCTGCTATTTTTAATCATCTTTGGCTTTTCTTTTTTTTCCAGAAATTTTCAGTGTGTCGTCTTCCGCTGCCTGAGATTAAAAATATAAGTGACAGCCAGCTACAACCTCCCAGGCGTGGCATGAAGCGGAGCTGCTGCCTCCAAAAGGAAAATGTCAAGTTCAAGAGTCGTTACAGCTGCTCCAGCTGACTGAGGATGCCAACTGAAGTGCGAGGTATGCGTGGAGCCCAGATGAAGTAGACGAAAGTAGACGGCAGACCAAGACGCCAGACTGAAGATTAGGAAAGCTGTGCAACTAGGGCGAGGGAGCAGCAACTGCCAGCTGGAAGTGGATTAATTTTGACATTTATGATGTAGGCTTAAAGTGTTTTAATTGCTTTGCGTACTTATGTTGCCTGCTGGAAATCAGGAGCAGCACCAGCAGCAGCAGCAACAACAACAACAACAACTCTCCACGTAGCAAATGATGATAATGCAGAATGGGGCACGTGTCTATACAATAGGCAACAAATTGAATTAAGTGCATTGGCCGCATAAAAATCACGCACAATCTGTTCGCAGTGCACTCAGAGAAAATAGCACGCACTAGCTGCTCTATTAAGTCGGTGTGAGAGGTATTATGAAATGATCGAAGCTTATGAAACCTACATACACTATAAACATATATATAAATAAATAATAAAATTATAAAATATATATAATAATAATAAATAAAGAAAATATAATTTACTTAAGAGCCAGTAAGATAGAAATCTTCTAGCAAATTCTTTCAAGAGAGATCACAATAAAAGATTTATTTGTTGTTCACTAGCAAATCTCTCACAATTAATCACAACAGCAATTTGAACAGGGAATATTTTCCTGGTGTTTCCTGGATATTCAAACCTTAATAAGAAATTAAAACCCCTCATGAAATCGATTTTTCAGTTATAATGAATCAATTTTTGAATATATTAAAAATGGTTTAAACATTTTTTATTGATTTTAATTTGCAAAATCCTTTCATATAGAAAAATATAAACATTATATTATATATTATTATATTATATGTAATTATTAAATATATATATTATATGAAAGGTTGGCAAATTTGTATCAGAATTAAAACTGAAACTCATAATTTTGTTGATTTTATACTTATATAATTATAATGTACATTATTAAATTTTTTAGAAATTTGTAAAAATTTCTCTAGGTTTTTGAAGTATTTACGATTCTAACTAAATACTGAATATAATTTGTTAAATAAATCTAATAAGTTAACATATAGATGAATAATGACCTTTGCAGGGTATCTACGAGCCGGGCACATTAAAAAAGTTTATCAAATATTGTAAATACATAAAAATATATTTTCAGCATGTTTTGCGCCGTGTACTCAAACAACCGCTGCTTGTTAAGGCATTGGGTGTTCAGGTGTATTCAGGTGTGGTGTGCGTGTGCGTGTGTGTGTGCGTGCGTGTATTTTGAGGCATTCGGATAGCCTCTGGAGTAACACAAACGATGCCGCTGTCGCCTGCAGTTGTTTGTTTGGTGTCCTGTGCAGCATTGGCATGTCCTTTCGCCGGCCTCTCATTCACGTCGAGTGCGCCGTGGCCGACCTCGTTGCTCGCCTCTCACGTTTCGCGTTAAAGTCACGTATTTTCCAGGTAATTTTAGTTGTCGTTCTCTTTACCAGTTGCCGTGTTTGTTGTTGAACTATTTGCGGGTCTTCTTTTTTTCCCCAGTGCATGAAATGCGTTTTTTGGCCTTTGTACGTGCGCGTTGTCCTTTTTGCGGGCGAGCTGGCTCCCAGTTCGCTTATTGTTTTTCATGCTCCTCGCTGTCCTGGCGCAAGTGCAACGAAATGTGCATAACGTGACCGGGTTTCTTAGTTGGCTTTTACCAGCCAGCGAAAGTGCTGGCCAAGTTCGGTGCTGGCCCCGTTGCCAGGGTGCAAAGTGCATGCGGCGCGATGCACTCGCCCGTCCGCTCCACCCACCCGCCCACTCGCCCGCCCACTCCCTTATTCACTCACTCACACGCGCTCTTCCGCTGATATTTCACTTGGAAAACTTTTGCAACTTCTTTCGGACAGCTGCAATGGATACGGTTGCGGGTACAGATACAGATACTGTTGCAATTGTTGTTGTTGTTGTTGTTGTTGTCGTCGTCGTGTTCGGTTGTTTGCGGTAAATTAAGTTGCGACCATTGAAGCTCCACTTGAGTTAATCGTTTAATTAGTGCCTGCAAGTCTTGTGGCTTGAATCCAAACGTTTCAAGCATCTCTGTCTGTTGGCCACAAAAATGTCTTGACTTGAGCATACTTGAAGAAAGGTACTTACAAATGTTTCGCAATAGCTAAACTGTTTTTATCTTAATTTTATCTAAGCAGAGACTACAAATATACTTTGCTTACAACTAAAACTATTAAAGTCTTGATAAGTTTGATAGAAAATAATCTCGAAGTAGCAACGTTAAGCTTTGGAAAGTTATTGAAAAATATTCCATAAAATTTCATTTAAATGCATATATAGTACATTTATTTGCAAAAGTAAATATTTATTAATTTAAGCACAATTTAGAATTACAGAAATATTTGCATTCTCACTAAACGGAAAAGAGGAAATCCAACAACCGAATGATTAGAAATATTTTTATTTATATTTATTTTCAATTCTTTTAATCCAATTTAATATTCAAAACCAGGTTGTTGTTTATTTCAATATTTTCCATACGCAATCGAATAAATTAAAAACTTTTTGACTTTAATATTGGCATCAATCTTAATTATTCTGGCTCTTAACTTTCTGTTTGCCTGGCACACACATACTCGCACACTCACACACACACCCACACACCTCCGCACATTTCTTATGTGTCAAAGGCAACGCATAAAAACCGAAAATGTCATTTTGTAGCTGTTGTAGCCAAGTTGAAATTAAAATTTATGGCCTCAATATGCGTTTGTTGCTACCAAAAACTGAAATTCATTTTACGAGCATTGCAAATAAAAATAAATTAATATTTCATTTGTTTTTACCCACAAGGGGAGGGGCTCCCTCCCTGTGTGTGTGTCCTGGCCACCCACAACAAAAAAATCCTTTGCTGGTTCAACTAACTTTGTTTTACGACCCAACTGATGATGGTCATGCCCGACTGCCAGCCTGTTGGCAGTCAGCATTTGTGGTTGTTGTTGTTGTTGTTGTTGTTGTTATGGCTGTTGCTCTTTTTATGATGGCTACGTTATTTTTAAATTCATTTTATATGAAGGTATTTATGTGCCAGAGCTGCGTTTTTAGATGGCGCTTAAGTGTTTCCAATACCCTGCAATAATGCTGCCAACGCAACGGGTGGTCGGCCTTCTACTTGGCTTCTACAGCGAGACAAATACTCTTCAGGACTCAGTGATTTTAGAGGAAAAGCAAGCATGTTGTTGTTGAAGCATTTTATTTTATTTATAAAAACTTTAAGCAGACTGACCTAAAGATAAGGGGAAATTAAACTTAAGCTAGTTATGAGTTAAACATTATATGCATGCTAATTTCTCAAGGTCGCCTAATCAACATAATAATAACAAAGTGAAGCTGTCCAAATATTGATATATTTGAAGTATTATTCAAATGCACCTAAATCTAAATATTCTTTGATAATAACTGCCATGTCTAGGTATTCTGATCATTTTCATAAATAAAGCCTCGTTTGATTTGACCAAACACTCTGCACAACTAATTATTCACACACTATATCGAAACATCCTACTGCAATAAGTCTTCGTTTATGATACCCCGTAAATCCTAATAAATGTGAAATATAATAAATATTTATATCAGAAGTGCACGCAGGGCAGTTCTCTGTCGTCTTAACTTTATTACAATTTTGAAAAAATGTTTTGCCGCTTAGCACTTGAGATGCAGCACACACTGACTGAGACACGCCCACACACACACACACACACACACACAGAGCGTGCCACACATGCTTTTCAATATGGTATATCGATATGAATTATAGAGGTGGCAAGGAGTTGAAGCGAGTGGCAGCTCTGCCATCAGATCGCATTAAATATTTAAACAATCAAGCTGCAAGTGCTGGCAAATGGGTGTGGTTAGGGTTGGTAGTGGCTA
This sequence comes from Drosophila montana, assembly GCF_035044405.1. NCBI lineage: Eukaryota > Metazoa > Arthropoda > Insecta > Diptera > Drosophilidae > Drosophila > Drosophila montana. The sequence goes on along the minus strand of NW_026998620.1, from coordinate 12,579,269 downwards.
TATATAAGTGGGCGTGGCGGTAGCTATACGAAATGGCAATGAAGCCGGTTTAATCATTGTTTGCACTTTTGCACCTGCCAACTGCAAAGCTTTACTCTCCCACTCTCTCTCTCTCTCTCTCTCTCTCTATGTCTCGCTATCTTCGACTGTGCTGCTATCTCTGTCTGTTTTTGCTTGTGAGTGGCAACGTTATTTAGCAGTTTCCGTTTCCTTTATCATTGAGCACAGCTGGCGCATCCTGGGCGTGCTTCCTCCAGGCGCTGACTCCGACTCCGACTCTGGCCCTGGCCCGGGCCCGAGCTGTCTTTTGCAAGTTTAATGCATTTAACTCTTACATTGTGCCACGAAATTGGCTAAAAATAAGTTTTTGCCGTGTCTGTCGATTGCATTGCACTTCCGCCAGGTAAATTTGAAATGCACTCGTACTGCAACTGGCAAACGAAACGAAATCACATCGCAAACAATTTAAAGAACACGAGCTCTTAAAGTAGCATCTGCTGGCCGGATTAAGAGCCTGGTAGTACACCAAATCGACTCCGTATTGTGGTTGCCTCGGGGTGGCATTAGCGGCTAGTCGGTGGCCCCGCTGTTCGGCTCGGCCATTGCCAAAATTGTCACAGCGTGTGGCGACATGCTGTGTGACCCACGAAGTGATGTTTCGGTTGCCGCAGACAAGTCAAGTGGGTGGTGAGGTCAATGCACGCCGGCCCGAGCGGGACAGACTGGGCCAGATTGGGGCAGTCAGGTTGTCAGGATGTCAACCAGTTCCTTCAATTCCAAGAGCTTCCTTTATTCCAGTTTGTAATCTGCTAATGGCTGGCAGCTCGCATTTCCAATCGCTTTGCGGCATCTACTTTCCAATTATGTCCATTATGCAGCCTCGCCAAGGACATTTGTCATTCTCATTCGCATGCCCAAGCTTCGTTCTCACAGTTGCTTGTGCAATTTCATGGTCGATGCTCCAAGCGCCAGAACCATCAGCAGTTTTATCAAAACTGTCCCAGGCAAATGTCGGAAACGGAACCCCAGCAAATATGTTATGAAAAGTTTTCAGTTCAGTTTCCAGCCACAACACGCAAATGCTAGCTGGTCAGCAGGAGCAGGCGGAAACTCAGACGATATTTTCAGCTCAAGCAGCGGAAATGATTTATTAAAAATAAAAAAAATAAATATTTATATATAAATATAGCAACTGCTCTGCCAGTCGACTGAGGACTGAAGCATTATAACAATGAATGTCAGAGATAAAACTGGCGATTGTCACACAATAAATCGCAAGGAAATCAAAGCCTCCACAAAATATCACGAATGAATACAGCAACAGCAAAAATAAGAACAGAAAATTTCTCGACAATTACAGACAGGCTCTGACGGAGTCGTGGGGTCTTGGATTGCTGTGTTCAATGACACAGAAACGAGAAAGTCTGCTCCAGATTATATACCAAAAAATAGATGAGTGGCAAGAAACTAATGCACGACCATGAGTTACGCTGTGTCAAGGTTCAAAATACAAAAAATCTCTTCGATACAGAAACTTTGTGATTATAATAGGAATTCTGTAGCATGTACAACATTTTCTTTAGTATAGCAATAATTATATAATAACGGGTATTTCTCGGCCTTGCCTGTGACCAGTTTTGTACGTTATCAGCCAGTTCTCACCTTTGAAAGATTTAATATCTGCCCTCGCTACCTTGAACGCTATCGTCTCTTCAAAAATAGGTTCAAGCTCCATCGAGTAAAGAGCAAGAGTTGAAATCAATGGCCTTCGCCTGTCTTAGTCCTGTGATGAGAGTTTCAAGCCGATCGGATGGAAAACACAAACTGGTCGACGAACTTCCACAGTTGTGGGTGGAATTTTCAAAATCGTTGAAGCCCGTGTATATTAAGTTCTTATGTAGGACAAAACTTAAAACTTTGCACGAAATATCTTTGAGTTTCACTATGGATGCATGGATGCTGCGAAAAGTGTGAAACACATCTCCAAAAGATTTTCATATAGATTCTTACCATATGGCATATGGTATTCCCACCAAGGAGGGATGGATTTTCCAAAAAGTGTGAAACACCCGTCAAATGAATTTGAACAAAGATGTTTGAAAATTAGTCTGAGGTAGTTAACAAAAAAGTTGCGCCAGAACGTTATTCGCGATTTTTCCACGATTGAGGGTGGAATTTTCCAAAACTTCTTCTTAAAATGGACCACCATCACATGAGGTAACTACAGTGGAAACTTCAGCTTCCTAGCTCTTACGGTTCGTTGATCACTAGTCAGGCTACAGTTTTATATATGATTAAAAAATCGTTAGGCCAAATTTATGTTTTTTAAACATTTGGACAAAATAGATTTTGTTTTACTTTTAATAATAATTATTTGTATTATATTTTGGTTTTTTTATTGTACATATGTGAGAATCAGCAGGATTTAGTAGTAAACGTCACACATGTCTCAATAACCTACGCTCACATAAATACAGTACGACCTCGCTCAACGCAACTCTCGTTACACGAGACACCCGATTTCTTAACATTGTAGAAACAGCTGTTCAGAAAAGTATAAATTGTAAAAAAGTACAGACCACAATTTCTCAATTTTTCAAAAAATAAAGAAAGTAAAATGAAATCCTTACTTTGAGGCATCTCTTTTTGGAAATAGGTCTCGTGGCCAACAGAAAATTCTCCCTCTGTTTTTGCAACCACCTCAGTTTTCGCAATTGGCCAAATTACAATAGGTTGCGTTGAGCGAGTTCGTACTGTATTTATAATAACGCCCGGAAGATATCCACTTAGATTTATTTACTCTCGTAGATAGACACGTCCATCTACAGTTTTAAAGTGCATAGACTGTGATTACCTTTTAGTTCATTTTAAATGCTTCCCAAACTCGGGCAGTTAAATTGAAACTCAAAAAACTTGAGCTCAAAACTTTGCGCCCAGGTAAAGTAGCAGGCAAAAAGCAGCTGAAAGCCTGCGACCCATTGTAATGTATAATGCATGCGCCACAAGACGAGCTCCCAACTTGAACTTAGCCAAATACAACACATGGAAACTGAAAAGTTGAGGGGGGTTGGGGGAGCCAAACAAATGCATCCGCATCTTTGAAGTGCACTCCGAGGCAATCTCTGCGTGCTTAATGATTACATAAGATTCATATAAGCGCCACTTGATTCGCCCAACTTTGACTTCCGTGAAGCGCATTTTCCAACTAGATGTATGTAATTGCATTTTATCAATTAGCTCGGGCTGCCAGTTCTTGTACGATATTAATTTGGTATTAACGTAGCTGCTGCTGGGGGCCCACTTCCTGCCACATGCCACACGGCGCGCACACACACACACACAGAATCATGTTTTCGGTCAGCGGCACAACAAATGTTGCTGCCACTTTAACATGCTGTTTCCTCATCAATTAGTCGGAAGTGTATTTATCATTAATTACTCCTAAAGCTGCCCAAGCACAGAACCACCAGATCTAGATTTTTCTTTGAAGTTTTCCTCATCTGCTTGCGGAATAAATAACAAAGTGGCGTTGAATCTTTGTAGAGTGCTTAAGTCTTTCGAATTCGAAGAACTAATATGTTTTTAATGAGATTTTCATCTATAAGATTTCTCTTATTTATAATTAGTACTTATAACTTATATAAGTATTATTAAATACTTAATATCAACAAACATTGAGCAGATGAAAAGAAGGAAGAGTTATTGTTGACAGCTATATTACCTATATATTTTGTAAAGGTGCTTCATGATATAATACTCCAATATTGATACGATTTTTTACGAATAATATTATAAATATATGGTAAAAACATGAATCTATGTCGGTTTGGGTTCGAAATAAGTACTTAAATCCTTTGGCTGGGTTGATTAATATTATTAAATTTAATATGAAGATAATCACATTTACTTTGGACTTAGTACTTTATCAATTTATTTTTTGTACCAAAATTATGGTCTCCTGTATTTTATTAATTAAATATTTATCTTATGAATTTAATTTTGTGGCTGAATATTATTTGAAACAGTTCCGAATAAATTTCAATACAAGGCATGGGAAAGGCTGAAATTTATGTCCCTTTCCCTTGAATCGGAATTCGGAGGAAACCTATCAGAACCCCTGAATGGAGGTTTCTCAGCTGTTTATAAGCCAATCTCATAGAGGCTGTTTTGGCTTTGATTAGCCCAGACTGGAGCAAAGCAAAGAAAACCACCAGCAGCAGCAGCGTATCTATAGCAAAAGCATGCACTTTGGAAGCAGATACTCCATGTATTTATGTGTGTGCGTGTGTGTGTGTATGCGGTTTACATTTACCAGCTGCACTCATAAGACATTAAAATGCCACAAGCCGCACAGACGAGCTAATAAATTTCACTATAATCTGGCATTGTTGCACTAAGTACTTTGCATATTCATACAAAATATATGCTAGGTAAATGTGGCTCTCCCCCTCTAACTCTCACTCCCGCTGCTTCTCTCACTTTTTCCCTCTCGCTCTGTGCTTGGCTCATATGCATAAATGCAAAGGCAAACGTTCTGAAAGCCTGGCCAAGTCAGGATAGTCAGGCCGACAGCCGGCTGCCTGCCACATGACAAATAGGTCAGAGAGAAGACGTTGCGGAACTGTCTGACTCTGTCTGTCTGTCTGCCTGACTGTCTGGATGTCTGTCTGTCTGTCTGGCTAGCTGCTCGACGTTAACCACATGTGAAAACAAAACTTCCGGTGACATAAACACTGACAAGAAGCTTGCTTAGAGTTCCCAGCCCTACAACCGAAAAGTAAATGCAGCCGCACAAGCAGCTAAAATATTCAAATGAACAGCCAAAGCAAAGCTGTAAGCAAGTCTTTGCCACACGCACACGCACTCACACACACACACACGCACACCCAGACTGGTTGCAATGAGTGACTGTGGGCAGCAGTTGATTGCTGCGTGTGCCACTTGCAGTTGCAACAAAACAGTTGACAACAAAGGCGAACATTTGCTCATCTTGCAACTTGCAACTTGCCATTTCTTTGGCCTGATTGTTGCCACTGCACTGAACTTTTCAACTATTTCCGTTCAGTTTCAGGACAGTAGCATGCATCACATGATGCACAACGGCAACAACAGCAAAAACTTAATTACTAGCGCACATGTTTGTGATGCCTTGCGGCAGGCACTAAGTAAGTGCAACTGTTGCCACTGGCAACCTTTTTGACAATAAAATTTCAAACTTTTGCCAAAAGGCAGCTGCGTTGCGCATACGCCATGTTATCATTAAGTGTTGATTAACAAAAAAACAAAAAAAAAACCGGAAAGGGGAAAATAAAAAGTCCGACGGGCTGCAGCAGGACTTCAGTTCCGGTTTGTGCTGGCAAACTTTCAGCTTGCAACGAGCAACTTGCCACTTGTCACTTGCCGCTTGCTCTAGCGCCAAGTTGTCGCTTGCATTTTGATTAGCAGCAATGAAATTGAAAAGGGTTAGGAGCCCAATTGAGCCGATTTGACTTTATCTGACAATAGCCAAACGCCAAACGCCATTTGCCATGTGAGATGTGGGCTTATGGCTCGCAGCTACTTATAAAGTCATTTTGGACGCCTCAGAATTAACTCACAAGACAGTTGCCAGTGACGCCTTGGCTTGGCCTACTTTAAGGCGCCGCGACGCCTGCCAGATTCATTGGCTGCGATAAGAGAGACAGAGCGCAAAAGAGTGTGCGAGAGGTAGAGGGAGCGAGCAATAGAGTGAAAGTCCGTGTCATTTGCTAGCTGGCGGCGTGTCATTGAGCCTTCGGGGGATGGGGGTGGCTAAAAGCCGCTTAGCTGCGCGCTTCGTTGCCTGCCACGCCTGCTTGCGCCTCAAGTTGGGGCGTGGCACAGAAAATAAAAATTGTTATGCCGAGACGTTGCCGCATTTGTGCCGCTTTACCGCAATCAAAATTGTTACTTTCTAAGCCAATATGTTTTATGATGTATGAAATTTGATGTTGCGATAACATTTTACCCGCTTGGCTGCCTTTGAATTTGGTGCGCTCCCCAATACTACCCCGCACTACCCCCAAGCCGCACAATGGCCAACAGCGAGTGGACCTTTTCTGTGTCTACGTGAGTGTGTGTGAGTATTTTAAAAGGCTCAGTTAAAGTGTGCTTCAAGTTTTAAGGAGTTCAAGTCTTTTGACGCGCAGAAGCAGGCAACGTTTTTCTGATTGAAAATTGATAAAAAGGGCATCGTGTTTTTTGTGCAAATGTTAGTATGTATGAGTATGTGCGACGCCGCTGAGTGTATATATTATCTTGATACTGATTATCCAGCCATATTTGTCTACCTCTAGAGCATATTTTTCTACCTACCGATCATCGATAAATTATCAACAAAATACAATAAATACAGAAAATTTGATCTTCTTGTACCTTATGAGAGCTATATACCCGAATTGGGGGAGAAGGGAGGAATAAACACTTAACATATTTAGACGTTAAGGGAATAGTTGGATACTCCCGACCAGAGGACTCTGACATATTTTCGCTCGTTTTTATTTTTCGCCCGCCACAATCAACAACAAAGTTCAAAGGGCAACTGCAAATAAATTTGCCTTTTCCACAGTGAAATATTGTCAATTTCAAATCTGCCAAGTGTGTGCATATATATGTGTGTGTGTGTGTGTTTTAGAGTGGGAAAAGCGTGCCAAAGTGCAGTTGTTGTTGTTGTCACTATTCGTGCACATGCAATTGGTTTAGGCACGCCGAATAAATCATTCAGCTTGCAACGCAGAGAAAGAGCTGACAACATGAAAATATTGCGAAAGCGATTCAAGAAACGAACCGAATGCGACATCCGCAGGAGGTTTCCCCAAAGCAACTTTTACCGAATGGCAACGTTAACATGTGAATGACAAATTGCAAGTGCAATAGGCTTAGAAGGCACTCAGACCCTGCCCTGTAAATAGCTCAATTTCTCAAGATATGCATCTTAGTTGGTAAAGTCAAAATTCATATAGAAAATTTGATTTCCATGCGGAAAATACATGTTCGCATCAGACATTAGCTTCACTCAGCAGATTATCCTAATTTCTTCATATTTAATTTCCAAATATGTATATACGTACGCAATATGATACAAAAGTGGCTGCTTTTTAGTCAAAATCTATTTCTCAGTTTAAGGCCGACTAGTATACCCTGCATAAATGTTTTTGAGGAGTGTGAGAGCTTTGTTGCGAATATAGGTAACAGACACTATGAGGCATATTTGATTCTTTAAAGTGTATATATGCTCTCGTTGCAGGCAAAGAGCTGTGTAATGACTATTTTTGAGATTACAACAGCTTAATTAACTTAATTTTAATTAAAGTGAAAGTGTGGTTATTTGATAAATTCCTCGTTTTCAAAATGCATTAGGCATATTCCAGATAATATAAAAGCTATGGACACCATATTTTGTATTTTGGTTCTCGTTTGTCTTAAAAACTTCACAATTATTTCAATTTCGGGATAACATTCAACACGCCTCCAAAATTGGAAAATTGTAGAAGCTTAATGGGAGTTAAAATATATAAAATATCTGCATACGAAAAAGCCCATTGGCCACGATTTTGTTGATAAATAGCGATGTTCTTTCGCGAACACAGTGTGTGCCGCAGAAGTAAGCACACAAGAATAATCTTTGGGTTTGCCAACTGTGCCGCATTTTCGTTACTTGTAATTCTCAAGTGGTATAGCTTCTGAGGACTAAAGACAAGAGCACAAAGTCTGCCGATGATCGAACCAGCAGATTATTAAAATATCTATACAGACAAACTGCTCATTCCTCCTGCTTATACTTGTCTTCTAGCCGGCCAGCTTAAAATAAAGATAACTTAAAATATATATAACAAAAATTCTTTGTTGATATATACATATGTTCAAATATGTGAAGATCTGAAAATCAACAACAGTTAAGAAAAAAACATATTTTAGGTATCTACAATTTTGAATCCCATTGTAAACGAAAGGACAATAAGCATCGAAGTTATTCATGAATTAATTTCCAACAGTGTGGAACCAAGGCAAGAAGAAGCGCAGTTGCTGTCTAAAGTGTGTTTCTGTGTATTCGTACAAGGAAGTCAGCTTGAATACGTTAAAGCAGCACGGAGCTGAGTACAGGGTATCCTGTAGCCCGACCAGAAGCACTCAGACTGGTTTTTTTCTTTTCGTTATTCTGTGCTGCCAATTGAAATGTGACGCCATTTTGTAGCGTTAAATATGTGGCCTACAGCCATAGCCAGGCCCCACACAATGCCGTAAACCAAGGCCTTATCAACCTTCTTTTTTTTTTGCCATTTTCTATATTCAAGCAGCGTTTAAGCCAAAGCGCCTGCTGCCTCGTGCGGGTTGTTTTTTTCTTCTTTTAATTTTTTGTACTGGCTTAAACATTTTGCCTCTCTTTTTATGCGCTTTGGACATTTTGATAATGCGCTCGCCAGCGTTTAGTGGCATTTTGTTTGAAATTCATGAAGCGCAGCGCGCGGTTTTGTAAGCAGCTTTCGACCGGGCCAAGCGATGCAGCAAGTTGCTTCTGAGCAAGTTATTTAAACGTATTAAATGCAGCAGTTTTATACAATTAGCCCAAAGGCGTCTTAAAACTGTTTAGTTAGTTAAACTTTTAAATTTTAAATATGACTCGGCGTGCTACTTGTTTAACGCCCCGATGCGGCTGGCTGCAAATGGCATGTCCTTGATTCGATAAGGATAAAGACGTGCCAGACTGAGCGCCGCTGAGCTGCTGTCACAGCTGCTGCCTCCACCTGTCTGTTAGCCATTGTTTATTTATGTAAGTCAAACGCGTGGCTCTCTGTCTGTGTGTGTGCGTGTGTGTGTGTGTATGTGCGCGCGTTTCGTGTGAAATTGTCACGTCAGCGACAGCCAGAGTCAAAGTGTGACAAAGCGGGCAGCAGGTGACAAGTCTTTGCCGTTTGATGTCTGCGCCAGACATTGCCTTTGACAAGAAATCAAATTAACAAGCCGCAGAATGTGGTCGAAATGCTTTACTTACGCTGCTTGGCTGCAGGCAGGGGCAGACAGCCAAAGCGCTTGCCGCAGCGTCATTTGCATCTCTGAAATTACTCATACGCCGCATGTTGCGTCAAGCAGACAGACAGCAAAGAGCTCGACTTTTGCTGCGCATAGAGCTGTTCCCCATGCTTGTTTGTGTGTGTCTGTGTGTGTTTTTGGTGTGTGTCTTTGTTAGTCTGTGTGTGCACGCCAATTGACTTGTGGCCGCATGCAAAGTGCCACTTGGCCAAAATGCTGAGCACTCAGCCCATCCACTCGTCAGCTCAAACAAACGCAGATCGAGAAACAGCCCATGCCAAATCCGGGCGCAGCATTTGTAAACAAATGCGTTTTTATGTGCCTCACAATTAAGGCCAAAAGCGCGCAACACAAGCACACTGCAAAATCAGTGGTAAAAAGCGCCTGCCACATAAGCCAATCATTTGTGGCAGTGGCAGCGGGCTTTAAAAACTTTTAAACATATTAAGTGAATACGAATTAAATGAATTAATTATGATAATCATGAATGGAAAAACAAACGCACTTGCACTCATTCGCTCTTTATGAAATTTAAATAGCATTATGCATTCAAAAAGTAGGTGGACAGCGATGAGGCCGCTTTGGAAGAGTATTGCGGCTCCTGGCTTTAGCAGTAGATAATAGGCAATAAATACACCTGTATGTGCTCCTGAACGTCTTTAATATTTAATGATAATACAAATTGCGTATACGTTCAATGACAACTTGGCAAATTCAGTCGTTCCTTTTGCCTTGTTAGCTTGACTGAAGTCCTCTATTCGGGTGCTCTTTTAGGGGAAATAATTAACCTTTGAGTATATTAACGGTGACTGCTAACTTGCTAGATTTACTTACCTCACCTCAGAAACATTATTATAACATGAATCCATTGAACATGGAAAAGAAGGGTGTAGTTGTTTTGTGCAAGTGTGTGTAACAGTCAGAAGAAAGTATTTCCGATCCCATTTTTCATCAAGACGACGAGCTGAGTCGATCTAGCTATTTCCATCTGTCTGAAAAACTAAAAAAGCTAGAAATTTTTCATTTAAAGCTAAAAACTTTTCTTTTTTCAGACAGAGATAATTCACCAGACTTTAATAACATCGAACCTTAAAGCCAGCTATTTATTTGAGCCGTGCTTGCAAATTCTTTAATCAGACAAAAGAGTTTTTGTGCTCTTATATGAATAACAAATATGTTCAATATCTAAAATCACCAAACATTTTGTCGAGGTCGGGGCTTTCAAAGTCTGCCGAGAAAATGGTTTATTTATTTACGAAAAGAAAAGTAAGCTGCGCTGGCAACTTGGCAGCCATCGTGAATACCCTAATTGATGTACAATACAAATACAAACTATATATTTACGGTTGCCGTAGAAACTATCCTTGCAAGAAGAAAGTGCATTTAAATAGTTTTGAGCCCCGCAACAATTGTTTGCTATTGAAAGTTTGACGAGCCGTTCTCAATCGTTCCGTTAGCCTTGCGGCCAGCTCGGAGCCGTATCTCGATGGACATTTTTGTGACTTTCTGGAAACGTGTTGTGTTGTTGCCAATCGAATTCGAGCTGTGTTTTGATTGTTTTTCCTCCTTTTTTTGGCCAGTTGCCAGTCACATTGCACATTGTTAACTTTACATTTTAAGCAGATTACAAACAATGGACGAGCAGCACAATACGAAGGGGCGGACTCTGATCTATGTATGTAGGTGCCCAAATACAGTCAATATTGTTTTTTTTTCCCCCAGTGAAGAGGGCGGTGGGTGGGGCTGGCACATGTCAACCGTGTGCCCATCAGCTACAGGCTTTGTGTGTGCGCGCTTGAAAAGGGCTGTAATTGTTTGGCAGCCACTGTCAGTGACATGCACCATGCCTTCAATTTATTTTACGTTTTTATTTATTTTTTTTTGGTTGCAAGCAACAACAACAAAATAGAGGCAACAAGGACTTAATGGATGTCGGATTTTAGCATTCAATGACTATGTGAGCAACGGCCCAGCGATTGCCAACAATCAGCCAGATCCATGCTCCGGTGCTCTTACCTCGATAATTGTTTAATTAAAGCCAACACTGGATTATTTTTGTCGCTCTTTTAAGGTCTAATTTCGGTTAGCTAAACCGCAGCAGCCGCTAAAGCGGCGGCGGCAACAACGATTTGTCATTTGATTTTTATTTGGCATATTTGATTGACAGTTCGCGGTTGGCTTACAAAAATGTATATAATAATGGTAAATTATAATAAAATAAAATTTTAAATGTCTGCTCAAATTGTTTCAGCCGCAGCCTGCCAAGCGGCAAAGAATACCGCAAATAACTGATTCTCATTTCTGGCATATTTAAATACTTAAATCTGCAATTGGCTCTGAACATTGGATATAATTGCACTTTGGGATTTGATTTGATTGCTGTTGATGGCTTAATTGACAAAAGCTGAAAATATCAATTAAATTACCTCGAATACCCTGCAATATGTTGAGTTTTTAATGGTACCAATCATAGCCACAGCAAGTTTGGTAGTTTAATTTAAATTTTTAATATTCATTTGATATAAACAGACGAATTATCGTTAGCTTTATTCCAAATTAGAACGGCATTTGTTTCTATACAACATTGTTCAACTAGATTCTAGGATATCTATAAGCTCATCTTGCTATTTCTTTTATTGCATTATGTAATTAAATTTATTTCGGCACTCGTCGCTTGTCATTTGCACTTTTTTCACATTCAATTTGAGCGTCTGTCAAATCAAATATTCGAGCACACTCCAATTGAATATTTTATGGCGTAATAATATTTCTGCTCAGCTTTGGCCGTTGATTGGCAATTGGGGGTCGCTGTGCCCAAACCGATTAAAGCCGCTTAAAAACCCCGAGATAAATATAATTTATATCTTAATTTGATTGCAGTCAAATGCCACGTATTATTTCATTATTATTGCATTGGCTGTCGATGTGCTTCATGTTGCAACATGAGCCCCATTCCGACTCCCACACCCACTACAACTGCCAGCCTCAACAGCTCCGATGTTTTCCACATTGTTTCGGTGTTTGATTTGATGCTGATGAGCGTGCGCATCATTTTATAATTAGTGGCTGTTGGCAACTTGCAAAATTGAGCAAACAGAGCAAATAATATTTAAAAATTCATCAGTCAACACATCTCGACTGCAAGATACCCTAAAGGGCGTTTTGCAGCAAATATGATTGGCTGACTCCATTACAGGGAGGCGCCTCCAAAGGTCATACCCCTGCGACCAACCTATGAGGCAAAACACATGAATACTTCACTCTATTATGTTTTGTCCTCAATCCCCTCCATCATTGTAAATACCCCTCAATGTAAATACCATATAAGCTACCAGAAGCTGTAACTATAACTTTATCCCAGTCTTTTGCGTGGTAAAGTTCAGAAGGCAATGATCGATTCCAGCGCATAATCAACATATATAGTAAAAAAAAGGAGATTTTTAATAACATATGTTAATAATATACGCAAATATAATTAAATGTTATCCAAGCGGTCCAGGAACTTCAAGTTTTATAGGACTTAATATGCGACTTAAGCCTAGTGAAGTCAAATTTTGAGAAAACGCAAGAATGTGTAAAGCATAATACTCTTTTTCCCCAAGATTGTAGGGTATGTATATAAATATATAAAAAGCCATGCATATTGAAAGTGTTTTAATTCAATTGATGTTCCTGCTGTTTGCATTTTCTGTTGCATGCAAATGTAGTCAAGGTGAAAAGTCATTTGGTTAACAATACAATTTTTCTCGCATTTCAATTATTTGGAATTGAAAACACAGCCACAATTTTCTGTGTGTGCTTTTTTGCACTTGTCGATTTAATAATTCGGCTTCACAAAAATACGTTTGAGCATTTGCATCGGTCTGTTTGAAAAGCACACTCATTAACTCAATTGAATTTGGCAAATTAAATATTTCAAGCCAATTTAAGCGGCAGCCAGAAAATTTGTTGCATTTAAACCAGCAATTTCTGGTTTCAATTTAACAAAAAACAAATGGAAATGCGAACGAAAATGGAAATGGAAATGTAGCTGACAATGGCATCGGGCAACTGTATATCTACCGTTATATTGCACATTTGAAAAACAAAATGGCGCCAGAGCACGAGCGCGCTTATGAGCGTGTGTGCGCGAGTGTGCGCGAGTGTGCGCGAGTGTCTGTGTGTGTGTGCTGCAATAACTGCCCGCATAAATTCAACTTGTGCGAGTTTCGAGCAGTGGCAGCGATTATTGTGCGGCAGCTGAAAAACAAGTGAAGCGCTATAAAAACAACAACAGCGCTGGCTGCCACTGCCACTGCCACTGCGGCTGGGGCAACAAGCACTTTGCCCGGCGCCCATTTTTGCCACTACAGAGTGCAACAAATGCCAAAGGCAGCTTTATGTTTGTATTGGTTGCAAGTGTCACGAGTGTGTCTGTGTGTGTGTGTGTGTGTGTGTGTTGTTGCCACTGTTCAAATGCAGCCAAATATTGGTTTTATGTGGCTAACACCATGAGCTGTCATACGGCTCAATGCAGGCTATCAATATGCCTAATTTTGCACTCATAAACATAGGTCTTTGTATTTTTCTTAAAAAATATTTTCTTTTAAGACGTTTTGTAAAATTTAAGTATTTGATTTAAATCAATCATATTTTGATTTTAATCAAAAATAAGATTTAAATTAAAATGGAATATATTCATGTTTAAAAAAAATAAATATATACATAGTTCTAAAAAAATGTATACATATATAAAAAAAAAAAATTAAAAAATAATACAAAATAAAGCAAATCTTATTAGAAACATTTAAAAAATATGGTTACATATAATTCTCATTTAAAGACAGCAAAAACATTTTTAAAAACTGATCCGCTTTTAATTTGTTAAAGCTTCTGCAAAAATAACAATTAATATATAAATCATATATTTGTCAACAATATTACAAGAAAAAAAAAACAGAAAATTCCTTGAAAACTGAAACTATTTAATGGATAAAACGCAACTCTAATGTTTCTTATATAAAGCAACAGATATAAAGCAGCACCAAAATAAAAGCGGGTCAAGCTTTATCTGTCAGTCTTAACAGATTTTCAATCAGACTTGTCACCGCTTTCTATTTAAACATCCCTTAAATGTTAAATCATATTGTGTTTAATTGCTTTTGAAGTGCTTAAAGTGAAAGTCAATGAACTACGTGAATTGCTCAGAATGAAAACATGGCTCAAGCTGGCAGCAGGCTATGTGTGGCACATGCAACATTTTGTTGCAAGCAATTTACTTTGGCATAATCATATTAAATATTCTCCACCTACTCGGTTAGCTACCAGCTGCAACATCCTGAGGGCGTGCGCTCATCTTTTTGTCTACCGTTTTGTACCTGGCATCGCCGACCGACCTACCTCCGGCTTGCCTCAGCACCGGGCTGTGCAAAATTATACTTAAAAGCTGGGCGCGTCCTTTCGGGACACACACACACAAACATTCACGAAACGCCGGGGCGGAGGCAGACAGTCGGCAGTCGGCAGCATGCGTGTAAAAGTCTACACACCCAACTTTTTAAGCTGCAGGCAAACACTTATGCACAAGCACACACACACTCCCACACACTCTCACACACATACACACTTACATAGTTTTTACTGTTGCGGTGATCGTCCTGTGCTGGCTCCTTTATTTTTCTTAGCATTTTTTTCCTGCAGGTCGTTGGCTTTTTGCCTCACATGGGCGTTTTTATTTTCCTTCCCCGGCAGTTAGCCAACTGCAAAGGCGTTCAAATTACATACAATTTCTTTCATAACACACGGAATACCCATCTCGCCCAGTACCCACATGGCTGACCGTATTTGGGCTCTGTTGCGGCATTTAGCGGCAGCCTGTTTTCGCCTCATGCGGGCATATACCATGTGTGTGTGAGTGTGTTTGTGTGTGCGTGTGTGTGTGTGTGTGTGTGTGTGTGTGTGTTTGTTTGTGTGTGTTTGCTTACACCAACCAAGTGCAATTATAATTTCTTAGCCTGACAGCGCCGGGCGGGGCTAATTAAATTTCTAATCAGGTAAAAGGCCAGACGATGTCTTCGGCTTTGGCTTTCATGTGGGCTGCCTGGCAAGTTCTTTGCCCTTTTGTCAGTCTAAATAATTAACTTGTGCTGACATAGGCATATATAAAATTCTATTAAATGGGATTTTTATGCAACGAACGAATTGCATATCGTTAAGAGTTTATTAGGTGTTTGTGTAAACAGAAGAAAGCATCTTGGAATCGGAATATGAATTTATATATTTTTGGTCGGGACCACGAGTTGGGTCGATTTAGCCAAGTCCTTCTATCTCTCGCCTATCTCGGCTATTACTCAAGCTACAGACTAGAAATTTAGAATGTAAAATACACAGAAAATAGAAGCTAGATACTCAAAACTTGCTATACTATACAAAGATTGGTATATATTCCCCCATTACCCGTAAAGTACGACAGGATCAATCTTACTTGTTTTTGAATATCTAATATTTGTTGTAAAGCTTTTGATGTGGGGATTGCACGAATTTTTGTTGTTTATAAGTAGTATACAAAATATTAAAATCAATTGAAAAATACTACCCAGCAATACCTGTATGCAACTGTTTGTTACAAGGTTAATTAAGTTTAATAAAAGGAAAGTTTACCTGCAAGTAGTTCAGGTGTTACTTACCTGGAGAGTGCAATCAGCCTGATTGATCCTACAAAGGAGCCCTTAATTGTAATATTGCTGGCAAATGCAATCAATAACCTGTCATTACATTTGTTGCCAATTCTGCATTCATCAGTAAATTTAATTACCAAAAGGTTTGCGTTGTTTACAACTGATTAATGCACTCACACACATACTCGCACATATACACACTTACACCGATGCAGCTGAGTGCACAACCAACTGGCTTATTTATTTACACACACACATGGGTAGGCGTGGCAGCATTGAGTGTGCGGTTGACCAACGACGTACAGCTGCCATTAATAAAAGCATTTTAAACATAAGCAAAAGTTCGACTTTTCAGTTACCCTCTTAACCTTTAAAACAAAAATCAATAACAATGGCTAATATCTGATTTCTTGATTCAATCCAATCGATAAGAAAACACAGTTAACCTAAATTAGGAAGTAAATAAAAGTAAAGGATAAGCATACCCCTTCAGGCACTTAACAATTATAGGGTATGCACATTAAGAACGAAAAAATACAAGATGCCTTGGCCCGGCATATTCAACCACATTAAGCTCATAAATGGATAAACATTTATTGCAGTTTATTGAAAAATTGGCGGTTTCCATGCACAGAAGCTGCGACAGCAGCAGCCCAGAAAGTTTGCGCGCGAGTTAAGCGCATCAATTTCACAGAAGAGACGCACAATTTAATGCGCTACGCTGCGCCGAGTGAAGCATATGCGTTCAAATAAGAAATTTGGTTAGACAAATCTCGTATTCAATGGTGTATTTCCAGATCTGAAGGCAAACAATATTTGGTGTTGCCATATCTATAAAACAATAATAAGGTGGTAACGCACAATGGTATGCTCCTGTTAAATATTAAACAGCGAGCACAGATACCTGTTAAATTAATCATCAGATCAAGTAACAATAACAAGATGATAATAATTAAATTAAAATGTAACAATAAAAAAACATTCTTTAAGGTGGAAAAGATTTTTCGTTGCCTTATAATTATTATATGGCTTGCAGCCGCTACAATTTATCTTTCTGTTAATTGATTAAGAATTTGAGAAACTACCTGCCTAAGTAAAAAATTAATATAAATGAATAGCAAGCTCTAATTGCAAACATTGCCTTCTTATTTGGTAAATGTGTAATTTTATCTACCTGTCAAATATTCAATAATTTGTTAACTTACAAAACAAATTCTTTGTCGTGTTAAAATCTAACAATCTACCATTTAACAACATGTTAAAGTGTATACCAACTATAATAAAAATATGAGAAATCGGACCTAGAAAGATTAAACGCGAAATAAATTACTTGCCCCCATCTTAATAAGTACTTTATGAGGCCACAAGAGGTTAACTAAATATGCCGATTATAACTGATTGGACAACTAAAACAGCTTAAGCATTAAATAAATGTATGTCAAATGTCGAAACAATATCGATACATTGATTGATAAGCGCAGCAAAGCTGAACAATGTAATTTATGCGACTATAAATCTAGACAATGTTCAATAAATTGCTAGAGCATTTCCCATATCGGGGAAACCGACTATGTGTGCACATAATTTAAGCAAACTAACAGTTTTTCTCCGTTTCTCCTGCCATTTATACCCTTGTTGGGGGTATAATGATTTTGTCATGGAATTTGTAACGCATAGAAGAGGCATATGCGAACTCAATAATAATAATAAAAAAATAAACTAATAACTAAGCAAAATATGAACAATCGGTAAACAATTAAGAATTTTCAAGTGTTTGAAAGCATTTCCCAACTGTATTCAATCAGATTAATATTTTTTATAACTTCTGTAAGATTAATCGGCCGTATTTAAAGTTTTCGTATAAAAGCATTTGTACCCACATGCCTATAAGTGTATTTAATCTTCGGCGTGGCGTAGATAGCTGTGCTTTCTTGACTTTTTTTTTGTCGATTGCCTGGTTTATTTATTTAACATTTTATATTTGTGCTGCCTGCCTGCATTTTATGGCCATGGACTCACACACAAGGCGCTTGGGCTGCAGTAAATTAAGTCGTTAATATCTTGTTTATCATGGCCACCGCTGCTGCACAGTGCAGGCTCATATGTTGCAAGTTGGGGTCTGGCTGCCCCGTACGTGTGCTATGTGCATGTTAATTACATGATTTATA
Organism: Drosophila montana; assembly: GCF_035044405.1. Lineage (NCBI taxonomy): Eukaryota > Metazoa > Arthropoda > Insecta > Diptera > Drosophilidae > Drosophila > Drosophila montana. Next base: position 12,561,397 of record NW_026998620.1, on the reverse strand, counting down.
TGCATAAATACATACATATGCGTGTGTGCATTGGTCTTGATTTATGAAATTAATTAAAAAGGATTTACGGCGATCGCCTGCTGCAGCATTTCGCGGCGTTAAAAATATGTTGCATACCCCAAGGGCGCAGCCATTGAACATGGCAAATAACAAATATTAGCAACACACCACAAGGGACACACACACACACACACACACAGATACACATAGCAAGCCAGTGTTAATCACATTAACAGGCACACACGCTCACACATGCCAGCACACTTTTACCAAGATAATTTTATTTTCTATTTGATTGAGGCATAGTTTGCCTTGCTGCCGCACGTTCGCCCTCGCTCTCCTTCTTTCATTCGCTGTCTCTCCCTCTCTCTCTCTCTCTCTCTCGCGCTCTCTCTCTGTCTGTGTGTACCCTTTCAACCAGGCCAATTGCCGCTCGTTACTGCCAACTCATTATAACAGTTTTATTAGCAGCCACTGTAGACAGCAACCACTTGCCTCGCAACGCAACACTCGCTGCTCTGAATTACTTTATTAGCCTAATTAAATGCGCCACTTCTACGCAAAATGGCGGCTTGGCTGGCAAACTAAACACAAAAAAAAACATATAAAAAAAAAACACTTAATGAAATTAGTAAAAGTGTTTCGCATAAGTAGCGGCAGTTTCTATCTGAGCCACTTTTTTTCACTACTAATTAATGTCGTTGAAGCTCTGCTCTTCAGGCCAATTTGAACTGCAATTCAAGTTAAAACGATGCTAAATCCACGTTTCGATGGCTTTTATTTTTCACCCCTTTTGGCATGTTCGTTTAAACGCATTCATCATGAAATACGTTCGTTGCGGGCACGTTTAGAGCCCCGCAGCAGCAGCAGCAGCTGCAACAGCTGCAATGGGTTCATAAATGTAACCACAGATGCCAGTGGCAGCAACATCTTGTCCACCATTGCCATATGCTGCTGGTTAGCATGTAAGAGTGATGCAGACGGGAGTGCTCGACTAGGCGATACCCTGAACACAGCTTTACATATTTTCGCAAAATCACACGAGCAGTACTGCTTCTTCATTTAGTCTCACATTATAAGAAATGCGTTCTCGAATAACTCCGCTGTTTATTCTCCGAGCTGTATGATATTTTCAGGACATATATGTGACATCCAAGTGTACGTAAGCACCAAAGCCTAAGCTTTTACGGACATTTATGAGTTTTTAATTTTGGGGGGGAGCGAGCTTACCAAGAAAGTGAGATATTTATGATCGGTGTATACTCTTAGATAGCCTATCTTCAGCATTAAGTGCTCCTAACTCCTATAAACTTCGACATGGTATACTAAATCTGTCCTGACAATCGAGACATATATTTCATGAAAAGGGAGTGAACTATGAATTAACAAAAATAAACTTAATCTGCGCAGGCAGATATCAAATCTCTCGCCTCTCTCTGCCTCCTCCTGTTACATACATTTACACAATAACAATTTACCCTTTTTTTATGCGTTTAGGGTATAAAAAAATGTGATGCTATGTTGCTCAATGCTTATGGCATTCACCTGATACCGAATCTTCAACTGCATCGGCGAGCAGGAGTACACAAACGTACATATACATATATAGCCTGCGGATTATCTTTGCACTCTGGAATCCCCAACTGTCAGGCTGCTTTTACTTTGGGGCCAGCGGCAAAAGGAAAGCCGCAAAAGCGAAGGCAAAGTACAAAGTTTATTTTTGTGCTGTTTTTTTCTTCTTTTCTTAACTGTCAGCCGACTACCTTTTCAATATTAACACATATTCGCATGAGGGCGGGCCAATGTGTGTGCACAGGAGCGGATCGCAGGTGAAAAGGGGCGACAGTTGCAAATACTCATAACTAAACCGAGTTAAGTGTACTTAAGTTATTTTCTTGGAAATATAAACTAAGCCAAAAATATTGCGGTGGTTCTTCCTAAGAACGAATTTCAAGTACGTATAAGAAAATATTTAACTAAAAATTAAGTGTAGCTAAAAAATATGAAGTACTTGTTTGATAACTTGGCTACTAGGTCTTAAAATCCAAATATTAAGGTGCGCAATGTGGGTCTCAGTTAAAAATAAATAACAATTCATTGCATGCCAGAAATTCGCCCAACTGTTCGCCTGATAAATCTGCTCTGTGGCCTGAAAATATTGCTTTCGGCGCACAGTAAGCCGCGTTTTACTTAAGAAAGCAGCTTTAGGCTTTTCCTCTGGGAATTTTCACATATCTCAGGCTTTAACGTTTTTCAATATTTTTTTTTTTGTTGACGTTTTTATTTATCCTACTGCATACGTGTTCGTATTCTTTTTTAAGAAGCTGTATCACTTTATTAAATTATTAAAACACTTTTGCCTTATTTAGTTATCATTAATTTACTTCTTACCCTGTATGCAGTAGCCCAAAGCCAGCCGAAAAGTTTATAAACTTGAACGGCAAGCTGCATAACATAAACTTTGCCTTATCTGCGAGAGTGTAAAAGGTTTAGAGATAAGCCGAGAGCTATGTACGGTTAAGCCACACACTCCAGGACAAACACACACACACACACACACACACCACCAAACATACCTGCGGCACACGTTGCATGCATTGAAATATTTTTGTTAAAAAACAATTTTTGCAGCGTGCAGCAGAAGAGAAACAACAAGAACAACAGCAGCAACAATGCAGTCCACAGAACTACAACCACTATGTAACTTGGTTAATCCTATTGATTTTGATTTGCATACAAATTAGAATGTGCAGGTAAAAGTCCCTGGCGAGAACTCTGTCTGCAATATGGCAAAAGGATTTTTAGCTAAAAACTCTGAAGCTGGAGCTTCTGAATGGGAAGGCGAACAAGAAAGTTGAGGCAAAAATGTGTTTAACATGTGTATAGCCCAATCCCATGGATTATGCCATGGTATTAAATTTCAATTTAAGCTGCAAGATTGCCAGCAATAGGGGCATGGCTGCCAGGGGGCAAAAGGGGTAGTGTTATACTCGAGAAGCGACGAAGTGCGAATGCCTTCTAAAACAATTAGCATGCCGTCTAATTGTTTGTGGATGGAAAGAGAGAGCAAGAGCAAGTGCATAAATGTGTGTATGTGTGTGTGTGTGTAGGTGTGCTTTTGTTGTTGCTGTGTAGGATTTTAATACGTTTTAATGAAAAATAAACTGAGCTGCTGCTGCCGGTGGGTGTGGCATGGAAAGAAAATGTGGAAAAATAAAATATCTTAAAATATGATGAGATGGGCGGCTGCCAACAGGCTCAACCATATTTGGCAAGGACTCACTGTGTATTCGTGTGAGTGCGCATTTTAATTTCGCTTAATATTTTATTGCCAGTCGAGCCTGTGTGAGTGTGTGTGTGTGTGTTTGTAAACAGAAGGCATATGGCAAGCCGTACTGTGCGGCATGGAATTTCAATTAAGATTAATTCGCGCATGTTTTGCCAGGCAGTGTGGGGCGACAGGTCGTGCCCCCTTGTGCCAGCCCTACCCCACAACCCCACACGGCGTGCACTTGGCAGCTGCGGTTTTTTCACTCAGCTGCACCCGGGTAGACGCTTGAGCAGCGATGCGTTATGAAGATGACGACGCGACAACGCAGAGCGCAGGTGAAACACTTGAGCGCCACAAAATTGTGCCACTTAAGAGAGGGAGCCACGGCAGAAATAACAACAACAACAACAACAACAACAAGTAGGAGCACAACAACAGCGATAACAAACTTGCCAGACCCAAAGGCAGCAGCAAATTACAACAAAATCAACTTTAATCATGGCTTGGCTAACAAACTGCAACAGTAGGAAAATAACTGTAGCCTGCTTTTGTGCGCAAAAGTAAATGGCCGCGCATTAAGTGGCGCATTTCATCAACATCATAGTTACTGTTTTTCGTCCTTGTCACTTCGTCATCGCATCGCAGCCAACTGCCGCAGTGGATAGCTGAACCCTTGACGAGCAGTAAATATTTTTATTCAAGTTAATAATGCTGCACTGCTTTTGGTTCGTTGCCGGCTGCCCCGCTGCCCGCAGACTGCTGTCAGTTTGCTATCATTTGGCTCTCGTTTGAAGTTTGTTTTTGCTTATGCAACGCGCCCGTTTACGTGCTAAGTCCTTTTAGTCCTTACGTCCTTTTGGCCAGCTATTTGCCAGCGCTGCTGTTGTGCTCTTGTTTACTGTGGTTTTCATCATCCGTTCTGTTTGTTCATTAGCCGGGCCAAGGCAACACCAGAAGCCAAAGCACAGCAGCGGCTACACTTTTACTCGCCACTTGTTTTATGTGGTTTCAAATAAATTGCCAACCCTCATCCCAAACATTAAACATAAATATTATGCCGCACTCTTCAGGTTCGCTTCAAAATGAACTAGCTGCCAGCCAGTGCAACTATATTTTATCTAGTTATTCTCCACTGACAGTTGACTAAAGCCCCGAATCTGAGTAAGATAGATATGGATAGATCAATCACAATGATCATCATGATTCACACAACTAAAACATTATTTTTCGCAAAAAGAAGCTTTCATATTGATGAAAACATCACATTTAATTCTTGGATAAATCTTCTTAAAAAGAAACTTTCAAATAACTTTAAATAAAATTTTGTAAATAAATCAATGAATCGGATGTGACATAGAAATCTCTAGATATTTTAAAGACGGTTGGCAAATCTCTTATAAAAATCCATCAAAACAAGGTTTACAGAATTCTCCGAAAATCAATGATCTTATTATTCCGCCCATGGTTTTAATTAATACATTTTTTACAAGACTTTTTTTTTTGGGTGCATACTAGAGTTTTTAATATAATCGAAGAAAAATTCTCGTGTCACCAAGAATTGGTATTGGGTTGGAATTTGGTTGGAAAATATTTCCGGGTTAGATCCGAATACAAATATCTATACTTAATAAAGATTTTATGCATACTTTTTTTCAGAGGCTGTAATTTGACGAATGCCGCCATCTATCTAAGTAAAATATATTGGAATAAGTTGGATTTATTTAAGAACTGCATTTGTATAAAAAAAATCAGGTGAATTCGAAAAATAAATCACGTTAATACATTTTGAAAAGGAGATTTAAAAATGGATAAATTTTGCAAGAGAAAAGTAAGATCATTGGAAATATTTTCAAAAATGAACATTTTATTCTTGATGCCATTAATATAAACAATTATGCAATTAACTAATAAATACCCAAATCCCTTTTAAAAAATGATTTCTAATTTAAAAAAGTACAGAATGTAATTTTAAAGTAAGACTGAAGCCAAGTTAATGCATTTGCTTGATTTCAGCCAGTGTCATTTGACTATAAATCTTACATAACTAAAGTGTATTCAAGTGCTTTCAATTCCTTGCCAAGTTGTTGCTATTTATGGGCCACGTTTTTCTGGCTAACTTTGGGTTAGCATTGGGGGAATAGAGCTGAGAATCCAGCTGCAATTAAATGATAATTTGCGTTCCTTATGCCGCCACCACTGTTTCATTTGTTCATGACGCTGCAGAAATCTGTTCGCTGTCTGGAAAAGAAGGGCGGCTACTTAATAAACCAAAAATAATGACCAAAAACAATTAGACAGCATTTAGACGTCAATGAGTTGTGGACGCAAACCGCAATTAATATCAATTTATGTGTGTTGTTATATAATGTTTCCTTGAATACCTCACCTACATATATCATAATTAGCGCCTGGTCGACTGACTGCGACCCTAAGACAGCCTTGTGCGGGTTTTTATAGAGTTTTTCTTTGTTTTATTTTTTCCTGTTTTTTTCTTTTTTAGCATGTTTTGCTTTCTTGGAAAAGGTGCAACCATAAAATTTACATAGTAGTCAGAGTTGAGCACTTTAATGTCTTTGTCTTGGCTTTTGTTTTAGGCCAATTCTTCTGTGGTCTACTCTGTGATATTGGGACTCGTTGTCCCTTTTTTCGCAGCGAGAGTGGTCTCGTTTGCATAATTTTCTACTTTGTGCTTTGGGTTCTTTTATTTATTTATTTTTTTGTTTTTTGTTTTTGCATTTCTATTTCTAGCTTTGTCAGCGGCTCAAGTGTGCTAATATTTGGCTCAGTCGGAGATACAAAAGGCCGGAATTTGCAATTCCTTTTTAAGGGATTTGCCATTGTACGGCATGATTAATCTCTTTGATTTATAATGCGTTGGATCAATAAATACCAGGAATGTCCTTGGCTTACCCGTTCATTCAAAATGTCTGCTCAAACAGATTCGTATCAATGAAAGCAAACATTTTATTGAATCTACACAGCAGGCTGCAAAGGATATGCACTCAAATCAGTTGGACAATCATTGACTAACGGACTGGATGTCTGACTTACTGATGAATTGGGAGAGAGCTGAGTAGGTGAATGCTACTTTGATTGCTTTGATTTGATGAAATGCTAGGCGAGCTCATTTGCAATTTAAACATACCCGGTAATAACTTGCGCAGAGATGCACACACACACACACACATACGCACACACACTCAAACGCGCGCACACATCTTTGAGCCCCTCCATATACTCCCTAGACATTCCTGAGGTTATTGTCGCAAACGTGAGTGGGTTGCATAATTTGGTCGCATATGTAAATATACACACACAGACGCACTCTCACTTACATTCAAGCAAGCAATGAAAAGCAATTTGCACCACCTCAGCATGCATGCATCTACCTCTTAACAAAGCCCACCTGCCTCGCCTGTTCCATATTAGTCGTCGCTTCTTCGGCATAATTGTTATTATATTTGTATTAGTGTTGGTAATTTGGATGCATGCACATGCCCGCACATATAATCATAATATTCTAGGTATATTTTCCTTACCTTCCCGACAACAAATTAATTTTCAAGCAGTTGCCTGCAACTTAGATAATTTGATTAGTAATTGCCGAAATCTTAAACGAAACTAAGGCAAATATTAAACATTGCATTAATTAATGAAATACACATATTTACTATAGCCGCACATTACTTAATATTTTTTGAAACGCATATGCTGTTGCATTTAGTTATATTTTGCAAGCTGACTTCTATTTTATAATTACGTCAAGTCAGCAGTAAATTTCATTTTGGCTTTTCATGTTTACAATTGTTGTGTTTTACCCGAGGCTCTGCTTAAGTTTATTTAAGCTTGTTAAAATGAGAATTATTAATGTTGAGCAGATTACAAATAACACACAGCCTTTTGTTCTGACTGTTTGACTGACTGATTAGTGATTATTTATCAGTTGAAGTAATTGATATCTAGATTAAATATTTACAGTGTTTACAGCTAACTAATCTTATCAAAGGTTTTGAGAAAAAAACCGCGGCTTGAATTATATGAATTTTTATTTATTTTATTGGCTGGCTCGAAGTTCGGCCAATAAAATAAATAAAATATGGAAAGGTCACCAAGACCAGCAGTAAAACATTTTTATTTACCATCCGATTGGCCCCAAACTCTATTTCAATGATCTTTGTTCAAACTTATTAGAGAAGTGTTTCACACTTTACGGAAAATCATTATGAAAATTTGCTTGATACATGTTCGACCCAAAATTCTCCGGTTGGACAGAAAATGCGGTTTAAAAGCTTTATGCAAGTCGAAATGCTTCAAGCTACAAAGCAAACTCTTTTTCAATAATATATGCCAAATCTAACTTAAGACGAGAACTTTAAGACAGTAAGATGAAAGTTAAATTTTCCACGGGAGGAAGATAAATGGAATATTAATGTCTAATGTTTAAACTACATTTCGTATCAACAATTATTTAGCTTTAGACTTACGATTACAATTTAGTATTTTTTAACGATATTTAGCACTTAAAATAAGTACACTCATGCTGCTTGAAAACTTGACCGATTTTTAAGCGGTAGACCATTTTTACCATGGTTTACTCAATAGATTTATATGACTTTTTAATTTTATGTGTTTTAAGCATGATTACAAATTTATCATTTTGTTTAATACCGTTTGGTCTTTTGGATTACCTCGCTACGTGCAGAAAAAAGGCCTTTAAATATATGGGCGCATTGGAAAGTTGCAAAAACCGCTCAATAAAACTCTCAAGTGTTTGGCCAAATAGTCCGCTGGCTGCTCTGCCAAGACCCTAAAAGTCGCCCATCCAACTGTGCACCATCTGCAGCAGCGGCTCCCCTAATGACCGCAATGTGCGCGGCCATTAGTGAAACATATGGCCAGACGCGGGCATTCTTTAGCCAACTTTTTCGCCAGGCCAAAATGTAACTTAATTTTTGGTCTATGCCAGAGCGAGGCGGGTCAAAACCCAACTTGTTACCGCTACCTGTCTCGATGCCCAATGGGGCAATTGCTCCCCGGAGTGCTGTAGCTACTTAGAGACATTTGGTGGGTTCAGACCCGGCACAGTTCGGCGGGGTCTTCGGCTGTAGCGCGTTTTACTTTTTGTCAGCCATCTAGGCTTATTTATGGCACAGGCGACAGTGATAAAAAAGGCTAAGCATTTGGCTTATGTAGCGTTAAACTGGCTAACACTAAACTTCTGCCCAGCGAGCCAAACAGCGAAATTAGCGACAGTACTAAATTTAATTTCCGAAGTGATACGCAAAAGTTACGGGTAGGCCGCTCGCGTTTTACAAATTTAGCCAGTTAAATGGGTTTAAAGTTCTCGAGTGAAAGTTCAAAGGGCTCAAGCTGATGATCAACTTACCATCTCCAAGGTAACTCGACAGAGCAGATGCCTGTCCAGATGCGGCCATGCGTGAGTCCCACGTGTGTGCGAATAACAGAGAGTGTGCGAGTGCGTGAGTGTGTGTGTGTGTAGTGTGTGAGCCTAAGCCAAGTCAATTTAACGCCCAGAGGGCAGCAAAGTAGCAGCACAAATAAAGACGCACTGCGTTCCAGGGATTGCTAGCTCATAAATAGTTAAGCAAGCGAAATGAAAGGCAAAGCCTCTGCATCGAAAAAAAAAAACGAGAACATAAGTATACCTTCGGCACGGCGAAGATTTAATACCCTTGTAGAAGCAGACAGACCGACAACCGAACAGACGGACTGACGGAGAAGGCTATATCAACTCGACTGTTGATCTAGAATATATATTTATGGGGTATGAAATGTCTCCCTGTATGGGTTACATATTTCATGACAAAATTATAATACTCTCTGCAAAGGAGAGAGTAAGAAAGAAGGACATGGCACAGAGGACACACACGTTGGACCCTAAATGTAACCAAAGGTGTGCGTCGTCTTAACAAAAGGTTTAAGCGCATTTTATGTATTTGTCAATAAAAGCCAAGCACACACACATACACACACACACACATGCATGCACAAAAGCGTAAGAAAATCAGGCTAAGTGTAAGCATATTGACCTTCATCAGCTACCGGGCCAGCTCCCGGTGGACCGGCAGCCGGCAACTGCTGAGCTAAGCAGCTCCCAAGTGGCATGTGTGTCCTTATAAATGCGTAAGTATGTGAGCCATTTGCAGTCGGTAACACACACACGCACGCACACACACACAGTTATCCGAAGGCCCAGCCCTACCCGATTTAGCTGTGATTTAATGCGCGTTTCATGTGCTTCGATTGCTTTGCAATTAGCGCTACTTCAGCTATTTTCATCCCGACGTCCTGTGCGTCCCTGAGCGTCGCTAATGACTCGTTACTGCTGCATATGAAGGCTGCCCATGTGCTCATTGATTTGTAACGATCGACGACAGTTTTGTAATTGTGCGAGCGAGTAAGTGTTTGTGTTTGTGTGTGTGTGAGTATGTGTGTCGCAGCAATGGTGCTCATAAATTTGTAGTGCCCGTTGCACAACGCGGCGCATACGTAATGCGCTTGGCATACGTATGTACGCATATGTATAAGAACGTCAGCTCCAATTAGTCGTGTTTTCAAGTGGCTTTCACACTCGCAACTGCCTTTGTATTTGCCACTTGTACGTGCCACAGCAGTCTTGCATGATGGCCGGCTAACGAGCTAAACGCCAGCAGCAACAACAGCCAACAACAGCAACAACGGCTGCAGCAGCTACAACAACAATGGCTCGCACCGAATGTGGCACAATGGCTGTTGCAAGTCCGCGGGCGCTGCGTCCTGCAACACTTGGCGTGTGTCAACACTAAACATTTAAGCATTTCTATTTTCTCACGTTTTTTCTATTTTATTATTTGTTTTTTTTTTTTAATTGTGACATTACGAGTGGGCGAGGTGGGGTATCTAAGGCGGCTTGGGTGTGTATAAAATGCAAATGAGGCACAAACAACGGATCCGGCGCTCATAAACATTAAATAAACACCAAAAAAAAATAATAATAATAAATAAAACGACAAGGGAAGCAAGCACAAAATGTTTACGGGTTTGATGGCAATAAATAAACAAATATGAACGCCGCAGGACCCTTTTATTTTGATGGCTGCTCATTTGGGGGCCTGCGTGACAGACAAACGCCCAGCGGGCACAAATTTGAAGCTGTCAACAAATTTTCAAATTTATTTCTGGTTGTTTTTTTTTCACAAAACATTAACAAATTACCAAAGCAAATGCCCAGCTGTGCGCCAGAGATATACAGCGCAAAACAAAAGCGGAAAAAACTATCATGAATATTTAGTTGGAGCGTGTGTTCTGCCAGTGAATACACTATGTTCACTTATAAAGTAAACTTTTATTCACTCTTACTCAACATTTATATATATGACTGTTTGACACGGCTGACTGACCGATGGACTGCTTGATTGATTGATTGACTGACTCACTAATTGTTAGTTTCTGTAGCAAAGAAATTAGGGAATTTGTGTTTCAGCAATATCTCAAAGTCCTCCCCAAGGGCCAAAAGGGCCATTCGAGTTCAAACTTTTCTTTAATTTAACTATCTTAAATGTAAATATCAATTCCAATAGAGAACATTTGTTGGAAAAGTTTTGTCTAAAATGTAAGGTAAAAACTTAACTCAGGATAAACAGACAGTAAACATACATAGACATAGGTTAATGCTGGTCAGTAGTAAACCACACAGCCAAAACGTGCCCAAAACGTGAAAGAAGGATATCATGAGGGAAAGCGAGAGTGCGAGCTTGAAAGATTGTAGAAGAGTAAATTATATAATGTTTATAATCAGTGAACGAAAGCCTGGGAGTCTTACTTGACCGCATGAGAATCGCTAAGAAGGGCGATATCTACATACCGTTTATATTTATATACTGCTCAGCCTGAATTTGACTTAAGCAAATATATTAGGTTGACCACATCGCATAGTAAGGCGATACTCAAAAAATCGATTTTCTTAAACTTCCGAGCAGCATAGGTAGTTTTTAAAAAGTGAATACAACGTGGAATACATTTAGTTTTAGAGATCAAATACCATCCTGTATATAATTACAGTGTATTAAAAACATCCTAGGATATAATTACACATGTTACATGCTAAATAATGTCCGCAACTTGTTTTAACCCTATCATATTCATTGTGGGACATATAATTAAAAACCTTTCATCCAATGAAAAACTTAATTATATATGGATATAATTATGATTTCGGTTAGCCGTGGCTTAACTAGCGAATTGCTTAACTTAAGCTGTTAGTACTTAAGTTACTTTTAATGTTTTTAATTTTTTAATAAACGTGCAGCGGTCTGCTAGCAGTAATTAACAATATCCAGACTCTGTCATGCAACAGGCAAATGCACTTTCAACTGCTGATAAGCGCCTCCAAAGCTGCAGCACTTAATGACTTCATTTTTTTATACAGTTTTTTAAGCCAGTTTTGCAAGTGCTACGGTAAATTTCCGTAGGTATTGGAGCATTCAACAGAAGTGTGAATTATAAACACGCGAAGCCTGTCACGGGGCGTCGTTTAATAAGCGCTGCGCGTGTTGTGGCTTCAGGAAAAAAAGTTAAAGACCCCCCCAAGCGATAATAATCTAGAAAATGGCAAAAAAAAGTTGCGCTAAAAATTGTTCAATTAATGCGAGCGCGCTTGTTTTTCCATGCTGCTAGCCGCAGCGAAGTGTGCCGTGTTTCTAACGTGCATAATAGTCACACACACACACACGCACACACACAAGTCCAGCAACTACATAGCACACACGCACACATACTAACGCATTCCTGTAACTGCTATGTAATTAAGCGCATGCCAAAATGTATGCAGCAATAATGTTGCCATGCAGCACCAATCAATATGTGGGCGTCTCGGGGCGTGGCAGCTCACTTCAATGGTCGCCATGTCAAAAACAGGCACACAAAATGCTTTTTACAAAAAATATGCTACATTTTTTATATGCTGTTGTTCTTCAATCAATGGTGGGCCAAATTACGTATACGCCGCATTGGACAGCGGCAGCTAGCAATGTGCGCCGCACAGAAAACAACCATTAAAATGCTATTATATTATTTTATGTATTCCGTTTATATTTTTAAAAATATCCCTAATATAAATAATAATAAAATATCGTTGATGTATAACAGATTTAATTTATATTCAAAAGTAAATCCCTGCTATTTATTTTGCCTCGAGCAGAGCAGTTTGTCGTTTATTAATATTAAATTAATTTAAATGGTTATTTAAGCCTGGTAAATCGCAATAATGTTTTTTATAAACATACATTTTTATAAAAATAAAATTTATAAAACAGTAACTATTCAGCAAATATTTCAATTTTTTTAATTTATGCATATTATATGCTGCAGGCTATAAGTCGCCATTAGGCTTTTGTATATGTACACATGAATTTTTACACCGGTCTAGTAAATAAATACGAATTAAATGTATGTGTGGAATACTTACGCATAATTGCATATGCATTTTTTATTTTAATTATGTAGTTTTTGCAATGTTTCGTTTAAAATTTAAAGCTTTCCGGGCTTTATTTCTAGATTGAGCAGAACTTTCTATACATTTGACTTCACATTCTGCACACACTTTTGAAGAAAACGTAGCTGAGTATATTTATAAAATACAAAGTAAGTCAAAGCAATGAACTTGACATAAAACCACTTCAAGAAGCCACTTTAAATATTTCTCAAATCAACTCCACATGTTTTTATTTAAGTAGGTAAGTGTTTGACCAATAGATTTTTTTTACCGGGTAATATAGTTTTATCGCAAAATACAAATAAAAAATACATATTCTTGGTAAATATCATATGTAATTACAATTATTCACTTCGATAACGCTAATTAAGTGGCAATATTGAGAATCGGATGACAAATCTTGACTAAACTCAACAAGTACGAACTCTACAATTTGGCTTACATATCTGCAATATCCGCAAGCCGCTTGTCGAAAAGTGTATTTAAGTTCTGGCATATTGAAAATTGCTATTTTTCTCAATTTATCTAAAACTCATCTAGGACCAGCCGACCAATAACGCAGTCGAAAAACAGCTAATCTTTAGTCAACGATTATGATAAGCTAACTTTACTTCATCGTGCAAGTGAAATAAATTTAATAACGCATACACAAAACTTTAAGCACACATACACATGGCGCATAAAGTGAAAAAAAAAGCGGCGAAAACGTAAAAAAATATTACCCGACAATAATAAAAGTTAAATAGGGTGCAGCATGCGATGAGCAGCCGAGGGACAAAAGGAGCGGCAGCAGGAGCAGCACCAGAAGCAGCATAAACATTTTCCATTCAGCTTAAAATTGTTTACAAAATAACGTGAAAATGGCTGGCAAGCATGTGTTGCCTTTCTGCGCACATGTGTGTGCGTGTGTGTGTGTGTGTGTGTGTGTGTCAAACTGGCGATAAATGTTGCTAAACGAGAATAATAGCAGCAACAACAATAACAACACCCCCTAAGCTGTGTGCCTGGCAATCTATCCCAAAACTGTTTAGCCATAAGTACGTACATTTTGAAGTACCAACAGCAATCATTAGCCCAAAGGGTTTATTGCATAACGCAAATATTACACATACGCACTGTTAGACGCTGCACAAAATGACGTTTCGCGCTGCTTGAGTTTAGTTTGGTATTTCACTGATTTTCTTTTATATTGTTTTTTTGGTTATTTTGTGTTATTATTGAGTTTTATGGCCTGTTAAAGGCAGCCTTTTTATGTATTTCACGCACATAAATAACGATTATGCTGCAGGCAGCCATGCAGAAGCTTTATGACTTTTAGCCAAGTAAATTGGCTAGAAAAGGCATTGGCTATGGCTGCATAAAAGATTATGCGCCCAAGCCAAGTGGCCAAGCGCAGTGAATTGCTCTTAAATGGCTTCATTTTCCAGCTAAATGCCAATTGGCAATTGCCAAGCAACGCGTATCTCAACTTGAGAAAACTACAATAAATGGAAACTTTTATGCCACATGCGATATATGTTAGAGTCTGAGTGTGTGTGTGTGTGTGTTGGTGTGTCTTGTTGTGTCTCCTTGGGTGTTGCTGTGTGGGTAAGTATATCTTGTTGTGTGCGCCGCATCCGCTAAATTAATCCAAAGTGTTGTGGTGCAATGTCGCGACAGTCACCGCAACAGAAGTCACTCGCAAAGTTCGCCGTTTAAAGGCAACACCAGCAACAATAACTACATCAACAACAACAACAACAATAGCAGCAGCAGCTGCCACAGCAAATGGCGCCAACAGACGACGTTACCAAAATTGTCGCTGCCAGCTGCAACGGAAATGCAGACAGGCAACTCCAAGTAAATGCCAATTTGTGTGTGCGTGTGTGTGTGTGTGAGAGTGTTTGTGTGGGTTTCTGTGTGTGTGTGTGTGTGTGTGTGTGTGGTGGGCTGCAGTTGCTGTGTAATCAACACACACAGCCAGTTGCCATGACAAAAACCTCAAAGTTGCAATATAGCGAAAAGTCAATTGTGTTTTGATGTGGCCTGCGCCGCAACAGCAGCAGCAACAGCAGCAGCAGCAGCAGCAACACCAGCAATTAAATCACCAGCAACAACAACAGCAGCAAAAACAAAAGCAGCCACAACACATTTGCAGCTGAAGTTTTGGCCACACGTTGCAACAATATTCAATTATTTACTACAATAATGGCCTGAAGTTAGATGTACTTGATGTTACATTTGCCTTTCCAGCATGAAATGTTGCCACAGAGTCTGCACTCGCATGTCAGCTGCCATAAATGCACACCTTTTATGCTACTTTCAGTTGCTTAAGCAAGCGTACACTGAGAAAATAAATACTATATTTATATATATATTATATATTTTTATATATATATATTAACCTGCGACCCCTTGTTGATTATACGACAGAAATAACTACTCAAAAATGTGAATTATAAGAGATTGCATACCATATTTGTTAAAAATTTGAATTTTAGCCCCGTCCAAAATGCTTTTGTTCTTTTGATAAAACCAACCGATGCTGGACTTTAGATTTTTAGTATGAGTATATTGTTATTTTCAAGTTAAATAACTAAATAATAGCTGGTGCTCCGAAAATTAATAAGAGTTAATTCTTAAGATATTTCAGGATATGTATTACATGACAAAAGCAGGGAAAACTTGTAGCTTTCCTATATTATTCATTAGGTGTGAAGAGAACACAAATAAGTATAAGTATTTGAACATATTACGCTAAACACTTTCTACTGATTGACCGACTATTCCTATGGCAGATAGATAATACGGTAGTCCGATCCGGGCGTTTCTGACATATGTCCTGCCTTTCATGGCAATAGCTTTAAGACTGACAAACAAGTTTTAATAGAAGCCAAAATATGGACATGCTGTCAGGCCGGCGAACAAATGGGGACGGTAATATCAACTGGGTTGTTGACGCTATAGAAAAATACTTAATCGAATCGAAGAAGTTTCATTCTACGCGTTACAAATTTCATGAACAAGTGTCCGACATATGAAAACACTTATACCGATATCTGGTTTATTGGATCTTGTGCAATATCCGTTGTGCTGTATGAACACATAAAGTTTATACAGTCACCCAATTGGAAAGAAAAGCTAAGAGTCATCCCTTCAAATATATCCACAAACGACTCACAAAAGATTATAGAATATACATTTGCTTAAAATCACAGTTTGAAAGGAACTGCTTTAGTTGGATTTCGGTTATTGATACATATTGTCGACCTGCTTAAAGTCTTTATAATATTATGAAAAGAGTGTTGAGCATTCGTTTATTTTATTTGGCATTCAATTCCTTTTCATTTCTGCCAGATTATTAATGCAGTGCTAATAAATTGCAAGCAAATTAGTGGATAAATTAACTTGATTAGTTTTGAATGAAAATTAATATAGTTTAGCTGAATATGCAGCCATAATAGTGGCAGAATATTATTATTAACAATAGTAATCCAAGCGTAAAATATATTATCTGTTATGTGAATAAAATAAATCAAGAATTTTCAAAGCATTTAACGCTCGATTTAGCAGCATTAAAATGAAATTGGTAAAATTAGTCAGAAAATAACTAAAACCGAGGTACATGCAGGTACATTTGTCAACTATTTTGGCAGCCATTTATGCATATAATCGAGTAATAACTCGCATTGACAGAAAGAGAGGTAGAGAGAGAAAGAGAGAGAGAGGGGGAATAGAGAGTCAATTAGTCAATGCTGATGTTTTTAGCTAGAACTTGTGTCCAATTATTGCCATTTGCTGCACTTGGCCCGTATCGTGTCAACACCTTGACAAACTTTGCTTTCATTTGGCAACTGGCTAGGACCTGCGACATCTATCCTTAACGTACTGTTCCATTGATGCATGTCAACCGACAAATATTGTTTTGCCCTTTTTGGGCTAGCACGCGCTTAAATGAAAAACGTGCTTCACTGCCAAAAACAGCAGTTGGCCAAGTTAGTTACCAGAGTTGCAAGTCGATTGCTGCTACCTGTTACCTGTTACAGTCCGCCTCTTATAGAGTCTTTCACTCGTTGATTTTGCAATCTTGATTGACATGCAAAGTGCACACAACCCCGGCTTGAATTGACTCTGTTTGCAATTCATTTCGTTTGCAGGTAGCTGGAAAACATTCACTCAGGTGTAAAAGGGCTTTCATTAAAGAGCGAAAAATGTCAGCAACAAATTTAAATTAAACAGCTTGGATTTAATATTTATTTAAAATTTTGTTATTATACAAATTAATTGAAACTCTACTTGTTCAAGCCATAAAAAGAAATATGCATAAATCAAATTTGTGGCTTTATATGTGAAAATACGAATATCAAAGACTATAAAAGGACAGCAACAATATGTAACTTCATCAACGAAAAGTTCTGGCAACAATTATTTAAATCATTTAAATTACAACAATAGATACATAAAGTAATAAACTGGCCAACTGCCTAACGAGTTTTCTTTTATTCAATTTTCATAAGCTGCATAAATTGGAATTATAAATAAATTATTTGAAATGCAATTTACACGCAATTGTGTAACGAAAACTTGGACAGCGCTGAGAATTTATTAAAATTTCATACTGACACATTTTATGTTGGCCGCTCATAGAGAAATATTCAGTGTTTTCCATAGAATTCAATTAAAAACTTTTACGTCTGCCGCAGACAAGCAGCTGAAACGCCCACAACCAAAGAAGCCTCAAACTCCCGAAATACTTCAAAAATGACCCCATGTAAATGCCAAGTGAACTTTGGGCTTGTCGACATTTTGTTGTGTATGTTGGTGGCTTCCTTCATATTGAATAACAGTTTTCTTAAAGACCCAAAGAAGGCCAGGCTGCAGGCTAAGTCTATTTATTTAGCCTGAGCATAGAACTTTTTGACAACGGTCAACAAATTTTTGGCAAATTTATTGCACAAATTAACAATGACACATTAATCATACGCTCTGTGCACCAGCTGCCCCCGACCAACATTTTTGTGACATGTCTGGGAGTTTTAAATTCATTCAGTTTCTCTGCTGTCATATCAACTGTGCGCTTTTCTCAACTTGACTCGATTCCACTTCAGTTCCTTGCATTGTCAACTTCAACGCCCCACCTGCCGCCCAGCTCCTGCAGCAGCTGCTGCTGCTGCTTCAGTTTCAGCTTTGGCTATGGCTGTGGCTTCAACTCAACTCGACTCCAGTTGACTTGTCATTTTTGCATGCGCCGTGCAGAGTTTGAATTATTGGCAACATAAAAACGTTGACAGTGAAGTGCGTGACTTTGTGCTGGAAATTTTATTTTTCATGCTCTGCGTCTATGGCAGTTGGGGCTTTCCAAGCGAATTGCTGTCCATTCAATCAGCATTTCAAGCATTTGAAGTGACAATCATAATGCAGATATTGCCAATGCAATTGCAATGGGGAATTTGCGTTCGTACCCAGTGACAAATGACAGAGACAGCCCACACTGACACATATAGAGATAGCAGCAGGCCCTGGGGGTAGCTAGTTAGTTGGCCAAGACCCGTTGGCTATCCTTAAGCTACAGTGCACAATGCAATTGGGCGACTGGCACTAAGATTGCTGTTATATGGCATGTAATTGACTCACAGCACTTGGCGCTGTTTAACTAACGTACTTACTTACTGGCCAAGGCCAAGGGACAATGGACCTCCTCAACTTGCCACAAAAGGTCCAAGCAGTGACAGCAATAATGGGGTGACTCAAGCCAAGAAGCGTAAAATAATAGATATTAAAAAAAAATATAACTGTTGACTAAATATTGAACCAAATAAGCTCATAATATTGAATCCTGTTCACAGTTTCCACACATAAAAGTACGATTGATTAATGCAACATATATCATTTTTTTAGTCATTTAGAATTACATTTAAATGCAGAATATTTAGCATATATGTCTCATATTGTATTTACTTGTATAGAAAGATGAAAAAAAATTGTGTATTTTATAAACTGGCCAAAAAAAAATAATTTTCATGCATTGACGCCATCTAGTTTTTACAAGCTGAATTCATTTTTTTTTTTCTAGTTTACCTTACCTTTTTTTTGTATTTTTGTATTTGTTGCTTATATTATTATTTAATGTAGAGCATCAATATAATTTATATAATATAATTTTATATATATAATTTTTGGCTTCTCTATATACAAATAAAATATATATTGTACAATAAATAATTAAAGAAAATTAAGAGAATCAATATTTTATATATGACTAGCGGGCATAACCCGGCCTTGCCCGTGGCACGTATGTTAAAAATCAACGTTCATAAAAAGCTTTGAAAATGATTTTGAAACTTATCGGACGGTAAACAAACATACAAACGTTTTCCGCCAATTTACCAATGTTGCCATTGGAATTTCCCAAATCGCTGAAACACGTATTCATTATATTCTTATGTAGAGCTTTGAAAATAAGTTTGAAGCAAATCGGACACAACTTAAAACTTCGCCCAAAAAATCTTTAAATCGCATTCCCCCCGATGAAGTTTGAATTCTGCGAAAAGTGTGAAACACGTATCAAATGATTATTCTTATAGATCTCTGAAAAGGATTTTAGGGGGCGAAACGTCACCCACCAAATCTTTGACCTCCATTTCCACCAAGGAGGAACGGATTTTACGAAAAGTGTGAAACACCCCTTAAATGAATTTGAGCAAAGATCTTTGAAAATAAGTTTTGGGCCGATCGGATCGTAAACAAAAAACTTTCATACAACCGTTTTCCACCAGTTTACCACTGTTGCGGGCGGAATTTCCCAAATCGCTGAAATACGTATTCATTAAGTTCTTATGTGGAGCTTTGAAAATAAGTTTAAGGCAAATCGGACACAACTTAAAACGCCGCCCAAAAAATCTTTAAATCGCATTCTCCCCGAAGAAGTTTGAATTCTGCGAAAAGTGTGAAATACGTCTGAAATGATTTTTCTTATAGATCTTTGGTAACGAATTTGAGCGCGAAACGTCACCCACCAAATCTTTGACCTTCATTTCCACCAAAGAGGAATGGATTTTCCTAAAAGTGTGAAACACCCCTCAAATGAATTTGAACAAAGATCTTTGAAAAAAAGTTTGGGGACGATCGGATGGTAAACAAAAAAGTTACATACAAACGTTTTTCGCGATTTTTTCAGGACAAACAGTTTTATATATAGAGATGATAAAATGGCAACACACGAAAAATCATTTGGGTATTCCCTATATATCTTTGTATTTGATAATAAATTGGTAACAGACATATCTCTAAGCACTTGGACCTTCCAATGCAATTATTTTATGTTATATTGAGCTTCAAACATAATTTTTTGGTTACAAAAAATGTCCGTTATATATAAAACGTAATATTATTCTTTATATATATATCAACCATATTTAACCTAACAGCAGGAAATGTGTGTTGAAGTCAATAAATAAAAATACCATATTAACTAGCATATTATGTTTCTTTATCATCATTATTATATGTTTTTATTTAAAAAATAAAATAAAACCTCTCAATAGTATATATTTCCAAAAATGCAAATATTTATCAGCATACCACGAAGATTATTAAGTCTCAGCGCGTGAATACCCCTACTGGTGTACTGCGCCTTGCTTCAACAGGCAAAAACTTTATGGCCAAAAGCCGCAACCCACACAAAAGCAGCGCACGAGAAACCTGACAGCTCAAATTGCACGTAGCCAAAGTTGTTCATAGTTGCGCGCAGTGCTTCTTCTGCTCGTATTTCTATTTCTATTACAGAGGTTTTGCTTTTCTTTATTTGTTCTTCTTTTGTGCTTGCCTCTTTCTTTCTTACTTTCTCTGTGGTATTTGTTTTTTTTTTGTGCTTTGTTTTTTGCTTTTGGTATTCACCTAGAAAAGCCACAGCCTTTGTGAATTTTTGTGCCCGGCGCTGTTTATTATTTGCTCGGACCACATTTTTCTAGTTTTTGCACGTTTCTACTTTATTACCGTACATTCTGCCCTCTTATTTTATGTGCTGACCGATAGCAAGCAGGACGCAGAGCAAGGGCAGGAGGAAGAGAAAGATGTGGCAGATAGTTGAACTACATCAAGACGAGACACATCCACAGACAAAACTGCGGTCAAGCGCCTATGTTTCCATCTGTATTTGTGTATTTCTTTGTACTGTGTGTGTGTGTGTGTTTGTGTTTGTGTTTGTGTGTGTTTGTGTTTGTGTGTGTGTGTGTCCTGTGGCCTGGGTCGTGCAATTTCTAATTTCGGGGGTGCATTTACAGTAGAATACAATAAAAATAACGTAATGTTTGCTCCCCAAAAACCGCACAAAATGCCGATACGACATAGATAGCTTAACAACTTAATGGCAGGCCGCAACCAGAGCAACTTTATAAGAGGCTGTGGGTCAGACAAGTAAACAGGATATAAAAATCTTGCGGATGGCAAAACCAAAAATCAGACAACAACACTTTGCCCTACATAAATCAATTTGTCGAGAGAGCCAGAGATGGAAACAGAGAGTGCCTGAGAGGGGGGCAAATGGGGGCCAAGTTTAGTAAGTAGTTTACCTATGTCAGCAAAACAGCTGCAGAATGGGCACCTGCATTAGCTGCAGGTGCACAAAAGATCAACAATGGTTTTACCACACCCTTGCTACATGGCATGCCACGTGGTGGCGGCTTTTGCAGCTCATGCAACATGCAGGCATTTGCAAGTCAAGTTGCATTGGCCATGTGCTGCAAGTGTTGCAAGCTCTTGGCCTTGCGACTGCTCCCAAACCTGGTCAAGTGTAAGCTGTTGGCTTAAGCCGGCGGCTAAAAGTTAGTCAACTCGAATGGCCAACAGCAGCAGTTAGCCGATGGATTAGAAACCATTTGGGCTTCCGTGTGCGCTCATCAGGCGAACGTTGGGAGCCAGCGAATCAATGTCGTCCTTGTTGCTGTCCTTGTGTGCTTGTGGGCTACGGATTATACAGAGGATTGTCTGAATATTTTTAGTGAAAACAACTTTATGGTGTCGTGATTTATGAACGTTTCAACTTTGCCGCGTTATCAGCAAAAACTTTTGTTACCTCCATGCAGATCGAGGGCCCAGCCAAGCCTCCCATCTGTATTGGTAAAGGGGCTTTAATATCCGCCCAAACACACACACTCACACTCTCACACACACGCACACACACACAGAGCAAACCAAGGACAAGTTGTGGGTTCAGGCTATTCAAACTTTACATACAACAAAATTTCAAAACATTTTATCGTGCTACGCTTTCAACTGGCTATAAAAATGCATGCGCACCACGCCCCTCACTCCGCGCCTGCCTGCCAGCCTGCCTGCCGAGCCTGACATGCAGCGCCCACAGTAGCAAAACAAACGGAATGGGCGACTGGGGGGTTTATAAAAATAATGCCCCATTTCAGCGCTAAAATCGGCTAACAAAGCAAAACAGCCAACGTGGATGTTGATGTAGCACCAGGCAGCCGGCCAGACTAAAAGCAAAAATGAGTTATATGGTGTGTTTACCCTTTTCAAGCGCTGACAGCCCCGTCGCTGATGAAGGCTCATTGGTTTTTAATTTAAAATCGAAGCAACATGGCTGGCATTATGTAGGAGCCCTTCATTATTTGTACTAGGCGCCATCGAAAATAGTGAATTAAAACGAATCAGGTCAAGCCAAAAGAAAACAAACGTGCAAGCACATTAAAGCTTTAATTAAGTTGAGTGCATATGATTAAGCTTGCTAAGCGCCAAAAGTTCCTATGAGCTAGAGTTGCATATTTTACTGCACTCACTTTTAGTTCTAGGTGAACAAGCCTTGCAAGGGCATTAAAGCTTTTATAACAATGTACTTAAAGCTTCACCAACTGCTTGACTAATCCTATGATGCTATACTCGTAAGTGAAGCCACTAAGAATAAAGATTTTCAAAGCACATACAAGTTATCAACAACGTTGGGAACTAACTTTGTTTAGCGCTTAAAGATTCTAATAAACGAGTGCTTTCGATAAGCTTAAAGCTTCGCCAGCAGCATGCAAAATCGTATTAAAGCTTTAAACTTTAATCGCTGCACAAAGAAATTAGACGCAAATGAATGCATTGATTGGTTTACATATATTATGATATATAAAATTTGTTTAATGCGATCTTCCATTTTCTATTAATTTAAAACTTTGAAATGCAATCCCACTGATGGTTTTACATGTATTTAACATATGCAATTAGCACGTGACCTCAAAAAGACAAACATTCGAAGCATTCACAACAAATTGTACCATATTTTATGGCATTGTGGAAATAAATTGATTTTTAAGCATTCAAACTGAATACGAAATGTTTTGTACATACTTTACAGTAAAACTGCAAACACAATTACCAAACTAAATATTGCATGCAGTACAATAAATAAAATATCAAATTAACACCAACAACAATAGCCGCACACACACACTCGCACACCCAGTGACACACACACACACTGGCTGAGGCCGCAAACATTTGTTGAACAAATGCTTGAAGGCAAAAACAAATGTGGACACATGGCAATACAAGAGCCAAATAATTGCAATATTCATGACAATTGCAAACACATAAACACACTCGCACACCCACACAAACACACGCACACACACACACACACACACACAGCCACGCACGCAAAGTTTGCATTTCCTTTGCATGAACTAAAATGATATTTGGCCAATTCAAGCGTTAATAAAAAGAAAAACTTTATGCATACGATATGTAATTTCATGCTTTATCAAATTTTACAATGTTTACTCACACATACATTCGATTATACAATTATGAAATATTTATGCTTTGCGACTGATTGTGGCAAAATTACATCAAGTATTTACAACTCTTTTATTTTGTACTTTTCACTTGCACAAACGAACCGAATGTGTTAAACAACTCAAATTTAATTACTTTGCCAAAAGGTAAAGCCATAACTACTGTCTATGTTGCTCGATTATAGAAAATTATAACTAGGAAGTGTATTTTTGATATCAGATTAATTTGAATTTTATACGTTGTAATTTGTGTATTTAGAATTTTAGAAAGGTAATTTCTGGATAAGTTTCTAAAAACACACACACAACAAACGCTAGTCGAGAGTATCCGACTAGAAGATACCCAGTTCTCAACTTCAATGTGCCGTTTCAAATATTCAAAAAGTAATCTATTAATATGGAAAACTTAATGACGAGCTATTAAAATAAAAGATTTATACTTGTTCAGTTGTACAAATGGATAAGCGGACATGGAAGGTAATCACATCAACTTGTTGACCTTCTAATCAATATAAAAAAGATAGTCTATGAAATTAGCCTAAATCACAGTTGACAAGATACATTATCATAAATAAATGTAACTAAAACTCCAACGAAGGCACAACCCTCGCGTTGGTAAAATGTATCGAAAGGTCAAGCCAGTTGAATAATAAAAGAATTTAAATGGCTGAGCAACCAATCCTAACATTCAGTTGCAAAATGATTGACTACTTCGATGAATGAACAGAATTAAAAACGAGAAAGAAGGGCTGTCGTCGGCACGCCGATTCGACAGATCGTTCCTATGGCAGCTATATGATAAAGTAGTCCGATGTAAATGAGATTTGGCATAAATGTAGGGAGTATAGTGCAGCTTATAAATGACGAATTTGATCAAAATATCTTGAAAAAAATCTTTCGATTGGACAACTTAATTTTCGACCGATCGTTCCTATGGCAGCTATTTGATATACTGGTGTGATATTAATAGGACTTTGGATATATATGAGACGCATGGTATAACTAATAAATGCCGAGTTTAGTCAAGATATCTTGATAAACCAAAAAGTTTTTCATACAAGAACCTACTCTTAGTCCGATCTTTCCTATGGCTAAGAGACTAGTTCGCATAGACACAGACAGACGGACATGGCTACATGGACTCGGCTGTTGATACTGATCAAGAATATATATACTTTATGGGGTCGGAGATGTCTCCTTCTATGCGGTACACATATAAAGAAGAATATGGCAAGATGATCAAGAAAATATATGTATACCTTATTACAGGTCAATTTGCTTCCTTTTGTCTATTAAAGATGTACAGCACACAATTTTAAATATTTACCCCTTTTGCAGCAAAGAACGAAATTAAATAGCTCAACTTTTCAATTGGGTTTCCATCAGTTTTCACTATATTTATTCAGCTATAAATGCCTCTACCAGCAAAGTAAATCTCCGCACTGTAAGCTCTGAATGGCTGTCAATATAAATCAGCTAATTCAAAATGTGCTAAACAATAAATACTAGTGGACAAAAATTCATTTATGGCATGTTGTTGTTGTTGTTGTAGTTGTAGTTGTTGTTGTTGTTGTTGTTATTGTTGTTGTTATTGTTACTATTCACTCGAAGTAAACAACTTTTGCAGTAGCAAGACGAGCTCTGAATTTGCTTTGCTTTTGTGATTTGCCATCGAAGATAGAAAATAGCTGGCGACATAAATTGCCTTCAGTCAGGTGCAAATTGCCAACAATAAATTGTTATTAATGATTTATGTGGCGCTTTCTATGCAGCAAATAAATTACACTAATCTAAGGGTATATATGTTCTATGTGACTAAAAAGGATTCTTAGTTGTGATAAATATGTAAAACTAACTCTGGAAGATGCACATAAATAGATTAATTTTACGGATCACAGCAATCGAACTTATATAAAGGACAAAATCTTCAGTAATTCTAAGGATATTTATATCCCGAGTACGAACAGGCTTGGTTCAAAGCCAGTTTCAAACCTTGATGTACAAAAAATATTTATATAAAATTAAAATTTATATATTATATATTATAGAGCCTCCCAGCTCTTTATTCCTTCGTTCTTACACTCTTGGTGGGCTTACAAATTTACAGCAAATAGGCATTAAAAATCCATAATGAACACAAGGAGGTAATAGGGTATCAGGCCCAGTCGACTTCTACCTAATTCACTTAAAGTATTTCCGATCGCAGCGCTTGTCTAGGATCAAGTAAAATGTTCGCCCCACGAACAGGCTTGGTTCAAAGCCAGTTTCAAACCTTGATGTACAAAAAATATTTATATAAAATTAAAATTTATATATTATATATTATAGAGCCTCCCAGCTCTTTATTCCTTCGTTCTTACACTCTTGGTGGGCTTACAAATTTACAGCAAATAGGCATTAAAAATCCATAATGAACACAAGGAGGTAATAGGGTATCAGCCCAGTCGACTTCTACCTAATTCACTTAAAGTATTTCCGCTCGCAGCGCTTGTCTAGGATCAAGTAAAATGTTCGCCCCACATTAAATAAATAACATGAATATTTCAATTAGGGGCGTGATTTCCATGCATAAGTCAGCTTCTATGAAATAAATTTTGATTAGATTTATGTTGCCAAGCTGCCAGCGAGCTTCTACAGTTTGGCAGTTAAGCACAGGTATATGTATTCTATACACTAAGTATACTATATTATCAACCAATTTCCTAAATGTAGCTGTAATTGAGGCGCCAAGCGGCACTTACCATTCATCAGCGCGTTGGCGCTATTCCTTATCGGGTGGCTGAGCCAAAAGTTGGCTAAAACCAGGCACGCAGTGAATCCAGGTGGAAGCCGTCTGTAAATATGTTGAGCTTGGGAGCCTTTTGCCCATTTTAATTAAGGTGCATACGCTGGCTGTTTGCTTATTTAATTGCACAATCGGTAAATGCAGCCGAGTTGGTTGATTTTTTGTGCCTTGGTGTTTGCCTTAACACGACGAGCTGAAAATATTAACTGAGGCTCGTAAGAGACGGTGGGCGGTGAGCGCTGGGCGGGGACCTGAGCCAAGCCAACATGAAATTCAATTTCGTTAAAGCAAACAAATGGAAGAGTAGCAGGCAACATGAAAATTTTTCAGTTGCTTCTTCAGCTCGTTGTCAACGAGGATGAAGCCAGCAAATTGCAGCCTGCATTTTATATGGCCTGAAATTACATGATTCTATAAAAAAAAACATATAAATATACATACATATATATATATATCAGAGACATGCAGTCCAGGCAAACCAAAGGAACAGCCAACAGCAGGCAGTGCCAGTCTGAATGACATGCGACAACGTCGTCGTCGTTTTTGTTGTTGTTGTTGTTGCTGTTGTTGTTGTTGTCGTTTTCGTTGTTGCATAGTTGTCGCTGGCATCATTTTACGTCATTTATCACAATCATGGCATGGATGCCTGGAAACCTGCTGGACGGGCATGTGTCACCCTTGCCGGCCAACAGGCAGCTCGGCCGGACATTGAAATTTTTATATCCAACGTGGCGTATACTTCATATAACCCGATAACCAGCTGGAGCAGCAATCAGAGACGATAATAATGTTGTTTGCCGAGGTCTGATGAGCAAATGCAATTACAAGAACTACCTTAAATGTCCTGTAAATTGATTTCACTTGATGCCCCTCGATAACCACTTGGACGTGTGTAGTTTCTGCAGTCTCTGCAGTTGTCCTGGCCGAGAGACTTTCCATTTATCAACTCTCAATGGGTTGCTTAATTTAATTTAAATTTCGCAAATCGATTAACTGTCTGTTAATTACTTGCTATTCACATAAGCTGTGCTTACATGGATTTATTCAACTATTAATTAATTGAATTCAAGTTGTCAATTCGATTCTCAATCAATTTCTATTTGTGATACATGTTCGCTGGCATTGAAACACAAATTGGGGATTATTTCTGCGCTGCTTTAGATGAAGAAGAGTTGTTCATATATAAAGCATGCGAATGACACTCTTGTATCTAATCAAAATAATTCTAATGATATTAGAATTTGTTTAAAAATTCCCGTTTTAGCTCGGATTATAAATTAATATACAATAAATCGAACCTCAAACTAAATCAGCTCATTTCGTTTAAAAAGAAAAGGAAAGCAATACCATGATAAATATTATTTTCGTGTTTGCGGTCATGGATTACATAACAGTTCAATTTTTTATGGATCCCTGTTCATAGTTCAGGTCGAAAGTTTTTACATATATGCGCACATTGTGACAGACTGAGGGTAGCCTCTTGACAACCATAAAAGCCCGACTAAAAGCAAACTAATGGCTATGCGAATAACTGGTTAAGGCAAACAGACATGAACTAGCCATGAACCATGCTATTTATGTGTATCTAAATAAACACAAAAAGCACATGAAAAACTAAACAATTTATGTGCGCGTGGGGTGTTGTCTTTCAGGGGGTTTCTCTTTGCTGGGACAGTTCAAAATTGAAATACATATTTGTATTTCAGTAACAGCTGCTCCTAGTTTCTAACAAATACAACAGTTAATTTTTCATGTACATTTGTATATATATTCACATACATAGAGAAAAAGCATCATAATTGCTCGTAATATAACCAAAAATGCAACTCGACCTTTTAGTTATGCATTTGTGTAAATTGTTTGTTTCTGTGCAGCAGAGTTCTGCGAAATGTTCTGGCAAAAGTCCAAATTGCACAAAACAAACAATTTAATACGTCACAAAAATAGCCACGCCCTCAATCTAGTCCGAGCGTTTTACATAATAGCAAACAAATACGTACGACTGCCTTAGTTTTTAGCCAAAGCTTGAAAATAATTTAATTTATTTTCATTATGCGACATGTAAGCGCATTCAAAGAAAAACTTTGAATTGGAATATCATGAAGAATTCCTTACAATTGGGATTTGATGCCATTATACAAATTTGTAATCCCTGGCAATTTTGTTTTTGTCAATCCTTTTGTCATGAAATGTGCAATGCAGTCTCTATCATATAGAGACTTTTTTACTAGATAGATATCTTAATCAATCTCGCACGTCCCATTAGCATCGGACTCCTGTATTTTATACCTACCCTACAAACTATTTAAACTAGACTGTAGCTCTGTTTCCGACGCCCAATGGATACCGCTCGAGAAATTCTTATGTGGTTTGTATATATTTTCAATATGAATTTTTAGCAAATTGCTACATTTAGATTTTACGACCTTTCTTTTGGGTTTCCCAAAAACTTCGCTTCACTAAAAGAATCTCCTCGCGGAGCAAAAATTTTAATTTATTATATTTAACACATTTTCCTTCCAACTTTAAGCACAGACGCATTTTCTGTTTAAGTTTAGTAACTTACAGAGGATGAATTTTATTTTCTACTAAAATTCTTTAAAAGATTCCCATTCCATATTCTAAGATCAAGCACTTGCACTTACATATTGCCTTCTACAGACCTGATGAGCTGATTTAATGCAAATGGTTTGCAATTAAGGACACTTCAAGGACTTAGTTAACAGTTGGCTGAGCTTAATGGAAAAACTTTAGCCATTACTTGAATGCAAATTAGGAAATTATGACAGTTTGCATGCGAAATTAGACTTGGCGCTGACCGCAAGAATTGCATTTAACTTAATTATTCAACGTAAGCTAAAATTATTTGATTATTGTATTTGCAGTAAACAGGTGGAAATTCCCATGTTATTTATTTCTGCTTGCGCACATTTTAATAGCTATTGAAGCGTTTGTACTCGGCCCTTAATTAATAACTAACAAGTCAGACCCTGCAACTTGCAATACATCTGTGTACATATCGATGTGTATGTGTGTGTGTGTGAGTGTACAGCTAAGTTTTTGCTGAATGTGCTGGAACTTGGTTCGATTAGCAGAAGGCAAGCAACATGCCGACATGAAAGCTTCCATTATGCATATTTTCACGTGCATTCAACAAACTACAGAGCACAGCATGCAAAGGTGGCAACGGCAGGGCTTGGGCTCACTCAAAGTTGCAGAGCCAGCAAATTGTTGTCCATGTCAAATCAATGGTCATGGCAATGGTGTATACATAGTTATAGGCTCCCATTTGGCCTGTTCACGATGTGGGTCTAATATTTGCCATGAATTTGTGTTTAATTAAAGCTCTGCCAGACTGCAGTAGGAATGTGCTCTATGGTCCTGCTGTCACTCCTGACAATTTCAGTTGTATTTTGTCAATGCGACTTTTGGCCCTGTAAAGCTTTCAATCATTAAATTGTGCCTTCTGGCCAACTGTGACATCAAGTGTGACTTTAATTTAGACGCCCCACTCAGCCGGCTCAGCACACTTCTGGCCAAGGCTGTTTTGCCCCAAATCATAGTCGGCAGTCCCCGAGTTGCGTTGTCTGCTCCTTGGGCGGACGTTGCTGAGCTTTTTAATTTTAATGAGATCTCACTGACAGGCTACGTGCCTGTCCTGGGCACGGCCAGAGCCGTTGTTGGCCACGCCTCGCCCACTAATTGAGGCAGCTGAAAATGTTATAGCGCTGACTTGGCGCTAGACAATTTTAATTACAAAAATATGCATATTTAAAGATTTAATGCCAGCGAACAATGCCCGCCAACCTAAATTACAAAAGTGAAAGCAACAACCAACTGATATGAATAAATATGAAATGCTTTTACCAAATTAATACAGTACAGTATTGTCAGTGTGCTGTGTGTCCCTTGGCTGCAAAAAATAAGAGAAGAAAAAATGCTAATTTAATGGCATGTATCCCTCAGCTAATGCAAAAAACCACTCGACTTTAACCAGCTCAGTTCGCCCGAAGGTATAAACCACAAAACAGATTGATACATTACGTGTGCAATGTGTTTCAATGGATGCAGCCAGACTGGACTTGACGGAGCTGGACTGAGCTGGACTGAACCGAGCTAGCCTGGACTGGGCCGGGAGCTGGTGTGAGCTGCTGCTGCGACTGATTGATATGCTGGATTCGCTAGCCAATTCGAATTTCAACAAATTGGGTTTTTGCATTTTAATCAGATAAAAAGCTTTACATATTTATTGGCAAAAGAGTGGAGCTATGTATGTATGTATTTAAGCGTTTGATTGAGCGTGTGTGTGCCTTGCACAGGAATCTGACCAAAGTTGTTGCAGCTGGATATAATGAATCTTTAAATGTTCCGAAAGAAAGCATTTGTGAAGGGAAACTAAATAAAAAACTTATTGTAATATTTCGTATTTCTAAACAAACCAAAGAAACCTATTTTTTAATATTTAGATCAACAAAAAATAACTAAAGATAAGAAACGGCACTTTGGCGCGTCGACGATTAAATACCCTTGGTATTTCAACCAATTGTTCCTATAGAGTTATTAAGTAAATTGTGTTAAATTGTATATTATTTATATTTATATAAATAAGATTGTTGTAGCTCGTTATTATTTGGCTAAATAAGAACACGTTTTTCGATCGTGCTTTCCTTTAGATAAGATAAGAACTTGCTCATATTTGAGGAGTAAAACCAAGGTTGGCCAAGATATCTTTAAAAATAAAAAAATGGTCTTTATACAATTTTTGACAGTTAATAGTCAGATTACAACCGACTCCAACATATCGACGGTTCCATCATAATCTTAAAACTGAGAAACAAGTTTGCATAGAAACAGACAGATAGATAGACAAACACGAATCGGCTGATGTAACTGATTAAGAATATAATATATGGAAAGGGTTAGGTAAGAATGATACCTGTAAGCATTCGAAGATTTTCATTAGACTATATTATGTACTTAAAACGCGTTCTGCTAAAGCTGATTGCTAGTACAGCTAGTTTATAGTCTCTACCGATATCAAGTGATATTTTTCGTTGGTTTTTTTCTGTTTATTTTAGGACAATAAACAAAAACTCAGGAAAATCTAAATCCAAATACAGTGCAGAGGATATATTTGGCTTCCGATGACAATGACAGCAGGCAACGGGAGTTGGGAGTTGGGCGGCCAACAATTGTAACGCAGGACAATGGCGTTGCATTTCCGTTTCCGTTTTGCTTGCCGGACGCAATGGCGTAAATGAAAACTATTTTTCCGCGCATTTTTTACAACTTTTGTTGAAAACCTTTTCGCTAGCCTCTGTTTACACTGTTTTTGTTTTTGACGGCCACAGCAAAATTTTAAGCGGCAACCAAAAGACCCGCAGAAATTAAAAAAACAGAGCAGAGCCAGCGAAGTATGAAATGTTTTCGCTTGTTAAAATAGTTAAAACAGAAGTTGACGTAACTCCAAAACTAACAAAATTAAATTTTAAATTATTTATTTATTTAAATGAAGAGCCAGAGAACAAAGACTAAGATTATTTATTACCGATTTGCTTATTGTTTTAGATATGTTACATATATTCCAACTGTAGATCAGTTGAAATACCATAGTTTATTAGACAAGCGAAACCAAACGTTTTTAATGTGGAAAAAATGATAATCGGCCAATTACAATGTCACAAAACTCTAGTAAAAATGTCTCAATATGCCTACCATATATTAAATGATTTGTTATACCAATTTCCGTTCGCTTATCCCACACAGAGGGACGGAATGGGCATCTTTTTATATTCGTCCTTATGCCGCCATGCAAAACGTGGCCGGGCCTTCGCAAATGCGTTTGCATAAATTGGCTAATGCATAAAAACTCAAGTGGTTGGAACAAACAGAAAATTCAATTTGGATTTGGTGCAAGCGCAACTTTTTTATGCAGCTCGCCTTTGTCATCAGTGGCAAGGCCCAGCAGTGGCAAATGCAGCAGCGGTGGCAGCAGCAGGGGCTCAAAATGAATTCGCCACTAAGCTCGCTGCCTGTGCTAACATAAACAGAGTCAAAGCTGAGCTTTAGGGGAGGGTTAGTGCCAGTTACGCCAACGACTTACGGCCAATTTTATGTGAGCCGGCCAAGGCTAAGGCATTTTTGCCAATTTCTGTTCGGGCAGTTGGCCTAAAAAAAAGAAATGCGATAGAAAAAATGTTTGAATGTGCGCTCTTAAATACTAACATATGCAGGCCGCATGTGGGCGTGGCTGCCATCCTGAACCGAGAGCACAGGAAGCTTAGAGAGTAACGTCAACGACAGGTCAGGATAACGTTTACAGGAAGCAAAGGCAAAATGTAATAGAGGCTGCACCAAGAAAAAATAAACCATAAAAAAGCAAAGTGCTCAAGTGCCCGACTAGAAGATACCCTAAATCCAGCGCCGAGCTGCCTTTCAGATCATTCTAGGTTACATCTATACATAACTGGCGGACACGGATCCAACCAGTATTGATGCTATCCAAGAATATATATATGGGATCGGAGATGCTTCCTTCTGCTAGTTACATACACCTGCACAATATAACCTTTTTACCCATACTCAATGGGTACAAAATTGCAATGCAATGCAGCTATGGAGCAGAGCGCCATGTGTGGGAGTGTGGGTGTGTGAGTATGTGTGACTGTTTGTGAAATACAAATATCCCACTTTTATGTGCCGGCTTTTCTCCTGACAACCAAAGTCAGCCCCTGCAGTTGCGGAGCAATTAAAACGAGCACAAAACCATAAAGGAATATGAAAGGACCTTAAAAAAGAAGGATAATTCGTAAGAATGCCAAATATATTAAAGCTAAATTTGGTATACAAAATTATCTATAACGGGTCGTAGATTAAATACCCCGGCAGACTTATTGCCTTACATTACTAAACTTTCGCCCGACTGGTTCAGCTGGCAATGATAAGAATTTGTTCAGGCCGAATCGGCCAGCATTACATAAACATATACATATCTGTCTGTTAGCCAGTTTTTATGTTTTATATTTTTTTTTTTCAAATGTGGCTTCGATGACTATTATTTCAATATCAAAGACTGCTGTAAAGCTATTAAAGTGTATACAGTCCAAAAACAGCTCTTCTTTCAGTCAGTTAAATCGGATGGTAAAAACTTGATGGCATCAACAAATGTAAGCTACTGAAAAGCGCTGAAAACTTTTGCTGTGAAAGAAAACAATATAATATCGATTATTAACACGCATACACACACTTCGGAGGGGGGTAGGTAGGTAATAAGCACATAAAGAACATCAGCTAATAACAACAACAACAATAACAACAGAGACAACATCAGCAACAATAACAAACCAAACAAAGGCAACACCCAAGCACCAGCGAAGCGGCCACCAGTGAAGCGGACAAGGAAATAAACACAGCGCCACGGCAACAGGGGCTATGGTGTGGAGAGGGGGCAGCAGTTGGCTACAAGTCAAAGGGGGCGGGAAAAATTTTGTTAGCCCAATTAAAGCAATTTTGACAGCTCCACCAGCGACCAGCAGCTGCAAAAGATTCCGCGAAATAACAGACAACGGAGAGTGCAGTGCAAAATTAATGTTGAAAATTTTAATTAAGCATAAAATTAATAATGTTTAGATTTTAGAAGGAGAGCTCATTAGATATGTAAAGTAAAGCTGATGGCATAAGCCACAACCTAGACAATCGACAACCATGCTGATGATTGCACCGCTAGTTTACAGCATTATCGGTAGCGGTGGCAACCCTAAGCCGATTACCATCCACAGCAGCATTCACAATGACCACGCCAATCTGAATAAACAGGAGAGAAAAAAAACAATGCCACCGCATTGTGAGTACATTGTCTGCCACTGCCACAAAAGGTCCATTGTTAGCACGTCAATATAGAGTCGGGCAGAACAGCTCCGTCATGTAGAGTTGAGGGTTTTCCATTTCTAAAATCTGATTCGCAGCTTGTCGTCATCAGCATTAAATACCCTGCGGCCATTTAAAGTGGGTTACAGGGTGTTATTCATAATTTTTACAGCTGGCACAGCCACACACATTTAATATAGTATTTATGTGCATATTTATTTATTAAACATTTAACTTAATAAGAGCTGCATGAGTAGGGTCTGCTGACCCTAACTTAACGTAGGCTAATGCATGGCATATACATATCTTGGCAACGACAAAACAAGGATTAACGCTCAACTCTCATTTAGAAGCCATTATAAGCAATACTAATAAAGCTTTAAGCTAACAGTTTTCTTTTAATTTTATATGATATTTCTAATGTTAGTAGTCAAATTTTCATTTATTTTTTACACTAGCTATATTTGATAGAATTCGTTTTTTTGTTGTAATCTAGTTTTGTTCTCTTGTTTTAAGGATAGAATTCGATCTTTTGTTGTAATCTAGTTTTGTGCTCTTGTTTTAAGTAGGCAGAAAAGACGCGCAGGGATGTAAGAGAATATTTGATTTGAGATTTAAAGCAAGTATGAATTTTTGATTTAAGCCCGGAATTCCCTTTTATTTTTTGCTAATATGAGACGAACAGAAAAATTTGACCAACAAACAAATGATTCTGAGTGCAAAGCTAACCACATTTTTCCAAAAATATTTGATGTAAAATAATTTATTTTCTACAGTTTTAAAATGAGCGTCATATCATAATAATGTCCTAATGTGGGTTGCAATATTCAAATTATGTTTCTTTAGATAGAATGTATTTATTATATCTGAATTAAAAAGAATTAACTAGAGCGGAGAATTCACAGTTGCATTGCAATAAACCAAATTGTTTTATTTAAATTAAGCAAAATGAAAGGAGGCCAAACTTGAATGGAACTTATTTCTTAGTTTTGTTCTCAGCATTTAGAGTATTAATATTAAGTAACAAGATTTATGGCAAACAATGCCTCCAGGTCCGTAGTGAATTTGAGGTTTCTATTCAACTAGATTCATTTAATTATTTAGTTTATGTATTTTGAGCAAAAACTACTTTTAATACCCTGAACCCATTGAAAATGGGAAAAAAAGGGTACAAATATATGTAACAAGCAGTAGGAAGCATCTCCGACCCCATAAAGTATGTATATATTTTTATCTTTAACAACTTGATAAGCAAAACACAATAAATCGCAAAACAAAATCCTTGCAAATTGTTAAGAGCATGCAAATGTATAAGTCGTTCCTTGTTGTAGTTGATGTTTTTGTTGTTGTTTCTGCTTGTGTCTGCTTGTTGTTTCTTTTCTGTTGCTCGTTAGCTCGTGGCTGATGCACGTTCAATTGCTGAAATTATTGTGTACACGCAATCAGCTGTGTAATGAAAGGCAACTCGTGTAATCAACGGCAAAGGTAAGAGCCATAAATCTGTTGGCCCACTCGCTTATTCGCCCGGCTGGTCGCTAATGATTTATGCGACTGCCAGAGACAAGACAAATGCCCAAGTAATTGAATTACAGAGCCAAAAACGAAGATAACTTGCTGAGTCAGCCGGCACTTATGCAAATTGAGCATGGCCAACGAGCTGGCCCAAGTGCTGATAAGGCCACTTGGCTGGCAAAAACAACAATAGAAGCAACAACAACAACGGGCTGATTGCAAAATCAATGGCTCAAAACGCAACTAAAAGTCAGCTAAGCGGCTTCGATAAGGCCCAAAAGACTGCCCAAGTCAGTTGGCCAATTTAAAATGCAGGCTTAAGGCGCGCAGCGCATAAAACTATGCTATGTTTTTGGACTGAAAGCGGATGCGGAAACGCATAGAGCCCGGGCACTAGAAATGGAGATGAAGCTGAGAGCTGAGTTGAATAGAGTCATGGACATTATTTGTGCAAAATTACCTTTAACGAGGTGACTAGCTGACTTTCCTGTTGCATTACCATTACCGCAATAAACTGTAGCCAGAGACGCCTCCGCGGGTGTCGACTGCAGCAGCAGCAGCAGCAGCCAGTTACTTGCAAAATTGCACTTGACTCGAATGCCAATTACATGGCCCTGCAGATGTCAGTTGGGCCCAGACGCAGGCCCAGGCAGAACGACGACAAGGACACCGCCATTGGGGTGTTCGGGGGCCCATGGAACAGCAGCCATGCCAAGCTGGTCTGAGGGCAAGGCATAAGTAGAATTGGCATAAAGTGGATTAAATATGAATAAAAGATATTTGCGCAAATTGCATTAGTGTGGTGCAGCGCACAAGGGCATAAAGATTGATAGTAGAAGATAGCGATAACATAGTGCGAAAAAAAACCCCACACTCCCAGAGGTCAGACTGCATTAACTGAAAGCATTAACTCGCTAAAGCGTTGCCTTTCGGCCTCACGATTGGTGGAAGCTGCTTAAAGAAATAAAAAGATTTAACTAAAAAATAATATAAATACTTTAAGTAGTTAGAGCATAAGGACAAAAAGTCAACGCCAGCATTTACGAAGCCTTTTAAAACTATAGCAATTTTTTCAAGTATTTCATTTAATTTGCAGACATACAAAAACAAGTTTTGTACAAATGTGAAATGTGGAAAAAAAAACCCATTTTGACCAAAACGCAACCACAAGGGCGTCCACGCGTGCAATGGCTGTTGTGCTGTACGTGTGTGTGTGTGTGTGTTTGTGTGTGTGTGTGTGTGTATGCGCGTGTAATTAAATTCCATGCCTGCAAGTGTAATAGCAATATTTGGTTTTGCGGCTAGCACTGCACAACCCCTCAAGTTCAGCCCACAGAATTTCCTTCAGCGGTAGTTGCAGTGCAACCGGATATAGAATCTAATTTGATTACGACGTGTGCCACCCACATGTGTTGTTAACTGTGTGTGTGTGTGCCTATGTCCCTTTGTGCAAAAATGTTAAAATCCCATTAGCGCATTTTTGAGCGTCGGCTAAAAGCGTAACGAGCCAACGAAAGGTTTCAATTGTTTTAGCCAATGGATAAGGATAATTAAACTTAATTCGGGAGAATTTCAATTATGTAGCATAGCAAACCATTGGATTTGTTGAAGCAATTTACCACTGTGCACCGCCTTAACGAGTCATAGACCATTGCTTCAAAAGGATATTTAATATTTCATTAATTAATCAATGAAAATCAAATTAATTAGTCATGTCAAAATTTGTTAGACACAGCTATTTAGTATCGCAAATTAAATCTTGCTAATGGATGCATTAATAATTAATTAGAATCCATTTTAATCCCTTTATAAATACCAACAATTATGTAATAGCAGCGCGTGATTAATGGTCGGCTTAGTTAAAGTATGCAAATGCAATAGACGAAAGACTACTCTATGCGGCATTTAATTTACTTATACAGTCCTAATGAAACGATTTTTCATATAGATCCTTGGAAATTAATTTCAACGCGAAACGTCATCCACCAAATCTTCGACCCTCATTTCCACCAAGGAAGAATGCATTTCTCGAAAAGTGTGAAACACCACTCAAATGAATTAAAATTCTTTGGTCTTCGATCTTTGAAAATGAGTTTGAGGCCGATCGGAAAGTAAGCAAAAAAGTGTCATAGAAACGTTTTTCGCGGTTTTTCCACACATGCGGGTGGAATTTCCCGAAACCCTGTCTTAACGTGCACCTTAATTACATAAGGTAACTAAAGTGCAAATTTCAGCTTCCTAGCTCTTACAATATGGGCTGTGCGTTGATCAGTCAGTCAGTTTTATATATAGAGATAAATAATTAAAATGAATGATTTACGAGAATATATGTGTATATTAAATGATAAGTCACAAGCTCTAACAGTATTAAAGATCGTTACCTTCATGCAGACAGACAGACAGATGGATACACATAACTCACCTCAGCTCGTCGTCCTGATCAAAAGTTTATATATTTTATGGAATTGGAACTGCGTGATTCTACCCGTTACATACATAAGCACGGAAGCTGCATACCCATTTAACCCACTTTAAATGGGTTCAGGCCATAAAAGTCTAAAAAAACCTTCATTAAATTCCCCTTTGATATTTATGATTCACACCTGACTGCAGTTAACCGCACACACAGCCCAAGCATATACTTTTATTAAATAGTTTTTAGCTGGCCCGCATGTAGCTCAGTGAGTGGGCTTTGCATCGGCAATCACTGCCTCTATTAAATCTGCAAAACTTTTTCCAGAGCTCTACATAAGTTGGCAACAGTTAAAGCTCGATGCTGGCTTTGTGAGTATATATGGATATACATTTAGATAGATATACATTTTT
This sequence comes from Drosophila montana, assembly GCF_035044405.1. Classification (NCBI taxonomy): domain Eukaryota; kingdom Metazoa; phylum Arthropoda; class Insecta; order Diptera; family Drosophilidae; genus Drosophila; species Drosophila montana. Next base: position 12,522,875 of record NW_026998620.1, on the reverse strand, counting down.
GCGGCCGCTATCGAGTGCCACAGACATGAAATTTTCACAAAGTAGTTAACTTTATGCCGACACCGTCAACGGGGCTTCCCACACACACTCACACACACACAGTCGCACACATATATGCAAACACACAACTAAATTGAGTTTAGTTGGATAGCTAAAAAAGAAAATGGAAAAAAATAAAAAACCAGCTCACAACTTTTTCATCCACTTTTTTCTACATGTATCTCTATATTTATGGAACTTTTTCAATTTGGAAATAAAGTTTTGGGTATTTCGCGCACATTTTTATTCATAACAAAGCATTTCGTGAGCAGCCGAAAAGGCCCACAAAAACCACATTTAAATGCAAAACGTTCCATTAAATAATGATATGATATATTTCCCCATATTCAAAAACAATTAAAACTACTCCGAATCATGCAGTATTATAGCATTGCGAAGCATTTTATTCACATACGCTCACGTGGCGGATGAGCAATAAATTAATCAACTGCAGCTTGATATAGAGAAATGCGCTCAAAGACAATCCGCTTAAAAACTTAGTAAATTCAGTGGAAAACTTCATAAGAGTCGGAAACGAATTGTGAAGAATTTGCAATGTTAATTTTAAATGAGTTTTCTGCTTGCGTTGAAAAGATGAGTGGATGAGGCGAAATTGCGATGTTCGAAGTGCCGAAACTTAAATACCCTTTCAGCAGAGGAAAGTATGATTCAATTTAAATACTTCCAACGCATATTTTTCTGAATAGCCTTAAAAAGCAATATTCAATGGATAAGAAAGTTATATAAATTTTATTTTTATTGAATTAATTATATTATATTATTATTATCCATATTCCACGTTTTCCTTATATATACATTTATATATATGTATAGTCTAAACATCATTTATAGAGTGAAAATGCCGATGTTCATACCCTTTAAATAATTTTTGAAGAGTATTAGTTTTCTAGAGTTAAGTTTTCTGTTTTCACACTTGACAGCTCATGACTGAGTTCCGTTTCTGTTATTTTTCAAACGAGTACGCAATAAAACAAAGTTAAGTATATACATATATACATACATAAAATTCAAATTGTTTTTAACCATTTTCCTGGAAAAAAGCATTTACCTTATAAAAATATTCACTTAAAAGGCAACAATGCTCATCGACTTGAATGGGCTCTTAAGGGGAATGTACGTATGACCTGCCATTAACAGATCGTGTTTTAAAGTATTCCGACATGCTCTTATTACAAAGTGTTCACTTGCATTTATATGTTGCAGTCTAGCGGCTGTCAGTGGCTGTCATAAAAAGCATAAAAATGCAGTTGCATTTTAAGGCAGAAGCTCTTTGTTAAATGGCTTGTGCATTTAAATTCACTTAAAACAAGTAGTCGAGGGCCAATGCAATGGGCAGCTGCCAGCAATTAACAAACTGACGGCTTAAATTTAATGAATAATGCGCATGGGCAATGTACGAAATAACCTATAAAAAGTTTTTTAAAAAAAGTTAAGTATATTTATTTATAAAATATATCAATTTAAAGAGGATCGAATTCGAATCTTAGCAAATAATAATAAAATAATAATATAGATTAAAATAATAATAAGATAAATTATAATATAAACCAATATAAGAATAATAATAGTAATATTAATAATAATTATATTGATGATAAATGATCAATTATAATAATACCAAAGAATAAATATAATAATAATAAAAAATAAAAATAGTAATAATAATGATAGCATAAATAATTAATATAATAATAATAATAAAAAAATGAATTATAATAATAATTATTGTTTTTCAATAGCTTTCACAAAAAGAAATAATTAACTTTATTTTACTTCTTGTGTTCAAATTTGTTTATATATTTATTATAAGTTACGATAAGCAGGCAGACCCGAATTGGTCTGTGCTTATTATTTAAGAACAATAGTTAAGCAATAGTTCGTGCCGATTTAAGCGAAGCGGTAATTGCGACAAATTAATGTGTATTTTGATAATGCAAGTGCGTACCAAATGCAAGAAGCGAACGAACTTAACTAGGCTCGACGCACAGCATCGAGGCCTTCGCAAAAGGTAATGTTAGGGCAATAAATGATCGTTACAGCGAAGAGCGCCAGCTTAATGCAAATAATCTTAAAAACAACATTTAAGCAGTTGCTTCGCAGAGCAAGTATAACAAGATAAGAAGACGATGCTGCTCTTATCAGTGGCGATGTCGCTCCAGCTGTTTTGGCTGCGTAGCCAGCCAATTATAATAAAGCACACTCGAGAGCAATCATTTAATTCGATTATAAGATTCCTTCCAAGTCCCAATATCTTTCCTTAAATATAATTTATATTAATAAACAGTACAAAAGGTACTTTAAATTCAGAAATATGAACAAATAATGTGGCTCAGCTGTACAAATACCTAAAAACCAAGAAAAATTATATGAAAGAGCTGGTAGCTCCCAGATCTTGCATCTTTTACAAAGTTTAGCATTAAACAAATTCATTGAATATTTTTGAATTATTATTAGTATTGTTGTTAAACTGTTTTAACAATAAACAAAATACTTTACTATGCAATTGACAATCGATTAATCGTTGATTGGGCGGTAAATATCATTTTGGGCAAACAATTAAAGACCTATAAATTACAGTGCTGGTTGCAGCTTGAGTACTTATGTTCATTATCCACAAAACACTTGTCATCATTTAGTATTAGTGTATCTAACAGATACATATGTGCGCCTGTGTGTGTATGTGTGTGTATTCCACTTGTAATTCAATTCATTGTTGAGCGTGTGAAAGCGCTTATAGGCAGCGTTCGTGTCTGTGTGTGGAAAAGGTGTCTCTGTGAGGGAATATCGATTGTTTAATCCTACAAATGTGTGTGAGTGTGAATGTGCGCGTGTGCTTGGCATAAGTACTCATTAGTGTAACTCGCCTGGCTACTCTATGCCAAAGTGCCTGCTGAGTGCGTCCAAATTAGAGTTCAGTTTAGCCAACATCGAAATTATTTGGGTGCCACTCAATTGAACCGTTCTGCATGTGCAGATATCGATATAGATATTTGATAAGGAAACAATGCACAATTTCAAAATGGAAGCCAAGAAAATCAATCAAGCAAACAATGCACACGGCACAGATTACAAAACCAAATTAAGACATGAGTACACTGAAAGCAGCCAAATGAATGTGGGCAAAGACTCAAGCAGAGCTCTCGCATCATTGTTTAACGCTTATCTGGAGTATGCCATTCAAACTCGTTTAAAAACAAAAAACAGATCTAGACATAGACCCAGATCCAGACCGAGGCACCCGGCCCCAGGCGAATCGAGTTAAGTTTTAGTTGTCGGAACTGAATTCAGGCGCACAAACGGGCGCAGCTAATGCAAATTCAGCCAAGCAAAAACTCAACATTAAACGTAAATTTCTATTGTTGTAATCCTTATTAAATGTTACATCTTGTGAAGTGTCTGTGTGTGTACGCGTGTGTATGTAAATACAGATTTGTATGTTAATATGCTTGCGAATTTGAATGCGAGCGCTTTGTGCGTGTTATCAAATTGAATCCCTTTTTAAAGTGTTAAAATTACAGATTTCAACCATTTGATGTCCTTGTGCCGTCGCGTAACGCTCTGTTAGTCCTTTTATTTGACGCTGCGCACCTTTGAAATCGACACTGAGTGGATGCGTGTGCGTGCCTGTGTCTTATTTCAGAGAATCCTGTGCGCCTCATTAGGCGCACAACAGAGCTTGGCATATGCAAAATGGCAGCGAGTGTTTGCCAAAATTTACATTATTTATTTTCAATTCTGGGCGCCACTGTTTTGGCAACCCATTCGTAATTTACGCCCCCGCTCGCTGCCGTGCAATGCGCAGCCACACGTTGCGTATACGTAATGCGCATTGCGTGCATTTGATATGCAAAATAGTTTTGTTTGCCACAAAAATGGCTGCCGCATAATTGACAAGCGGCAGCGCTGGCGGCGACATATTCTGCCTGCTGTCGCTCATTTGCATGCAACCTGTTCGCACCTTTATGGGAAATTGATGGTGGTCGGTGATTCGATTTCAATTATAATTATAAAGCTCGCTCGGTTTACTTAATAAGGTATGCACAGCTTATATTAAAGCAAATTTAACCAGTGTGAAGTTCGAGAACACAACTCTTATTTTGAAGCCCTACTTCAATTTATCAGAATTGCAAAGAAGGGCGTGTATAGCACTTTACTATCTACATTAGAATTATTTGATGCCACTTTAAGCGATCCCCATTAGCTTAATATCAACTTATTTTGAATTCCCCAAGCGCCCCAGGCGCTCTCTAGTCGCTTTAAGTGAATTGTACAAAGTGGCACTTTCGCTGTTAAGTTAACAACATTAACAACAACAACCATAACAAGGGGTAAACAATTCAAATACGGCAAGCAACAACAACCAGCGGCAGCAAGTTGTTTGCCTCAAAACTTTGCTAAGCCTCTGCGATGTGTCTGAAAAGAAATGAACAAACAATAATTACAATTTTTTTCTCTCTCCCTCTCTCTCCATCTCTCTCTCTCTCGATCTCTCCCTTTGTTTATGTGTAGTCAAATATTATATGAACTTTAAGCGAAAAGTTTTTAAAGGGCTTGGTCGAAGCGCCTGCCCTGCGGTCCTTGGCCCCATGCCGCTGCCATATTGGCCCTGACAAACGGCTGCGTTTGTCATGTGTTAGCCTGCGAGCAATATTTTCAGGCAGACGGCAAATAAAAATCTCCAAACTTATGTTGCCAAGTGCCGAGTGCCAGACGCCGAACGCCAGCGTCGACGTCACATTCAGCTATCAAAGGCAGCTGTAGCAGGAGCTGTAGCTGCCGCACTTTCTGCATAGTGTGCTGGGAATTAACAGCACATTGAAGTTTTTTCTGGGCTTTCTATTTTATTTTTTGTCGTTTTAGTGGCCCGGATACATGCATGCAAACGATGCTTTGGAGACATTGCGACGTTGATAAGTTTCCATATAAATTGTGACACATGCTATAAGGCGGGCGCAAAGGCGAAACATATTTTAAAACTGCTCGAAGGTGGGGGCCATGGCAACGGAAACTTTATTTATGTGCTGTGCAAAACTATTAGCTGAGATTTTCATTAAATTTATAAGTAACCCTCCAGTATATTGGAAAACTTTGCGAAGCTTTGCAGCTATTTGCCATAAAGTCACTTCATATTCTCTGTCCCTCAGCCTTCGTCTGCAACCACGCTGCGTATGAGTAATGCATGCTGGCGCACACAATGTCAAAGGTTTGAACTTTGCCACACATTGCCAGAAAATGACAGAGACAAACAGCAGCAAAGCGACTTAGCCCCATCCCGGAAGCTGCCACGCCCCCCGTTCAGCAAGCCGTCTGCTAGCTGCTGCTGCTGCTGCTGCTGCTGTGACATGCCCCTAAAGTTCTCCCAAGTGTCTGTTGTGTCGCATTGAATTTATTGGAATTTTTGTTATGCTTTCGAGCCGAGGACAACGCTTGCTATTTCGATCCTGGCATGTTCAGTTATTGTCCTTGTTCCCCCTGCTTTAGCAAAATATTTCCGTTATCCTTCTCAGCTGAAGGCAAACCATTTTGTTAATGTCTCGTTGCCCAGTGGTTGACATCGGTCAGCCGCGGGCAAACCTTCAGTTGAGACAAATATAAATATAAATATAAATATAATATGAGGTTTACTTTTTCTATTACATGTAGGTGTCCCCCTCTTTGATGGTCTTGGTTGTTGAGTAATTTGCAGCATATCAACCAAATGTATTATTTATTTTTATTTCATGTGAATAGTGGCAGGCCGTTGTAAAAAACTGTGGCAGCAGCTGAAGATAGACACAATAAAATAAACCATAAACAACTCTTGGGTTGTCGAGAATGTATACATAAACAATCTTGAAGGAAAAATAACTCGATGCCTTTTAGTTATGAATACATAAGCGAGTCAATTGAGTACAACTACAGGTTAGGGGATACAGCTTATATATATATGGGGGTGGATTGATTACAGGGTACTGATCAGCACATACGACAAACAACTGCCAGGTTGAAAACTGAGAACAATATTTGGCTACCTGCAGCAATAAGCTGTCAGCTATCAGGACGTGCAACAAACTTTGTGCCGCACGGATTGGAAACCTGCTCCCCAGGCAATTAGCCTTAGCAGAACTCCTAAATGCTTCTATGCCGAGCTAATTGCAAAAAAAAATATTTGAAACTCAAAAATTTGCGTGTTGTAAACAGATGAAATTAGAAAAATTAAAGTCAAAATTTCAGTCCAGTGGACAGTTTTAAGTCCGTTTAGAAGTCTGGTCCGGGTAACGGCTGGAAAGTCAATTTCTAGCTTAAATGAGGAATGCGTTTTAAGGGTTTCCTCGGCAAACGATTGACCCAATGCGATTTGAGGTAAATTCAAGCAGACATCCTTACACATATCTCTTTCATGCATTCAAAGGAGCTTAGTATACCATATTATCCTTTTGGTACAGAGCTTACAAATTGTTATTACAATTCCACGGCAGTACAGGACAACAATGCGATTGTGGTCAAGTTCTGTGGAGCGAGCTGCTGTTGGCCAGACATTTGCATAATAAGCCTGGCGAATGGACACGGCTTCAGTGTTAAGCAGTGCATGAAATTGCTGTGCTACCTTCAGGTTAGACACTGTCCACGGCTCACTACCCGCTGGCCAGGGCCAGCGCCCAGCGCCCAGTTCGCATTTCGAGTAAAGTAGCTTAAGCCAAAACGGAAAGCATAAATTCTCATACGATACGAGAACAGCCAACAAACATCCGCACATAAATAAATCATAAATATTAAATGAAAATGAAAATGAGAAATGAAAAATGTGCAACGTAAGTTATGGAAGGAAGCGCACAGAACCTGTCAGCGAGTGCCCAGAGTCCTGTCCCCTGCGTCTAGAGCATAATAATGCAGTGGCCACCTCCAACAATGCAGCAGGCGATCGCATGATTAGCAGCAATACACTGCAGACCAGAAGCCAGGCCAGGGTGCGAACGACTGCCCTATACTCGCTCACAGTCCAATAACAGACTACCAGCCCAAATTCATTAAGATTTATCGAACTATTGCCAAATACACTTCTGGAAACATTCATTCATAGGAACGAGCAGACGGACAGCAAGACTTTGTGAACGAGTATAAATAAAACCCATATACTCTTTTCACTCTATATTATCGAGTATTAACCATACAACTAATACACTCTTTTCACGTTGTAAACTAGTATTAAAAGGAGAACTGAAAGCAGGTAAGTGCATCCTCCGACTCGCCGGGTTTTTGTGCTGACCAACATGCCGGAGCCTTGGGCAACGAACGATATTCACACAATGTAGAAAATTACTAAATTCGATATGCAATTTATAAGAGCTACCTCCCTAGCTCCCTCATACGCCCGCCTTTTTGCCTCACCTATCTCTGTGCTGTCTGTTGTCTGGTGTGGCGTGTAACTACTTGTGTCTAGTCGCTTTCGGCAATGTTGCCTGTACACGGATTTGGTAAGTACTGTTTGCCCGATATCTAGCCAAGGCTTAAGTGCATCGAGCCACAACAAAAGCCACTGCTGAATTTTATGCTTTAATGCGATTTGGCCCAAATACAGAGGGCCAAGTGGTGGCTGTCTGTGAGCTGAAGTATCTATATGCATTTCCAACTGCATTCATTTTGAATATTCTCTTGTTTTGTTATTTTTCTCATTCCAGACTGTTCAGCAAAACTGGCATTGTTCCTAAGCACAAGACCTGAATTCAATTTTAGTTTATTTTCATTTATTTATTTATTTTTTATGAAATCTTTATTTTTATGAAATCTAGTTGATTTTCTGCTCGTTCTTATTTATTTATTTAGTTCACAAAAATTTCAACAAATGATGGAATTGTTTCGATTTGAATACTCTGTTCCTAAAAAAAAACAAGACTATTTGTGTCTGACGGTGTCAGTGTCTAACGTACTTTTTAGTCTATTAAATCTAAAGCATCAGGTAGTTTTAAGATCAAGTCGCCGAATGTATGTAAGCCAAGTCATAGCTTAGAAGTCTGCCTTAGAGTAATAGTTATAGAAACACCCACCATATTTCAACTGTTGTTACACTGTGCACATTGTGCTGCAACCGACTGCAACTCGATATTTCATTTATGTATTAATATTCTAAAAGTAATTTAATACAGTTTTATTTTAAGACAATTTAAAAAAAAAATACATTTTTAGCAAACAAAATATTTTATTCGAACATTGTTTTTTCTGTTTTTATCGATTTCAATGAAACTGATATTTATAGATTTAAGGATCCTACTAACAAAATATATTATTAAACATTTTCTGCACTCAACATTTTCATATCCATATCGGATATCATATATATCATACAGCTATCATAGGAATTATCAGTACAAATTTAGGATCTTGCATAAGAATTCGATTTTATTTTGTGTGCTTGAGGGTCTATAATTAAGAGAGCTTGATTGATGCGTACAAGATGTGTCTTTATAAGGGAATCTTAAAGGTAAAACTTTTGTAAACAAATTTCCCATTTTTCACCGTTTTCGTAATAAAAAAAAAAAGAAAGAAGAATCTTTAAGTTATTAAATTTTTTTATAATGTGTAAAGTTCTAAATTGTTGCTATATCTACTGGCGTAAAGATTTTTGAAATCATCTGCCTTTTACGAAAGATAAGGCGTATTTAGTCACCCAACCCCCTCAAAATATATAAATATTTTAATATATTTTTATAAAAAAAACCAAAAACATTAGGTTTATTAAAAGTTATCGGTATCAACAAGTTCAGTATTATGCTTTTGCATAATATTTGCATTGCTAATATTATTTAGAATATTATTATTATTGTTAAATATTTTATTATTATTATTTATTAATAATAATATTAAAAATAATAATTATCAATTTTATTATATAAAAATAATATTATTATTAATATTAATATTATTATTTCTTTTATTATTATAATAATAATAATTACAAACTATTAACCTGACTTTTTTTTTAAATAGCTATCTATCCCGGTTCCTCGTTTAAATTTATTTGCTATATTTAAAATACAATAGGTATATATAAAGTGATTTTCATTGCAAAGTCGTTGGTGTTCTTGTAAGAGGCTCTGTGGCTCTCACTACATTATTTATAATTCCCAACCAACTTACCAAACCACAAATCCCGCTTTGGCCATTTTCTGTTTTGCAATTTAGTTTAAAGCCCAGGCACATAAAACTTTCATACAAAACAAGCCAAGGCCGGCAGACAGAAAATAAACGCGCCAGATGATTTAAAAAGCGTTAACATATTTTCAAGCGCATATTTCTCCAAAGCCAGGAATGCCCGTCGACCAGGACGAGGCCAGGTCACAACCGCACAGACGCACGCAGTTTTTGCCGAAAAATAATCATTAATCATTTTTTTTAACATGCCCGACGACGCGATGGCCGCCAACGCGCTGGATCCCGCGCCAAAAAGTTTCTGTGCGGTGGGTGGTAGGGTGTGGTGCGGTGCGGTGTGCGGCACAGGTTGGGTCATAACGCATTAACTTGGCGGCGCACTTGTTAAATCCGCATGTGGTTCATACTAACTGTGATATTATCAAGTTGAAATGCGACCACATTCAGCACTCGCCCACATTGTGGATGGGACACGAGCGCGACAAATTTGAAAAATGGCCCAAAGTTTTATGGCCCAACCCAACACTCGCCGCACACCCCCCACAGTCCGCCGCAGCCCGCACCTGGCCATGACATACGAGCTCAAATAAATATATTCGCCTGGCATATTACAAATGCTTTGCGTCTGTAGTCCGAAAACTTTGTGCGAGCGATTTAAGAGCTGTAAAATGGCCAGATAAAGTTTTTAAGATTCTCAACGTCATTCGCTTTGAATAATGCAGCGTTTTCAGAAATTGCTATTCAAACATTTAAATACTTGCCGCACACAGCAACTGACTTCCCTGTCGACTTCGACCCCCCTGACTACAAATGTTCTAGCTGTGGAATTTCTAGACAAATTTCATGCATAAACTTTCAGATGACGTTGTGCTATAGTCATAGTTGCCAGACTATCATCAGCTGTTAGCCGGCTCCTTGGGCTTGTGGTGTGCGTGTGCGTGTGTGTGTGCGATTGGGGGCTGGCTGTTGGTTAAGGTGCAAATCCGAGCTGTAAATCGGGTTTAATTGGCAATGTTCGTATGCAATGTCACCAAAATCTGTGAAATACTGGTAATCTTAGCCCATCTATACACGCTACCTCTCAATTTACCTCTATTTTAAACTCTCTTTCTTTCTCTCTTTTTAACTGGTATAAGAGAGACTTTTGCGCAAGCGCATATTTTGTGCGCTTCAACAGCTTTCGTTGTTTTTATTTATTATTGTTTTTGTTCTTTCAAAAATGATTTCAATTTTAGATGTGTTTGCGGTTTGCAGTGAGAGCATATTTACGATTACACTAGTCAACATGGTGCTCAGCAGGCGGTAAATACATGAAACCTAATCAAGGGCTCCAATTTTGACAGGTGATTTGTGCACCTATTGCTGAAAGAGGTCCTACGGTGAATTTAATTTGATTTTACTGCAGCAGTATCATAATATTATTAGCTTTACTGTGCAGTGTATTTATTGTACAGTTTTCACTTAAGACGTATGAAAACACATTAGTTTAACTTAGTTTTGGATAAGTCTTTACTGTAACAAAGACTCACTGATTGGTCCAGAAAATTTGAGTGAAAGACATGTTTCTGAAAGATGGCAACATAGTTTAATAAAGACTCTTAAGCCTTCTTGGCTTTAAATGTGTAAAAGATTTTGATTTAAGATAACAAGATTCCCAAAAGACAGAGTTTCATTTGGGGGGTTTCGCAAACTAGGAGAACATAAAAAGAGCAAGAACAATATGTTTAAAACGAACTAGTACGTGTGCTCGGCAGTGCCCGACTAGCAGATGCCCTGAACCTATCGCCAAGCTGCCGTTACAAAGATTTAAGCTTCCGCAAACACACACACACACACACACACACACACTAACGAGCAGCATACTCAACTCTAATTCTTATGGACAGATCTCTATAGAATTTCCGTATGTCCAGATGTCATCCAGAATGTGTTAATGAGTGCTTATACTAAACGAAATTCTAGGTAACAAACTTGGTGTTTCTAGTTCTTATAAGCTCCGAGATAAATTCAAATCGATTTCATTGATAAAATATATTCAGCCTTTCAAATTCCAGCTCTTATAGTTCCCAAGCTCAAGACGCATTATTATTATGACTAATTCAAGTCAGCTCGTCGACCTTATCAAGAAAACATATGCTTCGGTCGGATAAGCCTCCTTCCGGCTGCACAAAACCCTTGTACCCTACCCATGAATACACGGCATAATAATCAGATCTACAAATATTTCCAAGCATTTGAGTACCTCGTATCTACTTTAGATCCTTTAACCAACTGGATAAAGTATGGTCCCGTATGTTCTCACCAAGTGCAAACGTTTGCACTCACTTGACAAAAGTTAAATATCGATTTTCAGTATCTTATGAATGTGATAATAAGAAAAGTACACTGACAATTTTCCGTCGCTAAATTGAGTAGAGACTTGCGGTGCGAGCGAAAACTTCTTGGCCAAACATCAAATTCACGCTGATTTTTGTCATTAGGGGAATGCAAAAACTTGAAGAGCAACTCGACAGCAACAAACAAATGACAGCCCCTACCCAGTGGCCGCCCGCCCCCATAGAGCCTAGCGCAGAGGGACCAATGAGCACTTAGCCATTGCGCGTTTTTAATGGTCAAAACTTTTATGTTTATTGTTTATGCGTTGAAGCAAAAATTTTCATGAACTTTTCATTGTTCCGGTTTGCCGGCACAAAAACTTTTAGCATACAATGCACTTTAATTTCGCCAACTGCCACACCCACCACCAGACCATCCCGCCCACATCAACCCCGCGCACAAAGAAATGCGACAAAACAATGCAAAGGCAAATGTTGCAGCTAAACTTTATGCCCCAAAAAACTTTGCCAAATGACAGTGACATGGTCAAAGGGCAGCGGCGGAGGTCGAGGGGAGGCGGCAGTAGCAGCAGGATTCGAACCTCAACTCCGGTTGTTACATTTGCGCGTAATATGCGCATTTCAACTTCACTTTATGGTCTGCCAAATGAAAATTTAAAGCTTCGAATTTCGGTTTTTTCTTTAGATAAGCTCCATGCTCAATATCTAGAATAAATGGCTGCAGTGCAGCAGCAGTTGGCGGTCACATCAAGTCCAAACTAGTTGACTTGAGTTCAGTCTTACTTAGTTAAGGCCTTTGTCGAGGCGACATAATAAAGTCGCTTTCCTGATCTCCAGAGAGCGGGAACATTTTCAACATCCTGGCGCTTCACTTAGTGTGCAGTTCTTCTTGTTAACATTTATTTTCTATTGCATTTTTTTCGCCCTGCAACGGGCAACGTTTTTATTACACTTTAAAAGTTACCTAAACTTTTTTCGCATTTTCATTGTCCAGCAAAACTTTTGGTTCCTTGAAGCAGTTTGTTAGCCAAATTTTGGGCAACTTTTATGCCAAAGATTTTTCTTGAATAAATCTTAAATTTTTTATACGTAATAATCTTTTAAAATTTGTGTGCTCTATATGAATACAATGAAGCGCTGCCTTTTTCAACTCAGGAAACATTTTAGTCAATTTTCTAGATTCCTTTAGTTAACCACTTTAAATAAATCAAACTAAATAAATATCATTAAATGAATTGTATTATTAATAATTGAAAAAATTGCCCAAACTAAGCTCATGGATGTGGAAAACCAAGTTTGAGAGCCGAGCCTAAAGCCAGATATTTTGTAAATAATAATAATAATTAGCCTTATCCTCCAATGCAGACAGCTCGTATTTGCACCTCACACACAGTGCACACAAACTCTGCTGCTACAAAAGCTCAAAGCACAACCGTGACAAGAAGACCACTGCGCGCAGAGCTTTTCGTGCAAAAGCACACTAATACATGCTCACGGACCACCCACACACACAACAAACCTAGCGGCATGCAACACATTGGCATTTGATAGGCCACAGCTGCTGCTGTCGTGGCGCCAACAAATCGGAGTCAGCTATTTGCTTAGCCCGCCGCTCCCATACGTACACCTTAGCTTATTCCCGGCATATACTTAAGATTAAATGACATAATAAATTGCTGCAAATGTCGACACGAAAACAATGTTTTAGCCAACACACAAAAACAAGAGATTTTGCGCTTTTAGAAATTGTTTTTCGGTTTTTTCTTTCTTTTTTTCTCAGCACTCTCTTGTTAGATTTGAAAATATTTTGCCGTAGCTGGCAATGTGAAGTGTAAATTTTTGCAGCAGCTGCTGTCAGCGCCGATGTTGTTGCTGTTCTTGTCGCTGTCAGTCACATTTGTTTGCCGCTGCTTCTGCGACCGTTGTGTATGCAGTTGGTCTTAAAAATCATTTGAAATTTTCGCGAAGTTTTAAGAATAAAATATATTTTAATAATTTATGGGCTAAAGCTGCCTGTCAATAATTGAAAAGTTGTCGAAAGCCATTGATAGCCATTTTTCGGAAGCTTCATGCGGCGATATGGCAACCTATTCAGGACTGCCACAGGAAAATTGCCTCGATTCTGACCCAAAAAATTGCATAATAATACCTTATGGTCGTATCATGTGCACACGAACAGCGGCAAGAAAAATTGTGACACAAAGTTATGACAATGACGAAATGGAAACGACATAGACGAGCATTGGGGCCCGCTGCTGTTGATGATGATGATGAGCCGCAGCAGAAGGAGCAGCAGGTTCTCGCCTCGGCGGCGTTCCCACACTCGCCAGCTGCCAACGTTGCAAATAAGACATTTCTATCTCTTTTTGTTGGCATGTTTTACTTTTTGTACTTTGCCAGCCATGCCACAAAGTACAATTTCATTTTATATCCCTTAGATGTGACTGTGTCCGTGTCTGTGTGTGTGTGGATATATATGTGACGAAATTTTCGCACATTTACATAAAAAAGATGTTGAATATGTGGCCAAGAGTAAAAACAGGAAAGGGGAAGAAAGCTATGGCAGCAATGCAGTCAAGTTACATGGCTCATGCCGAAGCTAACGCATAGAATTTCCCATAAGACGGTTGTTGCCCTACATCTGACGTTGAGTCAAGCATATTATATTCTACAGGTGTTAGGTTCAGGTATTCGAAAATTCTAAATACTTTCAAATTTCAAATTGCCTTACAGTTGTTTTAACGAAGAAGACATTGATGGACAGTTAAACGCTCTTTTCAAACTTTAATAACTTTATAAAATCTCAACCGATTCACAGTTTTTATAGCATTTTATTCAAGGATCCCTTTGTTAATTTGTTAGTTTTTTAATTTTACATATATTGAAAACAATAATTCATTTCTGCATACATATTCTCCGTATATCTTTTGGGAATATATGCATTTTTGTCTTTAAATAATATCAAAACTTAGTCTTCATACATTTTTAATGGAATATTCCACAATAAATTTGAAATGTGCTTATTTTTTTAAATAACTTTTAAACAACACATAAAGCTTAGAAATTTGTCTTGTTATATATTTATATAGTGTTATACTCTTAATTTTTTTATAAATCTTAGCCAGTAATAAATTTATGCGTATCTTAGACGAGGGATAAGGAAACAGCTAAAAAAATTTAATTTTAAGTCGAGTTCTAATGTTAAAATAAATATGAAAAGCCAAGGTAAAGGAGTTTATGAGATTATTATTTATTTTGTCAAAAATCATATACAAAAAATTTTAATATATTAATTTGCAAAGTTCTCAACTGCTTTACCTAAACATTCAACTTTTGTTATAGCCCAACAAATTTTCATGTTCAATATTATGTTGGACATTCTTTAAACTAGTGCAACAAAATATGAAAATAAATGATTATTATTACAAACTTCTATATAAAAAGGATGGATGGAAAAATTAAAAAAAAATACAGTTAATTTATATTTCAATTTATTTATTTGTATGTCAACTTACAAGAGGCAGCTCATAGACAGTTCCTGCAACTCGAGTCTGGTTGGCAGCACACAGACACATTTCTAAGACATTGGAAGAACCACCTACCAAGGGCTCTGCTGACATTGCATACTTTCACTAACTTGGCTCAAGTGGAGTCAAATCGTCAGAGAATTTGCATGCCAATGCAAAAGGGCGCTCAGTCATTCCCTCAGTCAGTCATATGTGACATTGCATGACATATAAAATGGTGGAAAAAAGAAGAAAATTTTTATATGAAGGGGGCCAAAAAACTTTACGAGTTGCAAATACACTTAAAAAGTAATAAAATATTTTATTACAGCGCACAAAATGCGAAACGAGCGCCACAAATGACGCAACAGCAATTGAAACTATGAAAATGTACTGAAAATATGCAAATTAAATTTTTTTGCGCAGCACTTGCCAAATTGAAAATAGAATCGTGTTTCATATGTTGACTAAAACAACACCAGTGACAAGTAAAATATTCATTAGAGCTTAACGCCAGCGCCTTGTCATGTATTTGATTGGGCATCCAACGGCATCCTTCAGCGCGTGATCCGCTAATCAATAATGTGCTCCACATGCCTCTGCCGCTGGCACTACTTAAGCATCTCAAGAAGTTAATTTCATCGTGGCAAAGGCAGCTGAGTTAAGTGGCCCGCAAGCCAAAGTCAGCCCAGCCAGCAGCCGGCAACGCTTGTAATGTGCGTGTCACAATGGGTTATTGGCGGTTAGAGGAGGTTTGTCTGGGGCACCATTTGGTTGCCACCCACAGTTGCCATCACAGCTATCTGGCAACGCAGTTCATCAATCAAATCACTGGCTGTTAGTCAAGCAGTCATGTGATTTGATTGATTCACGCTAAAAATCTGCACTCAAACACTTGGACAGTCCTACATCCCTACGATGTGCCTATGTACAGCTCAAACATATTTAATTATATATATTTTTCAATTTTATTAAATAATAAAATATAATAAAACAAATTTAAAGAAATTTATCTCTGAGAATATATATGATGACTTTCTTATCAAAGAAAATAATACATTTTTAGGATAACAAGAAATAATCCACAAATAAATCTTAAAGTAAGAATCTCTATTTTTCACCTTAGCCAGTTTGATTAGGGTACAAACTTATTGAATATTTTTTCAAACTTTAACCTTACTACAAATATTAAAATCTTGTTAAATTCGTTATATGCTAGCTTGACTGTATAATGAGTATACTAGCTAGGCATCCAGCCAGCCATCCAACCAGCCAATTCATCCTTGTCGCTGGCATTTAGGAGCGCTGCCTTTGCATTGTTTATCCTCAGCCATTGTTAGATACTGTAGCAGACGCCAGCCCAGACTGAAAGTGCAGCGGTGGCAAACAATGTTTCAACCGCAGCTGCCACTTGCATTGATTTCAGAATGCGGCTGCCACAGAGACTGGTGGCAAGAAATCGATAGACTTTGCCACGGATTCAGCTAGAATTTTGCTGGCGACAGCTACTTAAGCAGATCCTTGAACAGCACGAGGCATTCATTTGTCACTTGGCTCAGGCAGCATTATAAATTATTTACACAACACACTATCTGGGGCTGAGCTGCTCCAGCGTCAGTTCAGTTCAGCTGGGCCAACTGTTCCCTAGTTGGCATTTGGCATACAAAGTTGTTACGTCAATGAAATTGCCCAATTTTATGCTCAATCAATAAATACTCGTATGTCGAGTGACGGCTACGTGTTGGCTGCCTCAATTTATTAGATATTCATGCAACATTAACATGGATTTTTATTAGTATCATTTTTTGAAAAGGGTTGCCAGCCCCCAAACACTTGCAGTTAGACAATATTACTCGGCCAGGCCTCCTGGTTCCGGACCGAGGCTACTAAAAGCTTAGCACTGGCTAAGCGAATTTATTGTGGACCAACCTTCGGCAATAAAAAGAAAGGCAAAAACAAATGAAATTAATATCAAATGCAGGCTGTGACTACCGTATACCCCTTCACTATAACTAAGATGGATATATTTTGCATGTATATGATAAACACTCATTGTAAACCGAAATATGATTGAATGCTTTATAGATGCAAGTTTTTGCTATTAAAATATTTTTCAGCTATACCCATCTACGGATAAGTGGTCCGAACTCCAACTACAGCATATCGAAATCTAAGAAAGAAGGGATATACCCCATTGAGTGCTTACACTTAAGGTATCGAAAGGCAGGCAGGTAAAATGAAATGACAGCAGGTTTTCCCTCTGGAAACTGGTCTGCGGCAGGTGTACGTGACTGTTGCCTTCGGTTCAGCGAATGCCGCTAATATCACCAGTCGTTGTGGATGTGCTAGGCATAAAATACAACAAATCAATACGCCTCTTTGATTGGCACTTTGAAATTTAAAACATAAAACTAAACTGGGGGCAATTCAAGTTAACTTTAGACCCACAAATATATAAAGCTACTAACTTAAGCCTTAGATGGACGTAATTCTAGTTATATAATATCGATAATTTATCCTTATACCATTTCTATTGGACCTAGAAATATACGTTAAATATATATTTGTACATATATAATTATACAAGCGCGTATTACCCGGCCTTTTCCGTGGCAAATTTTCGTAAGACCTAGGAAGCCAACATTTTTACGAAGTAGCCTTATGTGATGGAGGTGCACTTTAATGCGGAATTTTATTTGTCGGTTACAAGATTCTCACCCCAGGACTAACCTGCGCGGAATCGTTGAATCCAACATATGGTCCCTCATTCGATGAGCTTTAAACATATTTTCAAATAAAAGTAGAGTTTAAGATGAAATTGATCTTTCCACGGACCAAAACTAGGTGAAAAATTAATATCGAAACTTTATGGCATAAAACATGCCACGGGTAAAGCCGAGTAAAACCCGCTAATATTAAATACTTATATATAATTATGATTATTATTTTATAACTATGCTGATAATTGAATCGGTTGTTTATTAAAAGAGTTTAACTAGCCTTTATTTATGAATAAAATAAAGCCATCTTTGACCTCGGGCCAGTCAAGTTATTTAACACTATAAATGTCCCTTAAGCCAACTGTTATATTATTATTTTAATTGCAACATTTAAGTGGTTAGACAGCAGACAAGCTGTTAAACTAGCCTTTTAATTTCGAAAAATTCGTAATCTCCTACCAAGCTTTAATTCTGCTCTTGTGCACATCATTCAACTCGGTTGAATTAATTAAACTCGCCTTCTAAGACAGCTGAGGGGCGTTTTGTGCTCGAAATACACGCAGAGATCTACCTTAAGCGACGCCTCAAAGTGGGCAGCGAAATGTTTCGTTTGTCGGCAGCTGGTTGTTCGGGAGGCAGCAGCTACATAATAACCAACAAGTGTCTCAACTTTTACTTTGAGTTAGAGCGTTAAGGCCGGGCCCCCATCCTCTATATATATTTAACCATGGCAGTCCGAGTGCAAACATAAGCGACCCTTTGGCCGGCTTAAAATGTCTCACGTTTCAGCCACTTCTCCCACTTCACCATAATTAGAGCCAAGAGCAATTTGAAAAACACTTGATGCTGGCAATTATAAAGTTGAACAACATTTTTCTTCAGCTGTTTCGCCTGGCCATGGCGCACCGGCCCCGCCGTTTGCTTTTCCGGCGCTTCCGGCTGCAAGTGTAATTAATTAGTTTTCAATTTCACTCAGCTAAATATGCATAATTTATGTGCCGGTGACTGGCCTGAAAAAGCAGCCAGGCAACGCCCAGCATCCACATGGCCATAATAAAATTTACTAGCTATTACTGAAGTTGGCTCTTGGAAATTTTTTTATTCCTCCCTTTTTTGTATACACCCTTACATACTTCTAAACGGGGTGTCATTTAGTGGTGCAAGCAAGATGTAACCGATAAAATATGCCAATTATTATTTAAGAATTTTAAAATAATCGGATGAGCGCAGAATGTGGTCTGAATTGTGGAATACATCATCATGAATATGTTTTTATAAGAAATAAATATTTATACGATTGGATCGCTGCAAATCTTTTAAAGTGTGCCATAGCTTACAGTCCGGAATATATCTGGCCATATATACCAAATTTCGCTTTTTTAACTTTCCAAACAATAAATTGTTTATAGTACAAGGTTTATTCAAATGGTAAACAAACTTAATTTTAGTTTTGTTTTGCGGCTATTAGAAAAAACATTTATAGCTGTACATTGCTTTCAAAGAAAATTCTTTCAAATCTCTTTGAAATCCGCATATATACCAATGGATGGTGATAATAAAGCGATATCGCAGGAAATACCTATTTTACCGTACCCTTCTTTTTTCTAAGCCCCGTCCCTTACATTATTATTATAATACTTGAAAAGCTTCTAAAGTGGCTATAGGGTAACTTCAAGTCGTACAATCGCACACATAATATCGGTTATATTTAGCGCGATAATTTGTGCGCCAATTGCTTTGTTTGTGTGCGCTGCGCCGTGCGACAATCACAAGGACAACACCGGCAGATGCAGCTGCAGTCGCTGGGGTCGCTGTCTGAGCTTCCTCTATTTCCGTAACAAACATTTCCGTTTCACATTGCTGCAAATTTATTGTTTCCTTGCGGTTTTTCAAATCGCCCCGTGCACTTAAAAGCTGACTGGCTAACCATCGCATACTTTTATGCGCGCTGGATGTATTCAGTTTCTAAGGATGGCAATATCCTTTACGACAGCAGAGATTAACAATGCTACCAACTTGCCCCAAAAAAAAAAAGAAAAGGCCGACAGGCAAGCGGATGTGCTGCTGCTGTCTCACGCACTGGCTGCGACTTCCGGCCGGAAATACGCATTTAGTTGCATGTAGAATTGTTACGTTTTTGTCAACAAGCAAATTATAGGAGTATTTCTTATTTTTGCCCGCCGTCTTGGCTACGAAAAATGAAACTGTCGTTGCTAATAAATCATTTCGGCAAATTCCCAGTGACTTTTGTTTACTTGTTGTTGTTGTTGTTGCCGCTGCCGCCAACTGCTTGTACTTATTTCCGTTTCCGCTTTGCCGGCTAGCTAGTCGTCGGCGGCGAGGCCGAAGGACGCGGCCATTTTTCTATAGCTGCCCTTCACCGTTCTGTATATGCAAAATGCGAGCATTTTCTGCGCCGTCATTTCAACTGGCATAATTAATTACCAGGGCGCGCACATTTCCCAACGGCATCGGCGATGTCGTTGCGTGTGCCACAGTGCCGAGGCAAACGGTGCTAGGCCCTAACCTCAATGCCTCACTTGACAATCAACACCCCGGAAACGGGCCCCGGACTCAGGTGCGGCTGTTGCTGACAGCTGCCTGAGAGTTGAACGGAAGAGAATATGAAATAAAAAAAAGCGTATGGTAATTGGACGCCTTTAATTATATGAATTAACGCTGACAAGGCGTGGCCATGATTATCATTGTTAACTGATCGAAAAGTTAATTAACTGCATTTCATTTGCACGGCCACTAATTAATCGTTTTGAATTTAAATAATAATGAGCCTTCCACCCAACCACAACCAGATCTACAATAACACAACTTTTATATTTTAAACTATTGCAAAAAGTATGTATATTGAATTTCCATAAAAGTACACGCGAACAGCAAAGCTAACTGTTTTCATACACATGTTCACATTAAATCAAATCTGATTCACAATAATTATCGATGCTGCCAATATTTTTACAGGTGGCAACGCCGCCCAACCTAGCTGATTTAAAAACAACAGTATTTAGTCAAGATATTGGCATTGTCTCTGCTTAAATTCAAAAATGAACCCTCGCAAAATGTTGAATATCTTTTCTTTTTATTACTGATCTTACGTTTCATGTACTTTTTTTGTTCTGAATCAATGAACAGCTGACAAACCAACTTAACTAGCTTTTGCAGCTCTCCCGAACAACACTTTTCAATTAGGGTCCCCTACACGGCGCGACGCGGCTTGGCTATCTATACTGTCAGTCGTTATCGCAACGCAATTCAATTAGATGCCGCTGGGCTCATGGTCCCAAAAAAAAAAGATGCAGTGCAGCAAATGCAATATGCTGGTGCCACAAATTTCACTTTAATGGGAGTCTATGTGTGTGTGTGTGTGTGTGTGTGTGTGTGGATGTGTGCTCGTGCACATTTGACACCATGAAATTGAGTGGGCTGCAGTAGCTGTAGCCGCACGACTTGACAGTCCACACTTGGAAGAGGCAATCGACCTGCACAGAGCACAAGCTGGATCCTCCGGCTTGGTCACGATTTGTGTGCGCGCTGAATAAATGGGGAGGCGCCTCAATCGTATATGAGTTATCACCTCGGGCACACTGATTTATGCAGTCGCCGAGAAAGCGACCCGCATGGCAGCTGAGATAAGAATTAATTGGCAAGTGCAGTGCGCAAATAAATTGCATAGCCAGGCAATAGGCGATGCTGGGGTTACTGTATATGGCAGCCGGAATATAGATATATACAGTGGCTAAAATCCACCAGAGCAACCACAGCCTGCATTTGGTACACGCCCCCAGCTGTGGGGCAGCCTCTGTGCGACGTTGCGTTGCTCTTAATGTAAATGTGACAAATGTTTTACGACTGGCTGCGCCTGCATCGACGATGACTCCTGTTGACTCTGGGCAAACACCTGTAAATGGGTTTATGCCACACAACACACACACACAACCACACACACACGCACGCACACACCCAACTAACTCCGGCAGCTTGTTTGCATTTCACGCATATTTTAGCCAGCTCTGGTCCCAGCAAAACCCATCCATTTGCATCCATTGCAGCTTACGTTACATTTTTGTCCACGTTGGAGCTTATATACTCCCACATGAAATCTCAAACAAACCCCCAACCGTATCCCAACTGCCTGTATGTAGTCCTCAGTTAATTAATTGCTTCTGCTGCTTTAATTCTAGCCAAACATTTTAAGTTATTTGCACAAAATATGGAATATCCGTATTATGATCCCTGCGTTAGGTTAATTTCCAACAAAAATGCCACGAAATCCATTAGAGCCAGCCAAACTTCCGAAACGGGGATGCATTTCCGTTTTGCTCAATGAGCACAGATCATCTATCGAGTTGCAAAAAATAATTTATATATTTTAATTCAGCAAATACAAAATTAATTTTATCAAACTGCATATTAAATTAAGACTCTTGCAGACAAATAACGGATGTTCGATTTAACTCAACACCTTGCAGTGTTAACAAAACTTCTAAGGAAGATATATGATATAGTAGTCCAGTGTTGATTAGTGTTTAATTAAGAAATAAGCCAAAACAGTTTGCCATACAAGAACTCAATAGGTAGCAGTGCTGCATAGCTGCATGGCAGTTATATGATTCGTTTATTTATAATTCTTTTAAGGATATGACTAATGCAACAACAAAGAGCGTATACAACTGTTAAAGATCCTTTATTCTTATATAGCGAAGAGAAGATAATCAATTAATAATAAATTAATAAATTATAATCATTTTGTGCCAGAAATAAACTACTTTTAATCTCTATATATAAAACTGACTGACTGATTGGTGATCAACGCACAGCCCAAACCGTAAGAGCTCGGAAGCTGAAATTTTCACTGTAATTACACGTTAGGTGCACGTTAAGACGGGGTTTCGGGACATTCCACCCTCAAGTGTGGAAAAATCGCGAAAAACGTTTGTATGTAACTTTATTGTTTACCATCCGATCGGCCTCAAACTTATTTTCAAAGATCTTTGTTCAAATTCATTTAAGGGGTGTTTCACACTTTTAGGAAAACCCATTCCTCCTTGGTGGAAATGGAGGTCAAAGATTTGGTGGGTGACGTTTCGCGCTCAAATTCATTTCCAAAGATCTATAAGAAAAATCATTTGAGATGTTTTTTTTCGGGTGGAATGCAACTCAAAGATTTTTTGTGCGAAGTTTTAAGTTGTGTACGATTTGCTTCAAACTTATTTTCAAAACTCTACATAAGAATGCAATAAATACGATGAAACATCGATTTGGGAAATTCCACTCGCAACAGTGGTAAATTGGCGGAAAACGTTTGTATGAAAGTTGTTTGTTTACCGTCCGATCAGTTTCAAAATCATTTCAAATTTTTTTGAGAACATTGATTTTATAACATACGTGCCACGGGCAAGGCCGAGTTATACCCGCTAGTAATCTATAAACTTGGCTTAAGTCATGAAAATATTGTGTCTACTAACTGGTTGAAGTATTGACTTCCGTAGTTGGCGTAAACGGACCTTACTCAACTTCTACAATATTTTTGGGCGTATCATTTTCCGCATTAGACTTTGTCTAAGCCCAACTTTGCAATTTGAGAGAGTGTTATAGACTTAATAGAAGCTGAGGCTAACATTAATTCTTAGAGCCCTAATATAACTCGCTTAATTACCGGCCTCAAGAAACTCAAAGAGCAGCTACAAATTGAACATATATTAAGGCCTGATCGGAGCCGGGCACCTGTCGCCAGCATTGGCCGTAATTTCCTGGCATGGCAAGCGATCAAAGAAAAATGCAATTTCCGATTAAACGCGCTGCCCCGTTTTCTTTCTTTTTTATGTCACAGCCAGCAGTATCCATGTTTTACGGCTCGGGCTTTTAGCTGTGAACGGGACTGCAGCTTAACAGGACACAGGTGAAAGCCATGCGGGCTGCTCACTTTAGCACACACACACACACACCCGCACACACAATTACGCGCGTAAATTTATAAAGGATGACAAAGCAAAAGAGCACATCAAAGCCAAAAGTTCGTCTCAACTGAAGTCCTGGCCATCCGAAAATCGGGTTAAAAGGGTTTTTTCTTGTTGAACCCTGTGGCTGTTAGTAGGGAAAAAGGATATTTCGAAATAATGGCCAGTACCTTTGGCCTACATGCTAATGGCCAGCTGCATCCTTGCCTGTATATATTCGCAAATGCATTTTCCGAAAGCACTGCACTGAGCAAAATTTTAAATATACAAATTATATATGAGCTAAGGTAGTCTAGGAGAGCTAAGATACATATTTCAAAGTAAGTTAAATACTGAAACTGCAATTAATACAAACATTCTGTATTTTGTCGTCCAAATCGAAATTTATCAAGAACCAAACCTTAAAACGAATTAATATCCACAAGCAGCTGAACCAAAACCTGAGCCTGAGGTTACATTTTTTATTATTTAAATGTTAAAGTATTTTTCGAATATTTTATAAATTGCGAAGGACATTTTGCACTACTCTGAAAAAGTAAAATTGGCTACTTTCGATCAATTTAAATATGTAAAATTAACAAACTGCATTATTAAATTTTAAAAAATTTGAAAAAAATTTCATTTGAAAAAAATTGTGACAAAGCCAGTTTCGAGTAAAAATTTATATTCATGAACGTGGAAAATCGGTTACACAAGCCGTAGGCGAAGCATTGGTACGAACCGTGAATCGAACCACCGACCACATTTTTTTCTTTTGTGCTTGCAGCTATGATTGCATATTATTATCACATAAAGTACAAATTTGAAAGCTTTAAGGCCATAAAAACATTATTGCGAAAATAATTTCCATATGTTCTGCTGTCAGCTGTCAGGCTAATTGTTGCATTTTTGTGATGGAATACCCAAGCCAATAAGAGCATATAAAGTGAAATAAATGTGGCACATACAAAAACAGTTAAATTTATTTATAGCTAGCATCACTTGTCAATTTCGTTTGCAGCACTCGTCATTTGATTCAATTTTTAGTATTTCAGTAACAACAAAAATAATCACATTTAAATATAGATATTTATAAACACACACATAAACACATTGTTGTTGCTGTTGCTATTATACAAATTTTTCGGCCAGGTTATTATTATGCATATGGACTACATTTCATATTTCATGTGCAGCCCATGGGGTATTTTTTTTTGGCATGAGGGGTTTCAGTTCAGTAGTAGGCCTCGCATTGCATCTGACGGCGCCATAGTGACCAGTCCGCACAGCCCACCGTTTGCACGAATCCTTTGCCGGGTGTACAGCTGAGCAGCAAGGGCGCGGAATTAACACCCGGACACATATAGAATTGATTGGGATCCAGCGTGGCCCATGGCTGGTCCTTTGCCTTCGACTCGCTGCTGTTGCAGCCGGCCGCCAGCTGGGCGGCCACCAGCTCCACTGTGGGCCGGCAGGCTGGCCACTGGTCATAGGGCAGGCAGCCCAGATGGCCGTGGCCATTGAAATAACCACGCCCCTGTGGGCAATGCAGCTGCAGCGGCATTTGGTCCGCCACAGAGCATACGTAGAATATGTTGGGATTCGGATCGCCCCACATGTTAGTGGCATGTTTGCATGTTGCATTCGTGGCCGCAACGGATGCGTCTGCAATCCGCAGCAGCATCAACATCATTATCATTAACAACAACATCATCATCATCATCATCGGCATCACCACGCCATGCCTCAGATGCAGCTTTACTCGTTTCTCGACATTCCGTTCATTTCTCATAAATAATTTCATCAGCAACTTTTATGGCACAACACTGTCACGAATTCCCTTTATGTGGCTGATATTATTGATATTTGTTATTATTTTACAGCTCTATAAGCAGTGTGTGTATTGGTTCATAAAAAATAATATATATGTTATATGCATATATATGATGTGATATCCTTTAAAGCCACGTTTTTACTGTGCACCACAAAAACATTGACTGATTGATATGGCGCCATTGTCATTCACTTTTATACCCATTTCAGAATTCTCATTGTTGCCGCTTTTATCTACTGTTTTATCATTCGCTCTGGTATTCCCATTGTCCCATTGTCAAGAGTTTGGGAAAATTGGAGTTGTGACGTTGTTCAGCTGTTTGCCCTCTGGGTTTGTTCTCTACATTTATCTTCGTGTCTGTTGAGAATTGGCTGACGGAGTTCAGTGTGTCTTCTTTGTATGCTCTATCAAATAAAAGTTTAAATGACTTTCAGAACGAAATAGTTTAGTTTAGAATCTGAATTTTATATAACTAAACTTTATTCATATACCAAATTTCAAGCGCACCTAACAAATTTTAATTGTATCTTAAATACTTGTAGCTTAGGACAGTTTGCCATGCAAACTTGAATTATCTATATATGTATATATTTTTATTCAAAGAGTGATTCACCGATGACGTAAGTGCACTTCTATTGCCTTACTATCCGATTCTCATGAATTGCACTTTAAATAATAAATACATATAATAATTAATATTTTGTTTTATTACTGTTTTGTATATATGAATGCATGAATGTATGCATGTATTTATGTAAGTATATATGTATATTTAGATTAAGTTAAATATCGCCCCACTATGTGATTCTCATAAATTCAAGTAAGGATAACAGATTCTTTACGTTGACTAAACAGCTGTGTTAGTAAAATAATAAACTTTATCACTGCTTATAATCTGAGCTTTGTTTACTTTCCAGCAGTTCACTTCTCCTCTTCCTTCCCCCTATTACTCTCACTATATTCCGGTCTCTCTTTCCTGTTCTACATTTAACACGCTTTCATTTCCTAAATATTTTAGCGCATTTAAAAAAGTCATTAACCCTCCTACTAATTGATGGAAAAAAATAAATACATATTTATATGTTATATATGTATTTATATATTTAAATATTTTTACATAAATAATTATGGCTTATACTGAATATGATTAAACTAAATTATTTCGCTGGATTTCGAATTTCTAACTCATAAAATTGTTGTATTATTCTAATTTTCGGCCTCCACATGTGTTTATTAAATCGTGAAAATGTATGGAACAGAAATAATTGCTAAAAGTAACAAAAAATTATAAATAATTGTGTATAATAAATAATCTTACATTTCGGATATTTTCCTAATTTTTTCATAATTATGGAAATTATTTGCCCAGGGCATTTAATTGATTTTGCCTTTAAGTAGCTTGAATTAGAATTCCATTGAATGTGCGTCAATACATATTTAATTTACGACGTGATTCACAGTAACTGAAATCGAATCGGCGTAAAATTCGACTACTGAAAGAGGCGCAAGAGCACGGCCAACAAAAAGAGGCAGACAAAAGGTGACAAGCGCCTTATCAATGCGATAGCATAACATTAATTGCCTTTCAAATGAAGGTAAATTGGAAATTATTGCTGCAGGGCAATCAGACAAAATTTAATTACAAACTCTAGCTAGCTACATGACAAGCACCAGAAACGCCTCGCTGTGCAGCCCTCTGCAGGTGCAGCTGCTGTCAAAAGTTCTAATTGATTTCGCTTACAGCAAAATTCCACATCGCGAACCCAGCAATTGGGCCCAGCTGCGGACTTGGGCATAGGCCATATTAAAACCAGGAAGAAAAAGTTCTCCATTTGCCTGCGCGCTGTGCTTCTTTGTTGTTGAGTCACGTTGTCAATTGAACTTCTTTCCGGGCGTTCCGGTGTCGTTCCTGAAGTGGCAGCCGGCTCGGTGGCAGCCACTTTTCGCAGTCTATTTTACGCGCACCAAGTTTAAATAGGGAAACTTCTGGCAGCAAAAGTTGACAACATTATCGACATAAATTCCAATAGGCATGTGGCCTGAAATTCTATTAAAACTTTATCCACAGCACATGCGCAGCAGCTGATGAAAGAATTTCCTAAGAAATGCGCAGAAAATAGGCTTTTTTAGGAATTTGCCATGCCACTTGAGATGATAAGTGTCCAAAAGCAAATAATATATAAATATTTGCTATAAAATAATAAGGAAATTGAGCCCAGAAAATTACAGCCAGTTATCTATTTAGTTGTGCCTCCGATAAGCGGAACACAGTGCGTATAAGCAATGCGCGGCATGTATAGACAATTGTCAACAAGCCATTGAAAATGATATCAAGTGAGGTCCAGATAAGTCGCATGATTACATTTCCAAAAATGTTATAAATTCGTTAGCAATAGCTAGAAATCAGTTTAGTCTATTTTCAAGTGTGCAAGCTCAAAGCAGTAAAAAATTCAATTCAACATGCTAAAAGGTGAACTTAAAGTTGTGCTAAAGAATATTAAGTGATGAAAATTATAAAAACTTGAATTTGAAGAGTATAAATATAATTTAAATACAGTGCAAGCTATTCGGAATATAAGTATAACAAGAAGAAAACGTGTCCTTAAGCCTTATATGTTGCTAGTGAAAGTGAACACAATTTATATAATACATGTGACATTTAGTATATATTTTAAGTAAACTGCAGTCCAACATTTCATTCCAATTAAATAACCACCTGTACATTTTAACAATACTGAACTAAACCGTTTTCGATTTTCTTCAACTTCCACCTGAGTTGCCATTCATCATAAGCTAAGAAAGCTGGCGTTGCCACCTGTGCAGAATCTCATACTTCCGTAACGTCACTGCTACAAGCATGTTTAAATATTGAACAAAGTTTCGAAATAATGACAAACATGGCATTCTTAAGTTATTATTAATATAATACAGATATATATATATAAGCTAAAATCTTGTGGCTTTTTAAAAGTATATGTGTTAACGCATTACAATTTCTGTTCTACCCGCAGTTTTTCTGATATTCCTTGGCCTATTGGCGCTCAGCAGTGCTGCCACCCTCTATGCGGATGCGGAGGAGTCCACACCTGATCCCACAGATACTACCACTGCGCCCGAAACCTGTTTATATGAAAAACAGCCGTGGGCCGATGAGAATCCGAGTCAATACTATATGTGTGTGGACAATAAGCCAAAACTTGCGTATTGCAATGAGGGCCTTTACTTTGTTAGGAATGCAACTCGTATCGGCTGCTTACCCGCTAGTAAAATGGATCCCAACTGTGTCAACTTGGATGTAACTGTCGGTCCCTGCACCGGCATCAATCTGAAGCAGCCGCAGGCCAGCCAAGTGCTAACCAATTTCTGGCTATGCACTGAGGAGAATGCCGCACCCGTTGAGCTTACATGTCTGGATGACAAGGCGTTCGTTAAGCAGGAAGGTTACCTGGGCTGCTTTGACTGGAAGATCTGGCGTGCACTGCGCGATTGCAATTAGCCGAAAGGCAATTGAAAGCTATCTAGCCCGGATGATAATGTCCACCAAGCATTTTAATTACGTTCCAAATTTTAAAGTGACTTTATCATGATTAAATTTTGCCAAAATGAATGGAAATTAATTTTAAATTGATTATCAAATCATTTACCATTGTTTGATAAGATACAACGGATCAATTGACGCTGCTTGACAAGGGCCTTAAACTGATATTACAACACGATGAAATGCAATAGACTACAATTTCTGGTCAAAGAACAAAATTACATTGAGAACAGACCTCAATGTGGAAGGTTAAAATGAATGCTTTTTGCAGGAAAAATTGCAGAGCTGCAAGCTGTTTGTGTGTGTTGTGTGTGTGTGTGTGTGTGTGTGTGTGTATTGTGTGCTGTCTGAGCTAGCAAAAAAAAAGCAATTGTCACCACACATTTTACCCTCAACAAAACAACACGAAATGGCAAATTGCAGAGCACATAGCACTAAGGGAAGCGGCCAACCTGAATCGGTCAGCAAACATATGTATGTCTAAAATAAAGTACAATTGTTTGTTTCTGTGTGTGCCTGAATGTGTGGGTGCGTGAATGTGTGTGTGTGCTGTGTAAACTAACAGCGAGTTCAAAATGAGTTTAAAGTTCGGCATTGAAGCGCATTAGTTTTGTTTCCCTTGCTTTGTTAGATTTATTTTTGTTCTTTTATTGTTTAAATAGAAAACAAGTAAAGACGCTTCAGTCGGGAGTGCCCAGCTAGGAGATACCCTCAACCTAGTGCCAAGCTGCCGTTGGAAGCTTCTTCTATATACACAAAGAGACACATATGTATATATGCTGTATATTGAAAATGCGATCTTGGAGAACTTCGAAATTTATTGTCCGATCTTTCCGCAATATATATAAATAAAATATATGGCATCCGCAAAGTACAAATATTCATAATATGTAAATGCTTCGAGTTATGCTTATTTTAAATTTGGAACATGGTATCGTCTAAGTGTATCCGAAAAAAAGTAGAAAATGACAGCGATGTGAGTAATGTTTTTTTTATTGTTTTTTTAAAAACAAAAAATCTATATCTTATCTAACGTGCAGCTGTTGCTATTTAACTTTCTCTTTCCGTATCGAAATTAAAACATACCAAAGTGCCAGCTGACTATTTTTATATATTTACTGATAGATACTTGTTGTCTTGTTTGGCACACTCAAAAACAAGGTAAACAGCTGTGTATACTGGAAAACTGATTCGTGAAAAAATGTCAAGTGTTTAAGTGGGTAATCACTTTATGATTTGAATTTGTGTGCATTGCATATATTGGAATCAGCTAATCGGACAACTATATAAATAATTTTTCGAAAATTAGGTTTAGTTTCTCAAAATAACTCAGCTCACTTCGGTTACCACGAGAAGTTCGCCTCCGTCTCAGTTAGGTCATAATGAAAATGAGAAGTTCATTTCTCGGTAAAAATCTGTAATGAGTTAAGGTCTTTGCTTAGAGATATTGCAAATATCCAACAATAAATAGGAACAAAGAGAGATTTGACACTGTCTCTTCCGCTTCCTCATTGGGATAGCTGCAGAAGAAATCCTTAAGGGGGCCTAGGAGACTAACAGCCAGTGTATAATATTTATGGTCCTATCTAGATATTATGCTCCTTGAGGATCAGGAAAGTCTTCTCAAAATCGAAGTAGTATATGGTAGAGGATACATAATAACAATTGGTCGGAAATAGAAATAGTTTTTTAAAATATTGCTTTTTGCTTAGAATGGGAAGCCTATTTAATCCTTGGTTTGATATAATGTTTGCTGTCTACAGTGACAGCTTTAATAATTGTATAGCCCAATTTGCTATATACATATATATACGTATCTGTTTTTCCCTGACTAGCGTTAAATCAGTTATCATTGAAGAATCGTGCGGCCAGCTACGGAATTAGTCACGCTTTGCCGGAGGAAAGATGAATCCAACCGAAAGCTAAATGCTGTCTACAAGCGACTCTATTGCCTAGGTAATAAATGTCTGCTGTGTGCGATACAGTTCACAGCACACAAGCACACACACGCACACGCACACGTGTACATGTGAAGTTGGAGTGTCAGTGACACGAAACTGCTGCAAAAGCGCAACAACAACAATAATGGCAACTGCGACAGTGGCCCCAAATGAGTTAGTCAGGAAATTGCATTATTTGTCTTTGGCTGTTGTCCCTTACCCAGCCGACCCGCTTCCCCCTCTCGCCCATATCCGTTTGGCTTAGCTCTGCAGCCAACTGCCGGGCACTTTAAAACGGCGCTGGCTATCTCCGCTGTGGCACTGTTTCTGTCACACATGCGAATTTCAAATACGCTCTCCAAGTCACAGCAATTTTTCTGCACCATTTCCGCCCGTTGCTGCTGTTGTAGCTGCTGCAGCTGCTGTTGCTGCATTTTAATTGCTTGGCTTGGTGTGCCGGCCTGGGCCATTAATCCTGCACAAGTTGTGCACTGAAACTACGAAAAGGGATTTTTAAAGTCACAATTGTCGTATGTTATCAACACACAAGCAAACACACACACACACGCACACACACAAACTGAGTGTCCAGCTGACTGTCGCGTCGAGAAGTTGGCCTGTAGTTAAGGGCCATGAAGCTGTCGCAACGGTGCTCAGATTTAATTGAGTTTGCAATTGTTTTGCGGCCTGGCCAACTCGAAGAGTTTCGCCAAGTTATGCATTTGAATCGCCAGCCAACGAGCTGAACTTTGACCCAACAGCACGGAGTGTTCAGTCAACGGCACACAACTTCCGTTTCCACACATTGACGGACACGGGTCAAAGATGTTGTTGCTTTAATTACGCTTGTGTGTGTGTGTGTGTGTGCGTGTATGTGCGCTTGGCTACAGCAGACATAAACATAGCTGCCATAAACCGTGCCAGCGACCTGCGCCAGACAGACACGGCGTATACGCAATGCGCCCAACAGTATGCAACAATATTTCAGCTTTTGCTTGGGCCTTGAGCTATTTGCACGGCACTTCCTGTCGAATGCCCATAATTGGCATTTTTTGCTCCTCTTCGTATTTCTCGTTTTTCTTGTTTTTTTTGCCTGCACATTCCGCTCTTGAGCGCTGCGACAGCCACTACACAAGTCAACTTAAGCGGCACCAGCCGCAAAACCACTTGCACCCACACCATGCAACAGCTAGCGCCGACGTAGCCGGGAAGCATCCCCTATTGGGTCTGCACTTTGGCTGATTTTCAGCGTGGGCATTCCTTGCCGAGGACATGCTCGGGCAGGGCTGGATGAATCATGGTGTTCGCTGTTAAGTTGGCTTAAACTTTTCCACTTGAATGGCAACGGAAGGTTTTATGAGTCGCCTATCCCGGATTCTGCCCACTCCACTACCCCCCCCCCCCCCTTCCCATCGCTGGTTGCCACATTGTGTTGCAGCGGCGCATGAAAGTATGCAGCATGAAATTTGCTACACTGCAACAAATAAATATTTGACCCAGCCCTCCCTTCCCCTAACCGAACCTACTTTCAGTACGTCCCTTATGGCCAACCCGGCGCCTTGCATTTGTATTTTATGGCGCCGCTGAATTTATATTTGCACTTAACAAGCGACAACAGCAACAACAGCAGGTTAAATTCGAGAGTGCAACAGCTAGACGATACCCTTTACGCAGTGCTTAGTTTTTGTTTGAGGATAATGTTATCAACATTTTGGAATATTTCCTTATTCTGCGTATTATAAGCAAATTAATTAAATTTAAAGATGAGATTAGCTTTTTATATTTCACATTTAGTTCATACAGACTGCAGCACAGACAGACAGACGGATACTCTATAGAGTCGAAGGTTTATCCTTCTGTCCCTTCCACAAAACCAGTATACCCATTTTCCTTGCATATTTTCAATGGGTATAACAACAACTTTGCACAGTTTTGTTCACCAAACTTTATTTTGGCTTATTTTTCGGTTACAAATCAAATCCAAAATCGCATTAAAATTGCATGCAACAAAAAAAAATTGGAAAACAAAACATGCCACAACATCGCGTTGCCAGAAGCTAGAACTCACAATATGTTGCAAAAGGTGTTGCAGGAATGGGTTCCCTAGTTCCCGGACACAAACTATCCCTCCTAGCAGCACCCGCTCCCCCTCTGTATCTGCTGTTTATCAAGCATTTTACGGGGGCTTTTTGCCATTTCAATTGAATGTTCGTGAGACGAAATCACTTCAACGCCTTCGATTTCAATTTCCGCCACATTTCCAATTTGAGTTTTGTTATTGCATTTGCATTTGATTTGCTTGTTTGTTTTGTTGTTGCATTTACTTGAATGCCATTCGAATGTTTTGCGCCCTGGCTTGTCGTCGCTAGCCAGGTGTAATCCTTTCCGGACTCCAGGTGTGGCCTAGTTTGGATTATGCAGTCATGGGGCAGACAGGTAAATATTAAATAGACAACAAATTCTGCTCTGTTCTTTTTCAGTTCAAATTTATTTACATAATAAACACACTCTACAGTAGTTTTATTTTTTGGCTCATAAGCTACTTTGGAGATAGTAAGCCTTACTGATAAACATATCATGCAATACATTTAACTAAATATATGAATACTAGCGGGTATAACCCGGCCTTGCCCGTGGCACGTATGTAATAAATTAAATGTTTTCAAAAAGGTTTGAAAATTATTTTGAAACTCATTGGACGGGAATCAAACAACTTTTATTAAAATTCACCAAAAAAATCTTTGAAAGGCATTTTCCACCGACGTATTTTAGATTTTGAGAAAAATGTGAAACACGTCTCAAATAATTTTTCTTATAGATCTTTTGGAAATAAATTTGAACACAAAACGTCATCCACCAAATCTTCGACCCCCATTTGCACCAAGGAGGGATGGATTTTTCAAAAAGTGTGAAACACCCCTCAAATGAATTTGAATATAGATCTTTGAAAATGAGTTTGGGGCCGATCGGATGGTAAATAAAAAACTTTCATACAACCGTTTTCTGCCAATTTACCACTGTTGCGGGTGGAATTTTCCAAATCGTCGAAATACGTATTCATTAAGTTCTTATTGAGAGCTTTGAAAATAAGTTTGAAGCAAATCGGACACAACTTAAAACTTCGCACAAAAAATCTTTAAATCGCATTCCCCACGAAAATGTTTAAATTCTGCGAAAAGTGTGAAACACGTCTCAAATGATTTTTCTTATAGATCTTTGGAATCGAATTTGAGTGCTAAACGTCACCCACCAAATCTTTGACCTCCATTTCCACCAAGGAGGAATGGATTTTTCAAAAAGTGTGAAACACCCCTTAAATAAATTTAAACATAGATCTTTAAATATGAATTTGGGGCCGATCGGATGGTAAACAAAAAACTTTCATACAACCGTTTTCCGCCAATTTACCACTGTTGCGGGTGAAATTTTCCAAATCGCTGAAATACGTACTTATTAAGTTCTTATGAAGAGCTTTAAAAATAAGTTTGAAGCAAATCGGACACAACTTAAAACGCCGCCCAAAAAATCTTTAAATTGCATTCCCCCCGA
Organism: Drosophila montana; assembly: GCF_035044405.1. Classification (NCBI taxonomy): domain Eukaryota; kingdom Metazoa; phylum Arthropoda; class Insecta; order Diptera; family Drosophilidae; genus Drosophila; species Drosophila montana. The sequence continues at coordinate 12,488,315 of NW_026998620.1, read as the reverse complement.
AGTAGTTTGAATTCTGCGAAAAGTGAGGAACACGTCTCAAATGATTTTTCATATAGATCACTGGAAATGAATTTGAGCGCGAAACGTCACCCACCAAATCTTTGACCTCCATTTCCACCAAGGAGGAATGGGTTTTCCGAAAAGTGCGAAACACCCCTCAAATGAATTTGAACAAAGATCTTTGAAAATAAGTTTGGGCCGATCGGATGGTAAACAAAAAAGTTACATACAAACGTTTTTCGCGATTTTTGCACACTTGCGAGTGGAATTTCCCGAAACCCCGTCTTAACGTGCACCTACATCACATAAGGTAACTACAGTGAAAATTTCAGCTTCCTAGCTCTTACGGTTTGGGCTGTGCGTTGATCACCAATCAGTCAGTCAGTCAGTCAGTCAGTCAGTCAGTCAGTCAGTCAGGACAAACAGTTTTATATATAGAGATTATACTTAATTCATTTTTAGAACTTCACATTAAAATTTGTTACTAAGAAAACCGTTTACTATTGTTTTCGTCCCATCCCCTTAAATATCATTTTCAAACATCTATGTGAAATTTTATTTACGTCGTGATTGACCAAATGCGAAAATCATCTCCGATGACTGGAAATAAGGGTCCAAAATAGTGAGGAAATATTTAAGTTTTTCCACGTTCGGGAACTGTATGTATGTATGAACGTTAAACGAATATACATATATATATATAGCAAAATTTAACAACAACATATTCGCAAATATCGCCCTATTATGCGATTCTCATGAATACAAGCCCAACCGTTTTTGAAGTGTTAGAATGTAAGTGCAGGTTATCTAATAAACTTTAAGTCTGCTCATACTTAAACTTTTACTTGCTATCTTGCTCTCTATCTTTCTCCGTAAGAGCTACAAAGCTGAAATGATGACTAAAATTTCTATTTGGGTCGAAAGTTACCACTAAGAAATGATTTTTAAAAACCGAGCCTCCATGTGCGGGAAAATGCAAATAAAGTTTGCATGAAAAAGACAACACAGCCATATATATTTGCAAATTAGACGTCGTGAGCCCTTGTAACTTAGGTGTCTAAGCATCGGACTGATAATCGAGAGACCGCCGGTTCAAATACGGCAACAATTTTCAATTTTTTTAATATTTTTTTTTCTATTTTTTACTAATCACAAAGCTTACGGAAGATAAAAGACACAGATGCGACTGGAAATGCCGGGACGATTTACGTTTTGTTTTGTTTATTTTTAAAATAAAAATATTAAAGATAGTTATAATATTTGGTAAACAATATAGAGCTTCGCTTAAGATAACGCGGTATCCTTACCATAAGCATGAACCCGGCAAACTTTAACTTTATTACTTGGTGAGTCATTAATTTTCTTTGCTGCAACTAGTTTTTTTTTTTATTTAGCTTCCAGGAATCAGTTGCATTTCGGACATTTTATAATCTGACACCTGCAGTTTTTCTTTAGCTTTTAATTCTTACTTTCTGACAGTTTTTTATAATTTTTATTACATCTTCTGTCAACTGCCCTGTAGCTATTTATTCCGCTCAGTTCTTTCTGCTCTGCATTATACTGTGTCAGCCTTTTTTTCCTACCCGCTTTCCAATTGGAAACGCACTCGGCGTATCCTTATCGGGCTGCTCATTTTGCATTTGCTTTTTATTTTTGCTGCATACTTTCAGGCTGTGCGCATTTAATGAAGGCTTAAACGAACTGGCTGACTGGCGAACATTATGCAAAGGGAGCACGTGGAGCATCAGGAGCAGCATCCACACTCAATACCAAGAGGCGTGCGTGTTTTATGTCAGATCAGAGAAACGCTTCTGTCAAGTCTGCTGCTGCTGCTGCTGATATGGCATCCATAACCCATTTGTATTACATGGCGCAGTCAATAGCGGACCCGTGTCTAAGCATCTAGTTTGCTGTCCTTTGCAACTGTGCGGCTGTGTGCGTGAGTGTATGTGTGTGTGTGAGTCAAGCCTAAGCTCCGTTACATGTCATTGTAATAGTATCATGCTGTAACAGATTGCTGTTTACCTTGATTTACATAAGAACAAACAGACACCTGCTCTGGTGCACGGGTGTGGGGGGCAACCGCAGCAGTGCAAACAAACGACGCTGCTCAATCGCAGTGGTATTGTTGTGGTGTTGTGGTGCAGTGGTGCACAGTGGCTAGTAGCAGGTATGTCTGGCACATGGATGTGTTTCACATACACTTAAGCATGCACTTAGTCTTTGCGCCTTTCACTTCAGTTCGTGTCGTTGTTGACATCGATGTCTATGCATGGGCGTGAATAAGCACATTGCTCATTGTGTGTGTGTGTGTGTGTGTGTGGGTGAGGGATGTGTTTGTGTGTGGGATATATGCAAATTTGTTTGCCTGCTGCCGTCTTGGCACACAGAACAGCAGCAAAATGAGCCAACGCCCGCTGACGACCGTTTTTTTTTTGTTGTTAACAGTTTTCCATTTTCTTGATTTTTCTTTTGTGTTATTTCCCTTCCACTAAGCAAATAAAGTTATTTACATGCGCAACCAAATCGATTTGTGTGTATCAAATTGTGGCTCTCCGTGCAGCTGTTACATGGAAAATCAGCCCAGGAGGTGCCACCAACTTGGCCAGAAGTGAAGTGCAGCCAACATTAAACAGTATTCAGCGCTGAAAGCCACAAAGTTTGTTCTTTGTTTTGGGCTCATTTCAAATTATTGTATAAACTTTACCTGCATGGTGCAGGATATACGAGAAACTACTTTTCAAATTCTGCTCGAGCTGGTCTGAACTTAATGGACAGATTATTAAAAGCAATAAATTTTTAGATAAAAGTCAACAACATCTGTTTAAGTTTTGTAAGCTATTAAAAATAAATTTAAAAGTCAATCAAGGTGACAAAACCTAAAACAAACAAACAACAAACATAAATGGTATTCCTTCTTGAGATTGTTTTAGGTTCGAATAAATTATGAAAGCTTAAAATCTATGTTTAGCATTTATTTAACGAACCAAGAAAGAACCATCTAAACGTAAATTAATACATACATTTTTATATTAGTTATGAACCCGAAATCGAAAATTATAATAATAATATATGTAATAATATAATATTTAATAATATAATATTGTATGGCTTAGATTTAATAACATTTAACATAACTACGACGTAAATGCTTCAGGACATAAAAATCTATTGCAATTTGATAAAGTTATAAAATTCTAAGTCTTATCAAGAGCACTGAGAATGAACTTGGGAATTTAGGAGACATTTGATAAATTCTCTTTGTCAACATCAATTGATAAAAAAAGAAAATTGCTTAAAAAAACAATATCTATAAGAGTAAATATATAGTCGATCAACACTTGGAATCAAATTGATCACATTTAATATGATGAATATTGTAATTATCAGGGCAAGGTTTATATGAAGGCTAGTTTTTGAGAAGCCCAAAGGAAAAGCCGAACTCTGTATTTTGCATGGGAATATCGGGAGTTTTATTGAAAACATAGACAAATCTAACAATAATCACCACAGCGCTATCCTATCCCAATTAACCTGCTTAGTTCGAGGCTATGTACACATTACTTTGGAATGAGAACAAAATGAATGATAAACTAACCAAATGATGCACTGTCTGAACAAATGAAGATAGAGATTATGTTATTTTATAAATACCCACGATATATATTTTTGATCAGCGCCATTATCATTTTCTTTATTAGTAAATCGATAGAAAACGAACCCAGATCAAAATGTAGCATTAGTGAAACTGGCTTTGTTTTGCAAAAGTCAGGTCAGAGGGGAGCTTAAGCCGGATGCTAATTGAACATGGAATTTGAAGCATTACAAGTTAAATGTGTTAGAATTCAACACTTTTGGCCCCTGGCTGGTAATCGAAGATTAGCACACAAATAAGCAAATGAACTGTTGCCTAACCGCTGAGCCGAGCCGATGTGGTCGAACGATGGAGAGAATGGGGCCCATGGTCTGTCACCTAGGCGCTGCCCACAAGGCCCCATAATTAAAGCAAAAAATTGTCGGCAATTTAATTAAAAGCAATTTTTGGCCTGGGCGTTGTTTATGTTGTCAGCGGGTTGAGCAAGCGGTTGGCTGCAGCCAAACGGGGCATAAGCCGCTTTAGGGACACAGCGGACCCGTACACAGCATGTTGGCCCTGGCAAAGGATTTGCATTTGTTTGTTGTGAATGTTTCCCTGCCCCCCTCCCTTATGCGGAACAATTACGCAGAGTGCGTGGTCAAATGCACTGGAGCATGGATTGTGGGCGTGACTGGACAGCATTTGGTGCGGTCGCGCAATGGCTCCGCGTAAATCCTACGTTATCCGGCCGATGCGTAGCAGGGCCAGGCGGACCCAAGCCAACCCATTGCGCTCCATTGTTTGCGTAATTCGATAAATTGACGGTACGTTGGCCTCCATGGCTTTTAAGCCCAGTTGCCCATTTTAATAATTTTTAATTAGCAGCCGCTGGCTGACAATTTTGTGACCGCTCTGGCAAAATTGGTTTTTAATTAAGTTCATTTTGCGTCGCCCCAAAATCCGCTAAATCTAATGAATTCAACAATTGAGCCACGAATATCTGTAAAACGAAAGTTCGATGTACGCCATACAGGAAATACTTTCTGTTTTCATTACAATACATGTAAAGTATTCAGCTGGAAACTCTATAGCATATATCGAAAATAGAAAAAGCTGGTAAAACCAGCGAGCCATAAAAAATGTTCGTCAAAAGTCTGTAAAATTTGTTCAATTCAACTAAAACCCCCACTTGATTGTGGACGAGTAAATAATTCAAACTTGAAGTCTCCAGTTTCAAAAGCGTAGAAAATTAATTGCAAGCACGCAGACAGACGAAAGGACTGCAAAATGGACATTGCTCAAAATTAATGTCTCTTCTTAATATGTTTACAGAATATTGAAACGATCAGTAATCAATCATTCTTAAATTCGGCGATATGTACATTCGTCTAAACAAATGTGCCTCTCTTACTGTGTTTACAGGGTATTAAGAAAATAACTAAATATAGCTTTAATTTCGCATTTAATCAGTATTGCCTGCAGACAAACTAATATGCCTCTTTTTTTATTTTTACAGAGTATAAAATAGCTCAAAGCTAGCTCTTAACTAATATGCTTTTACTATATTTACAGAGTATTACAAATAAATAAATAAAAGGCATTCTTAACTCGCCTCAGTAACCACAAGGCGTATACATAATAGAAAGTGACTTATTTCACGTGCTCAATAAACAACTGTATTTCTTGCGTATTTTCAAAATCAATTCACAAAATCAATCATAAAGTGTTGCCACTTAGATCCCGGCAGCAAGTGGCTGACTTGGTGGTGCCACTGTTGGAGTCCAATACCATTGGGCAAAGTACACACAGGCCTTGGCGTCATCCAGCCAGGCCTGGGCAACCGGACAAGAAGCCAGCGAAGCGGGCACACCCAGAGCCTGGCATACCCAGTACTGGTTCTTCAAGTAGAAGTGTCGATAGGCGCCCACGGCGACTTCGGCCTCCGTCTGGCAGCCCGGCTGGCCCGTGGGCTTGCCCAAGGGTATAGCACTGGAGCAGCTGACCAGAGCAAGGCACAGAGCGAACAGATACAGATAGTTCATGATTGCAAGTCGTTGATCTCAAGACTGACCTATGCTAATGCCAAAGCACTGCTTATATAGAGCAAAAACTCAGGTGTTATCTTATCAATGGAACGGAACTAATCACAAAATAAAATAAGTGCGACGCGATGCTGTAAACAGTTACGGCCTGGCCTTGTAAACAGGGCTCCACGCAGGGCCTGTTGCTATTTGGCAGACAGTTTATGGCCCTGTTTGTTTGCGCAGCGGAGGTCGCGCGGTGGGCAGGGGTTGGAGAGGGGACGGCAACTGCCGGACCAGCCGCTGGAAGAGCTTGCATATTCATGACATCAGCACGCCTGCTGTAAATTATTTCGAGAGATAGCCCTGGCAAGCCACAAACAAGCGGACCAACAGCTAATTAATTCCAAACGCTGCCTTAAAGGCAATTTTTGGTCGCAGGCCAACGAACATTTTCACCTGGGCAAATGAGTTTGGATGGTTACCCACTTTTCGACTGGCTTTTTGGGCCGCCTTAAGCCATATTAGGTCGCACACACTTGAGTAATTGCCCTCGCCAATGCACGGTGGCTGCAGTGGAGCCTCGACTCCTGGCGCTTGGGGCCGGGCGGAGCTGGCGGCAGCATTTGAGGCCGCGCACGTTGCGCACTTGGCTTTGTTTGCTTTTGGCCATAAATTAAATCAGGTTATTAATGTCTGCCATTAAATGAAGCTACAGGCAGGAGCGGCACAACGACAACGACAGGGACAACTACAAGCTGGGCATTGCGACCGCTTTGTGTGTTATCCTTGCACGGCGCCTTGCTGCTTGGCCAGCGCCTTGAGTCCAGCTTTTGTTGATTTATGCTAATTCGTGCGGCATTTCAAGCATTTTGAAGTTATTTCCAGATTTTCATACACAAGTGCACAATTTGTATGCACTTTTGTCTTAAATTTGAAAGCAGCCTGCAGATAAATGGATATTAGAAGATAATTTATTCTTCCGAGCCTTAAATCCAGCCTGAAGCACGAATATTGTGATTCTTGAGCGAGCAGCTCCAGAAAGGCTTAATGTCTTTTATTTCTTTGCTACTGACTGGAAGAGCTCCTCCTCTTCTCCCTCTCCCTTTTTTTCCACCCTGAAATTCCTTCTCACATTACTTAATGGATATCTCCTAGTCGACCCTCAACACTCTTACGCATGCCATTTCTCATTTAATATTGCCATTTAAAATAAATGTTAAAAATTGTTATTTGCCCTTTTGATATTGTGGCCTCTTTGAAGTGAAACCCAAATTATAATTAAATACAAATACAAATATGTTTCGCAATGATGCAATTACATATTTCCAATTTTTTGTTGCATTTTTAATTCCTCTTTTTTAACATGCAAACATTTTTTAATATTTTTCCCTTTTTTTGTGTTTGCCACTTGCTCGCACACAACAAAAATCGGCAACCGCTGCAAAAAATAAAAAATAATATGAAAAAAAATACCATAGAAAAAATGCGTTTGCAGCTCGTTTTATTGATGTGCTCGTTTCAGGACTGACAAAGGGCTTGACTGAAAACTGGCAGAATGCAAAAAATAAAATAAAATAAAAATAAAATAATCAAAAAATGCGCATTTGTTTTTCAAGCCAAAGCCAGCGCCAAGTGGAGTGGAAATGGCAATGCAACTGGACTAGTTGCCAAATGCACCAATATTGATTTATGACAGATGTTTTCGGTGCCGTCCAACATGGATTTAAATGTCACTGTCAAAAACTATCAACACTTGCGATTTTTGGGGGGGCGTGGGGCGTGGGGCAGGGCTGGTCAGCTTAATTGCTGTCACAAGTCAAAAGTCTGTTGACCAATGAAATTGTCTCTGTTTGTTTGCATTTGACACACACTGTGCGAAACACGCACACTTTGAGTCATCTCCGAACGAACAACACGCCCATTAACAGATAGCAGATAGCTTATCGCTCAATTGTATCTGGCACTTGACATTGCATCTTTAAACACGTTCAGTTAGACAATTGTTTAGCGGCAGTTGACTTCTCCGTCAAGCTGAAGATGACTGATAAAGTTTGTCTGGTGCTACAAGCAAATAAGACGCATTATAAATCTCTTTAAGTTCAACGGAAATGGCATCGGAAATGCCTAAATGTCCATCATGTATCTTTTGTATCTGAACTAGAACAGCTTTATGTGAAGGGGGAAATAATTTATGATGATTCGCTCATATCCGTGTATCTAGTTGGCAGCTAGAAATTACAATGCATAATCATTATAAAAATGTTCCTGGCTGGAGTACACTTGGGGAGAAAGTTCAAATTACAAGAAAAATTTGTATTTTAGGGATTTTTCCTTACTACATATCTTTTTTCTTCTTCTTTTTCTCCCATTCAATTTTAAGAATATTTTGATATATATTTTATTTCGCTCATACTGGTAATCGGAAAGACATTCTGTTCTCATTAATAAACATTTAATATCTTAAAGTGACCGCAATCAATGCTGATAACATGATTGCCAACCTGTTGGTCGACTTGGTGGCTCCATGCAGGGTTTCCACACCCAATCGATCCACGATATGCATGCGTTTCTATCCTGACTGAAGCCCGTATTTGGCTGGCACTTGAAAAGCTCGGCCTCTCCATTGAGAGCCGCGCACATCCAATATTTAGTGGGATCAATGCAATTACGTTGCGGACGACCCACCTCCACGGGCTGCTTGCAGCCAGGCTTATATGTGTCTATGCATTGGCCAAGCGCATTTGAGGCCAGGCAAAGGCACACGGCCAAGAGCAGTAGCAGAGCTAAAAAGGACAATAAGTTTCACTTAAGTGACTTTATCTGAGGCCAACGCAATGGTCTTACCTGCAAATCGCATTATGGATAATGGCACAAACCGTTGGTAACTGGAGCTGGTCGAGCTGCGGTGCAGCGGTTTTTATAGACAGCTTAAGTGCTGGGTGAAAAGTTCAGTTCATTGTACTATGTAAAAGCACTTGTTTCTATATTGTGTACATACTTGTACTGTACATATCGCTCGAGTGCCAGCCAAGGTCACGATTTCTTCGAGTGTTCTCTCTGATTGTTTTTCCAACAATAAATGACTTGGTGATCCCCCAGTTCAAGCTGTTGTCCAGCATATAACATGCCACTCACGCATTCTGCAATGGCTTAAATGGGGAAAAAAAATGGACAAAAGAAAACAATAGAAATCCCTTCTCAGTGCTGGCCACAAGGAATGCAAGCTTTGGCAATAACAACTGCATTTGGAGCGACAGTTCCACAGAAAAGCGTTGCCCTTTTCCAATTTTCTTGGACATGACATATCCATTCCTGCGACCCCCATACAAGTCAATTGTGCTGCAGTTCAGTTGCATTGAAATGATTTCGAAGCTTATTAAAGTGCTGCAATTTTCATTTTAAAGTTTTCAAATTTCATCATTCATCAGAAAAAATTTTGCTTGCTTAAAAAAACAATTTTTGGCATACCAAAACGGGCATATAATTAGCTAAAAAACCTGCGACTCACATTGCGTCTGACTGTTTCTCACGTATTCAATCGCTGTGATTGTTTTGCCACTGCAAATTACTTTACGGCTTTGTCTAGAAAATTGCATGCCACTCATACGTCTTGCAATTGCCAAGCTCAAACTGAATTTGTACGTACGTAAGAGCTAGCAGCGTAAAACTTTGCCACATTTCCCACACACTGGCAGAGTGCAGCTAATGGTCAGAAGACATGTGTCCGAAAACGTGGAAAACTTCATTTGGAGCAAGCGTAGCACAAAAACGAGCGAACAATGCATTGCCTTTGGCCAATTTTCTAAGACATGTGAAATGCATTTCCGTTCAGCCACAAAAGGCAGTCATATATGGATAAAGGTTAAAATGAAAGAATGCAAGTCACTCGTAATAGCAGTTCTACATTAAACCAGACATATAAAAAAGGATTACTTTTTGCCATACATGCATACCATGTAAGGCTACTGAAAACAAGCGTAACCAACTACAAATAATATTTGTTCTATTTTGACCGCGCGCAAGTAATTCAAATTATACAGGTGCTGCCAGACTGTATGCACCGACCAATAAATATGTAAACAAAGCAAAGAACGTTGCCATACGCCACAGTTAACAGGGCTGCAACGCACTGCTGATGCCGCGCTGTTAACATCTGTGCGCACATTGCGAGTCACTTGAAGTTAGCTGCGCTCGAAAAAAGCACTACTATCGCCTATCGATAACTAAATAGTGGCAGCGAGAGAAAAATAAAAATTCCGCAACAACAACACACAAATTGAAGTGTAGTGCAGAATTAAATCTAATTATAACAAGCGACGCGCAAGCATTAAGAGCACACACACACCGATTCATACAAGCAAAGCTAGTTAATTAGTGGCTCAAAACGACGAATTTTGAAAACAACACAAACGCAAACGGGCAGGGCAGTGCGGTAGCGGCAGCGGCAGTGGCAGCGACAGCGGTAGTGGCAGGTAGTAGCCCAAACAGTTGTGTGTGATTGGGGCGCGCGCGCGGCATGGGTTGAGGTGTGTGTATGAGTGTGTGTGTGCGAGTGTGTGCTGTGTGTCAGTGTTTGCGGGTGTGATGCAAAGAGCAGCAATAGCAGCAGCGGCAGCAACAACAATAAGCGGCGCGTGTAACTAAACCGAACGCCTACGTAATGGCCAACCAACTGGATGCCAATGTCAAGGACGATCTGAAAACGCAATTTGTAACCCGCGAGGGCACCTATCGCCTGCTAACCTTATCCGAATACTCACGACCCAATCGCGTCGGCTACAGCAACAGTCAAAGCTCGCCCCAGGTGCGCGTCTCATTTGTGTCGCTGCCGAGTCCCAGCAGTAAAAACAACAGCGAAGCGAACATAACGGCAACGACAGCAGCAGCAGCAACTACAACAGCAACATCAACAACAACAACGAGTGATAAGCGCACGCAATTGCATTCAAATGGCGCAACAACAACAACAACACCTGCTACACCAACAACCACAGCAACAACATCAGCCAATACATTAAACGGCAGCGGGGCCGGCGGCGACAGCAACTACAACGGCAGCAGCACCGTGGACGCCCGCCTAGGCGGGGGCATCTCCATGCACTCGATGACCAATGGCGGCGTCCTGGACCAAAATGGTATGCCCACAAATCAAATCTATGGCGGAGATCGGATCTGCTTCAATTTTGGACGCGACCTCTATGTCTATGCGTTTCGTGGCGTTAAAAAGGTAAGAAAAAATGGCTTTTGTCTAATTTGCATATATTACGCACACACACACTCTCTCACTCTTTCTCTCCTCTTCGTAACAAGGTGACGTGGCGAGACTCCCATAGATCTTTCAAGCAGCCTGTTATCAGGCTGCACGCTGATAAGCTGGCAGCGAATACCCACGCTATGCCTTGCAGTTGGTCATGTAATAATACCGCACCAATTGACAGTGACCACTTAGCTAGCAACTGCGTACAGCCCCGGGCTGACCCCCCACACGTTTTGGCACAACGTATCCAGTTTCTTCATAGCACACAAAACGCTGCCTTAAACACAATCGCTTAATTTGTTCCAATTCTCGCAGCGGTTGTTATTTAGTTGTTGCATTGTATTTTGTTATATTTGTTGTTGTTGTTGATCAATTCGCTTGCTAAGCTTTTATTTAAATGTGTTTATTACGTTTGAAGGCAGCTTTTTCCACTGGAAATCATCAAACCTGTCAGTTTTGTGCGTGTTTTCTTGGAATACCCTTACGCGATTGCGGCATTTGTGCTTTGAGTCTTTAAACAAACTGTCCAAATTGTTATTGTATGTACCCTTACACAAGTGGGAACATGTTTTTTATGTTCTCAATTGAATTTGTCCGTTATTATCATTGTTATCTTTGGGTTTACCCTTACCTGTTTAGGGCATCTTCGTTTTGTGTCTTCTTTTGATAATACTCTTACATAAGCTCTCTAGTTTTAAAAATTAGCATTCTCAAGAAATTAGATTTCATTTGATTTAATTTGCCTTTGTATAACCTTTAAATCTTCTCTACAGATGCATCAAATTTGAATTGTGACACTTTGAATGAATTTCGTTGTGATTGGAAATGATAGGTCGATATAAAAAAACAAATCCAAATGAATACGGCAGTTAAGAGAATAATCTTCAGCAAAAATAAACACAAAAGAAGTTTAACAATCTTTAAAGTGTATGCACACTTCGAGTCAGATAAATGCATTCTTTTTCTTATTTGCCAAGCAGCTGTTTTGTATTCTTGGCGTTTTAAACTACAACAGCTTGCATTTGCCTGAGTTTGCAAGCAATTTGCAAAAACTTGTTTAGGTCTTCACTTGGCTAGGCGGATATTTTGTGACGCAGGGCTTAGAATCTTTTGCATCAGGTGCCCAACGAAAATTCTGAACAAGCCGCTAATTTCCACAAAGCTATCTGAAGGTGTGCTAATTTGTATACCCAATGATCGAGTGAATAGCTTAAAGAGTTTGTACAAAGAATGCGATTTCTAATGCTTTTAAAATCATATTAATCTTTAAGCGGAGGCATACTGATAACATTTGTGGGGATCCATTTTTTATATATTGTGGAATGAGAAAGATATAAGCGCAATTTTATAATACTCTGAGATTTCTCATAATAAAATCTCAATTTCTCATATCCATAAATCTAAATACTAAAATGTAGGGAATTGGTTAAATATAATATGTTAAGTGGGTTCTTATAATAGAATCCTAATTTTCCCACAAAATATGCAATATATTTAAGCCTTCTCCTAATGCTAATGTATATTTATATCGTCTGCAGAATACATTTACTCTGAGTAATTGAAAAAATATAAATAATTGCGATAATTGCATTCCGAATTTCACTTAAATAAAGTCTTAAGAGGGCGTTTATTTTTAATGTAACTGATTGTAGAATTATTTTTGTTGACTCTCACATCAGCTGAGCTTTAATGCGACACCGCAGATGCCCACCCACATATTATTGGAATACAATTATGACTAACTTTGTTTGCTGATTTCTGATTGCTTTTGCAGGGCACCGAGATGAGCAAACCCATCGATAAGAAGTTCTACAAGGGCACAAATCCCAGCTGTCATGATTTTAATGGCAATGCAGCAACGCCAACTGGGGCACCGCTGCTGGTTGGTTTCACAACGGGACAAATACAGCTGGTATCGCCTCAACAAGGGTTACGCGAGCTGCGCAAACTATTCAATGAGGAGGTGAGCAACAAGTCTTGACAATAAGCTTATATGCCCACATGCTAAGTGTATCCCACCCACTTCGATTGCAGCGCCTGATTGACAAGACCAAAGTGACCTGCCTGAAGTGGCTGCCAAATTCGCCGCATCTGTTTCTCGCCTCGCATGCCTCGGGCCATTTGTATCTGTATAACGAGGAGCTGCCCTGTGCGGCCACAGCGCCCAGCTATCAGCCATTTAAGGTGGGCGACGGCTATACGATACTCACCTGCAAATCGAAGTCGACGCGCAATCCGCTTTACAAGTGGGTATTTAGCACCGACAACTGCTGCATCAATGAGCTGTGCTTCTCGCCCTGCGGCTCCAATTTGGCGATGGTCTCACAAGATGGCTTCCTGCGCGTATTTCACTATGATACGATGGAGCTGCTGGGCATTGCGCGTTCCTATTTTGGTGGCTTCCTTTGTGTCTGCTGGTCGCCCGATGGCAAATACATTGTTGTTGGCGGCGAGGATGATCTGGTTACGGTGTGGTCTTTGCACGAGCGACGCGTTGTTGCCCGCGGCCAGGGCCATCGTTCCTGGGTCTCTGTGGTGGCCTTTGATCCGTATACCACCTCTTACACGAACTGGGATGGCGGTGATTTCAGTGATGATGAGAATCAGCTGAATGAATACACTGCATCCAGGGAGGACCGCTTCTCGGGCGACTCCACAGCCAATGGCGGCTTTGAGGGCTTCGATAAAAACTCAACGCCGCTGCACACGAACCGAGCTCATCCTCACTCAGCTTCGTTTCGTTCGGACGCCTCATCGGCGGCGCTGACGCCGGACAAACTGGCCATTAGCTATCGCCTCGGTTCAGTCAGTCAGGATACGCAAATCTGCCTGTGGGACATTACGGAGGATGTGCTGCGGCATCCGTTGACGTTGCGGCAGCGCGTTAACAGCACGCAGCTGAACGATAGCAGCTTCATGAATGGTGGCCTCGATCCGGATGGCATCAAAGTGATACGACCGGTTGCCATGGGTCAGGCAAGCAACTTTGCCGACTCCGGCAGCTGTAGCCCCATCAGGGAAACAGCGGGTGGTAGCGCCGCTGGTGCGACAGAGCACAGTAATAGCAGTTCCAGCAAATTCTCCACGGCCAACTGCACGATATCTTCGCAATCATCTAATGCCAATACGCCGCCGGATGAATGCTGTGACACAGAGCCGGCAACAGCTGGAGCAGCAGCAGCAGCTGCTGCTGCGAATGCCACGTCCACATCTAAAGCGAACAGCAGGTCACACGGCAACACCAACTCGATCAAGTTCCCCAATTGCATCGGTGCGACCAAGACGGACAGCATCGATAGCGGTGGGCCGCGCGTCAGCAACTCCAATTACTCCACATCCGGCTATAATAGTAAAAATTCCAATAGCTCGACCAAAAGCAACTCCAATGTGGGCGGCAGCAGCAGCAGCTTCAGCGCCTTCAACAGTCTCACCCAGCGTTTATCCAATTTTAGTTTTCTGAGCAACTCGGACAAACGATCAGCTACCATTGGTTTCGAGGGCAGCGGCTCGACGGCCACGAATCATCGCCAGCACCGCAAGGCGATGAGCATGCTAAAGAGCTATAATCAACATAATCACAGTAATCACAACAACAACAGGAGCAGCAACAGCAGCTCCACAAATTTCGCTCACTCCACGGCGCTGGAGTCGGGCTCCTCGGGCACAGTCATTGGTAGCAGTGCGACAGCGCATAGCTTTGGCTCACTGAAGCTGAGCAAATCCTCACACAACTCCTCGCTGACAACGGCTGGACAGTCGTCGGCCAGTGTGAGTAGCTATGATCCCATGAAGCTTATAGGCACGCCCGCGTGTCCACGGTTCGAGGAGTGCCCGCTGCTGGAGCCGCTCGTCTGCAAGAAGATTGCGCACGAGCGCCTCACGGCGCTTATATTTCGCGAGGATTGCTTTTTGACGGCATGCCAGGATGGTTTTATCTACACATGGGCGCGGCCGGGTCAGACAACGGTAAGTGGACACATTTGGCTTGACCTGTGGCAAGCTCTTCTAATCTTTTGCTTTCTTTGCTCCACAGCAGGTTACTCAGCATTTGTCGCCCAGTCAAGCAGCGCCTCCGGGCAGCACGGTAATATAGTTCGTTAAAATGAATACGATTAACTATCAGCGTAATCTTGTCAAGCAGCAGGAGGCGGCGCAGTCGGTGATTTAGGTTAGAGCTAGCGATTGATTTCAAATTATTTCCTGTTAGGCAGAGTTTTAAATTGTTTTTTTTCCAATATTATTTTTTAACTATGTTGCGTCTTTTTTTAATCCGATTTTGAATGAACACACATAAATATTCAGAAGAAAAGGAGAAAAAAAATCAAGAATATATACGAGATATAGTTATGTAAAACATAACTACGATTTATATGCAACAGCAGCAGGCTACAGAACAAAAACAAAACAAACAAACATTGATATAAATACGATATACATACATATATATGAATATATATATAAATTTATCTATATATATTTAAATTTGGATTATGATTAGTTGTAAATGTATTATTTTTAATACATGGAATTTGTTAAAAACAAAGCAAAGCATGTTTATAACTATTTACTAAGCGCTAGCATAATACACAATACACGTTAATAAAACAAATAAAACAAAAACAACAAACACACAAACGACTACACACACATTGCATTAGTCAACTTTAAAGAGGATTATCGAAAAAAAAAAACAGAAAGAATAAATCACCCGAAAACGGAAGCTAAGCTAGCGAATTTGTATGCAGAACTTTTTCACATTTGTGCTATGGTACTGAGTTGCAATTGAGGCCCCAACTAACGAACTACTTATACTATACATATACAAAAAAAGTTAAATAAAAACTAACTAGTATCCATTATTACTAAATAAAAGCAAAGCAAGAACGAAAAACACGAAAACTAATGCCTAATGTAGGAACTGTTATCGTTATTATGATTATTATAATTATTTTTCACGCTATTCGAGTGCAAAAGTCAGCCACACATAATATTTATAAAATCAAATACAACAAAAAACCATTCAAGGAAAATAAAAAAACACACCCAACAAATTAGACTAAATGCAAAAAAAAAAAAAAAGCAGGAAATAAAATAGAAATAAAAGAAGAAAAGAAAAATATTTCATACTGGCCTATATTTTATAAAAGCGAATCGTTACGCGTGTGAAACTAGTGAGAAATTTCTAAGAACAGATCCAGAGAACATAAAAACAAAACGTAGTCAATAAGTAAAGCAGTTAATGAAGGAGAACAATGACATGTTAAAAAGAGAGAGTAAAAAACAAACAAACAACCAAACAACAACACGTTACAGTAATAAAGACTACAAATTTCAATAAAAACTATATACTATATAAAAAATAAAAAAAAAAAGACAAAAACAATTAAAACAACCACAAAGCTCGTTTCAATCAAAAGAATCATGATTAATTTCTTAGTAGGAGCCGGGGTTTATTTCTCAGACTGTGTAAGTATGATGCTTCAGCCAGATTAAACCCATCGCAATAACTTTTTTTCTGTTCCTAAGTCTGCTCTTAAAATTATTTAAATGTATTTCGATGCCCGGTTCAAAGCCTATTTTCAGTTTATTAACCCGATTTTCCATTTTCAGATTTGGTTTGAAACTTGGTTCGTGTCATGTTAACCAATTAAAACAAAAACAATTTTAATTATATTAAATAATCTCTTTTGCTTTAAATAAAGGATTAAATATCTTCCATTTATCGAATTATTGTTAATCACAGGATAGATAATAAAATTATTAAATTATTTGCATTTATCCCAAATAGTTTTTATTTCACACAATCATTATTATTTTTATAAGGCTCGGTTAGATTTTAGGTTGAGCTTTTTATGAGGCAAATTTTTCGATTTATGGTCCAGTATTTAATTAGTTTAAATAGTTCCAGGTGGCATCGGCCTTAAGGCAAAATGGGAAAAACCTTCTATGCTTAAAAAGCCATGTAATAGTTTTTAACTAATTCTATAAAAGAAATATTCTGTTTTTTCAAGCGTTGTTTATTTATAAAATGTATTCATTTTGTTATTAACAAAAATATGTTTATTCATCACCTACTGCAAATCTCAATTGGATGTTTCGCGAACTTTAAGTCTCTCTAACCACATAAACTACTAAGACGATTTAACATTTTGGAAATGATTTTGCATTGGTATTTAAAAAAATTTAACACATCGATTTTGAGGGTTAGTGTACTTCGCACAGATGCACGCACACTCACACACACCCATGCAGTGGTGTGTGTCTTTCATTGCTACGGTTAGTTAAATGAGTTTCAAAAATTATACTAAAGATTTTTATAGCGCCTTTAGCGTGGCCAACGGATCCACACCGGGCAGATACAAATGCTTAGAGAGCAGAAACGCGAACAATATCTGGCCGGCAACCACAATGAAAAGGAAGTAGAGCTTCCGCTTGCGACCGCCGCTATAATCGAACTGCTGGGGATTGCCATAGGGATCATAGTTAATGGCACCGCTGGGCGCAGGCGGCGTATTATCCTGCAACAATTTCGTTCGCAGCGTGCGCAGCTGTAAAAGAGTTGATATCAATAATTGATGACCTTTTTACATAGCCAATGATACTCACCAGAAAGAAACCAAAGGAGAAGCTGGTATACGCCAGTGCAATATAGTAGCCAGAGCGAAAGAACATCGCGCTCATCAGCAGGCAGACGACTATATTCACATATTTATAGCCCGTAAACGCCAGCAAATCCAAAGTCTTAAGGCTCGTCTTTACATTCATCACATACAAAGAAATGGAGTAGATGACCAGCTCGAAAATGCTATATGCCAGCGCACTGGATGCCTGGATGCCCAGCTGTTCGGGCGAGAAGCGATTCTGCATGCCCAACAGCAAGCCGGCAACAATCACATACGTTATATAGCCCATAGTTGGCAGATAAAGATCTGGTGCATTTATGTCATAGCGCGGCTGCACGGGATGCTCCTGATCGTATTTCAGGGACCAGTCCTGTAAAAGAAATATATAAAAGTTTAACACCGGTCCAACACAGTCATTAACATTAAGCTAATTAGTTGCACGCACAACTCAAAAAAAGATTCTTCAAAAATTTAATCATTTGTGATTTCAATTGAAAAGAAAATTAAAATTTACAAAGTTCGTGCGCTTTAAATTGGGTTTCGTGAGTGTTGGACACGCAACCATCTCTATTTGCACGGCGCTGTTAACAGGTATTTAGTGACTATAAGGGCCTTAACAGACTGTGGGAACAGTGTGTTAATCCAATCAGCCTCCCATTTGCACCAATCGGTGCAATTCGAATGCCTAACTTACCTTGTGTATATAAGGAAAGAAGAGCAAACGTAGCTTGCGTCCCACATAGGCATTATCTACGGCAAAATAGTACTTTAGTTTGGCCACGGGCACCCACTTCTCGAACTGATTCTCCACAAGCTGCTTGCCTTGGTCGGCCAGACGCTGGCCATACTGCATGGCCATGTCCTGCACAATGGGCTGTTGGAACATCGCAAACTGTGGATACTGACCGCCTGGCATCGCCCCGGGAGCAACACCATACGGCGGCGGCTGTGGCGCGCCCACGCCATATGAGACCGGACCAGGTGGTGCACTTGCCTGCGGCTGCATTGGCTGTTGTTCTGCCGGTGGATATCCATAGTTTTGTTGTTGCTGTTGCTGTTGCTGTACTGGTGCCGCTGGCGGTGGTGCTGCATTGTAGCCATAACTGTTGACCTGCTGTGGGGCCGGTCCGCCGTACATATTGGGATCGAACATGGTGGGTGCAGCCGTTGGTGTCATAAAAGCAGAGCCACTTGGCATTGGTGCCGTTGGGCCCATAGCATTCAAATCGCTCACCCGTTTAATGGGGCGTGCACGTCCACCGCCTTGTGCTATTTTTGGTTAAGCAGAAAGAGAAAATTGCAACTAGTTATTGACAATTCCAATGGGATTGGTGGGATGGGTGAAGTGTTAGGGGAAAAAGGTAAAATCAAGCTACACACGCAGTAAACAAACTATAAACGCAACAAAATTAGTAATGCAGGCTGTGGTAGTCAATTCAAAGAATTCAACAATTGAATACGAGAGGCAACTAAAACAGCCGCCAGCTGCGGCATTCTGCAGCAGCAGCATAAGCTGTCGCAGCAGCGGCAGCAGAGGCGGCATTGGCAGCAGCTGCCTTCGTGGTATACTTGCGTAGCCATAGCTTGTTCCTTACAATTTTCCCACTTACGATTCCGTATACCCGCATTTGGATTATAGTTCATCTCTTTTATGTTGGGCCCTGTCACTTGCTGTGTTTTTTGTTGAATAAATAGCTCTGTTTTTATTTGAAATATCAGCAAAACTTTGGTTTATTACACATCACCACTCGGATGAAATTCGTTAAGTACACGACGGGTTTGTTGTTGAAACATCGATAAGTATCGGTGTACAAATATCGAATGTAAAATAAATTTAGCTGTATGTTGGCCCTTAAATTCTTATTGGTTGGCTCAGTTCAGTTAATAGCAAAGCTAAATTAGTCAATTTTCGTAATTTAGTTTGTGCTTATAATTTAAACACAAAAATTTAATTAGATGATAAAAAATGTGTTAGAATTTATGGGCATGTGTGTGTGTTTTAAGAATTGAAAGTGTCATGCTAACATAATCGCAAATTAAAAATTATGCAATGTGCTGGCAACTCTTA
The DNA here is from genome assembly GCF_035044405.1 of Drosophila montana. Taxonomy (NCBI): domain Eukaryota; kingdom Metazoa; phylum Arthropoda; class Insecta; order Diptera; family Drosophilidae; genus Drosophila; species Drosophila montana. The sequence goes on along the minus strand of NW_026998620.1, from coordinate 12,468,766 downwards.
CACAGGAGTCGCATGCGATTGTTATCGCTTATCGCCTAGCTAATCGTGGCTTTGTCGGAGTTGTGTCTAGTTTTTGTTTTTATTTTATACAGCCTTAATTTACAAGTGTTTTGTGAGTAATTAATGCACATTGGTTAGTGCAACTTAAAATTCGGGAGAAAATATGTTTTTAAATTGATAATAAACTTGGCCAAGTGCCTTTACGAGCACATAAAATCGTGGCTCTAAATTTAAGGTGTGGTTGGGCTTTGGTTGTTTGACTAAGCGCAGCTTTGCTCAAGTTGGGCGGCGGCCCTGCCAACTTTCTTAGGCTATATATCAAGAAAAAGTGACTAAAAATATAATTAAAACAGTAAATGTACCATTCAATTTTATTTATGTTAAATATGTTTGTTAGTTTAATTAATTGTTTTGTAATTATACACACACAAGCTCGAGACCACGCCTAAAGCAGCAGCAGCACACACACAAACACATTTGATCTTCTACATGCTCATGTACAGTGGAAGCTTGACTAACGTACAGCTCTCTTGACCGAACATCTTGTTCTGTCAATTATTTTAGTCGTTATCATTTTAGCCTATTTTTGCAACATATGTTCTTAGCGAACATTTGTCTAAGCAGCATAAAAAACTGGAACCGTAACTGTCGGTTATTGAGAGCTTGCACTGTACACTTGTATGTGTATGTGTGCGCTTACTAATACAACCGCTAGAGGTCTGACTAATAGAACTGATCTCTTGATTTGTTTATATTCACTGTTCATAAATCGATTATTGCAAATAAACATTGTCTATTGTTATTTATTTATAGACTCTACGAATTTCCAATACGAAAATGTGCCTTTAGTCTTCGACACAACGCCAGCTGGAAGAGTTCTCATATCGAGCTCCTACTAAAACGAAACCAAGTCACTATGTCAACATGCAGCAGGCTACTAGTCTGCTGGCTAGTGCAATTGTTGCTGCTGGCAACGGGCAGGGCACAACTGCCCAGCGACTTGCAACAACAGCAGCAGCAACAGCAGGGCCAGCCACAGTCGCCGACGCAGCTGCAACAGCCCCAGTCATATCAGCCCAGTTATAACAAGGATTATTCGCCTCGCTATAATCCATTGTATACGGGCCAACAACAAAATCCCGACAGCACACAATACGATAATCCGTTGCTGGATTTCAACAATCAGCCAAGTAACCCAAATTATGGAGGCGCCGGGCTAAATCCAAATAACTATAATGGCTACAACAATTACGACGGTAATCGTCCATTGGTGGGGTCTGGCAGCAACATTGGCGGACCAGGTAGCATTAACAACGTGGGACCCCAATACGATCCCTTCAATCGAAACACTGTGACCAGCAAGACAGGTATCGGCTATAGGGACATGTTCACCGATGAGGATAACTTTTGTCCCGAGCATTGGGTATCATTCCGGCAGACATGCTATCGCTTTATACGCTCCCCCAAACGCAACTGGGCTGAGGCGAAGAAGATATGCAAGGCCTACACGGCAGATTTGCTGAATGTAGACAATGTGGAGAAGCATTCGTTTATCTTAAAGCAATTAATCCTGCAGAATCAGCGACAAAATCGTTTCTTTATCTCGGCACGCCAAACGGGTCCCCAAAACTGGGTGAATGATGACAATACGCAGCTGGTGCAAATTGAAGACTCTTTTGCCTTCGATGAGCAGCAGGCGCTCGAAAACGAGGATCTGATTGACAATCGTTTCCTTGTGCAAAACGATCCAAACAATCGCAATTTTAATAATAATCCCAATCAGTACTACAATTCGCTGACGGGTACAACGAATGTGAATCAGCGGAATCAAAACAATCTGCGTGGCTACTTTGGTATGAAGAAAAATCAAAAATTGCAAATACATACATTAATATCATTTCTCCATTACAGGTCCAAATCAGCCCTATGGAGATAATGGCTATTTGCGGGATCGTGTGGTCTATGCTTATTCGAAAAAACGCGATCGCTGGATGTTTATGCCTGCGTACGAAATTGAACTGAATCTCTTTATTTGCGAGTCGAAGGCGCTTTACAGCCCGGACAATGTCAATACAAAACTGGATGATAAACGCCCCTATACCTATGGCCTGGACATACGCGATCTGGAGCGCATACCACGTGGCCCGTACTTTGTAAAGCAGCCGAATGACACAACCTTTGATGTGAACAAGAATCGGTTGATCAACGATGTTTCGCTGAGCTGCCTGGCTGGAGGCTATCCGACGCCCACCTACGAGTGGTTTCGCGAGGTCTATGTGAACGATACGTTGGAATACCATCGGATTGATCCCTTGGTGGAAGATCGCTATACCATATCGGGTGGCAATTTGATTATATATGAGCCCAAGCAGGCTCTGGATCAGGGCGCGTATCATTGCATTGCGCAAAACAAATTTGGTCGCATCCGTTCGGAGAGTGCGCATCTTAATTTTGGTTTCATCATGGAATTCAATTTGAAGCGTTCGGCGGAATCGAGTGAAATGAACTGGGGCAAGTCCATATTCTGTGATCCGCCGCAGCATTACCCGGCTATCAAATACTATTGGGCACGTGATTATTTCCCCAATTTCGTGGAGGAGGATCAGCGAGTATTTGTCTCTTACGATGGTGCCCTCTACTTCTCGTTTATTGAGACCGTAGATCGTGCCAATTATTCGTGCACTGTGCAAACCCTAGTCTCAGACACGGGTCGCAATGGACCCTTCTTCCCGCTGCGCGTGACGCCCAACAGCAACTATCAGGCGCTGATCTTTGCCAATACTTTTCCCAAAGTCTTTCCGGAGGCTCCAGTTGCCGGCGAAGAGATTCGTTTGGAATGCATGGCTTTTGGCTATCCTATACCTTCGTACAACTGGACGCGCAATGGCCAGCCGCTGCAGCGCAATTCCTACACGACCAGCTATGGACGCGTTCTGATCATTAGGAATGCAACGACCAATGATAATGGCCAGTACACGTGCAGTATTACCAATCCGCGTAAGACTCTGGAAAAGTCCATTTATATCAATATACAAATGCGACCTGAATTCACCATACCGCTTAAGGACATGATCAAGGACTACAACAGTGATGTGACCTTCATTTGTGAAGCCTTTGCCATACCCGATGCCAACTACACTTGGTATAAGAACGGCGAGCGTCTTGATCCTTTGAGCATCAATCGAGACCGCTATGTTATACAGGACAATGTGCTTACAATTAAATTCCTTGAGAAGGACAAAGATGAGGGCATGTACCAGTGTGGTGCACAGAATCAGCTGAAGACATCCTACAGCTCGGCTCAGTTGCGTGTGCTGTCCATGAAGCCATCGTTTAATAAGCATCCACTCGAATCGGAGATCTATGCTGTTTACAATGGCAATACGACTATTGTTTGTGATCCAGAGGCTGCCCCACGTCCCAAATTCCAATGGAAAAAGGATGGTCAATTGCTGGGCTCCGGTGGACATCGACGCATTTTGCCCAGCGGAACTCTCACAATAGCACCCACATCCCGCGATGATGAGGGCATGTATACGTGCGTAGCCTCCAATCAGGCAGGATCGGATGAGTCGCATGCTCGAGTTATTGTGCTACGTAAGTTATAATTGTGAATATTAGAAGCACTGCAGTATCTGAACATACATTCATATATTTTTGTAGAGGAAATTCGCTTTGTACAGAAGCCACCGGAGCGCATTGTTTCCAAGGAGCATGACCTTATATATCTGCACTGCGAGGCTGCTTACGATGAGCTGCTGGACATTGCCTATGTTTGGAAGCATAATGGAGAAATATTACGCAATAATCACGACGGCACCGAGCGCATTGTATGTCCAACCTTACGCCATATCTAAAATTTATAAACTCTCTCTATAAATGCCTTCGCAGGTTGTCGATTGGAACAGCTTGACGGTGCACAACACAACGATGCGCGATTCTGGCGATTACGAGTGCGTCGTCAAATCAGCTGTCAATGAAATTAGCACCACGACAAATGTTATCATTCAGGGCGCTCCTGGTGCTCCAGGCGGGGTGCAGGTGATTGAGATTGGCAAGACCAAGGCCATCATTGAGTGGGTGGATGGCGTAAATAATGGTCGTCCCATACTCTACTACCATGTACTTGGCCGCACCAACTGGAATCGCACTTGGGCCAACGTTTCCATGCATCAGAAGCCGCGCGAGGTAGATCGTTATACATCGCGCCAGCAGACTGAGGTCGGGGACTTAACGCCATGGTCTTCCTACGAGTTCAGCGTCACGGCCGTCAATGATCTGGGCATTGGCACACCCTCGGCCCCATCGCCCATCTACAGCACCTACGACGATATACCATATATTGCCCCACGGAAAGTGAGCGGTGGTGGCGGCAAGATTGGCGATCTGACCATTACCTGGGAGCCGTTGTTGCCACAGGAGCAACATAGTCATGGCATACATTACAAAGTATTTTGGAAGCTAAAGGGTGCCCTCGATTGGGCCACGGATGTAAGAAAGAAACAAGAAAACGTAGGCGTGGCCGTGGTTAACATTCCGCTCAATAACTATTATACCGAGTACGAGGTGAGAGTGCAAGCAATCAACAGCGTTGGCGCGGGACCCATAAGCAAAACGGTTGTCATACACTCTGCCGAGGATATGCCACAAGTGGCGCCACAGAAACCATTTGCACTGGCCTACAATTCTACCTGTTTCAATGTATCGTGGAGTCCCATTGACATGTCTCGTGAGAATATACGCGGCAAGCTAATAGGTCATAGGGTAAGTTAAAGCTTATAAATTGTGTTGCTATAGTTTCTTTACTATATACGTTTATTACTTCAGTTAAAATATTGGAAAACCACGCATCAGGAAGAGGATGCCGTCTACTATTTATCGCGTACCACACGCCCCTGGGCGCTTATTGTGGGTCTGCAGCCGGATACGTATTACTTTGTGAAGGTCATGGCATACAATGCGGCCGGCGAGGGTCCCGAAAGCGAACGTTTCGAAGGTGCCTTCAATTTAGCAAAAGCATTTAGGTCCACAAATATTTAACGTTTTATTTTATTTATAATAGAACGCACATATCGCAAGGCACCACAGAAGCCGCCGTCTTCAGTGCATGTCTATGGCATAAATCCGTCCACGGTGCGCGTTGTGTGGCGTTATGTATCACCGGCGCAAGATGAGGAGCCCATTGAGGGCTATAAGGTATAAAAGCCCGTGAACGTGCTTCTGGCAACCATATATAAAATGTCTTTCTCTTTTTGGCAGGTACGCATTTGGGAGACAGATCAAAATATGATCACTGCCAACAATACAATTGTGCCTATTGGACAGAAACTCGAGGTCTTCATCAACACACTGACGCCCGGTAAGAGCTACAATATGCGTGTGCTTGCCTTTAGCAATGGCGGCGATGGGCGCATGTCCAGTCCCACTCTGCGCTTCCAAATGGGGAAGACAACACGCAATGCAGCGAATACGCGACACGGCCACAACATCAATACCGCGCTGATCATGAGTGTGTTATTGTTTATCACAACCTTTTTTTATACTAACGCCAATAATTAGTAATAAGGAAATATGAAATCAAACCGTCCGAGTTTTTTGGCAAAGCGTACAGCTTTACAAAATACACACAAACTCAAGAGTCTCGTTTAGATATAAATCAGCAAACATTCCGTCTACTAGCGAAACCTCAGCGAATTGAACATATGCGAAACAAATAAGAAAGTGACCTTAAATATATAAAACATAAGTAGAGCATATGAATTGAAGCAATGTAAGCACACAAATCTTTTATAGTATATAGCATATGTATATGTATGTTTTATTTTGAAATTACCAACGAAAGTTTTATAATTAGCATAAGCAAAAAGCTGTCTATCCATTTTACGACCTTATCTGTGTTTGTTCGTCCTTGTTTATGATTTTTTAAGCATACACTTATACAATGTATTGAATGTAATTGTGTCCATTATACAAATATTTGAACAGCTTGTTTAAAATAAAAATTAAAATCAATTCTAAAATAATAGAATTTAAGACTGTAATTTGAAATATTGGAGCGCTCAGTGCTGAGCGATTGCTGTGAAGTCGCTGTTATCGATTACTCATCGATAGAGCAACTCTAAAATTTTAAACAGCTGATCACATCGGCAATTCCATATGTATTTTTATACATATATGTGTGTGCGGAGAAACCAATGATGATGGCTCATAGGAAAATTCAGTGAAAACGCAAGAGCAACGAAACGCTAGTAAATATAAAATGCTTTTATAACGGCACACGTGACAGTCAGAAAACAGCTCCCTCCACTCAAAAGAAGTTCGCTCGTGGTAAAGTTAAAGGATTCACCAACCAAAACAAAATGGATATGGCAAAAGCAAACGGTTGGGCGGTTGTTTGTACCACCACAAGCACTGTTCCCATATATTCAAAATATACGCGCTGCACGGAACTGCGGCGTGTCGATGACAACGACATATACAAGTTGGCCACAATTCTCGATGTGAACGGCTGCTGGCGCAAGCTAATGTCCATCATACCGAAGCGCCTGGATGCGCAGGCCTGCAGCGCACCGGGTGCGCTCAACTATCAGGAAATCGCTGCCAAGGTGGGACTTAAATATACAGCCCAACAAATAAGTCTGATTGATGGCACCGCAGAACGCTTAACGCCCGGCCAAAGCATATCACAGGTAATGATCGACGAGTGGAAAACCTCAGGCAAACTTAACGAACGCCCCACAGTGGGTGTGTTGTTGCAATTGCTCGTGCATGCCGAGATCTACAGCGCTGCCGATTTTGTCGCATTGCATTTCCTGAATGGTAAGTAGCGTAAGCAATATTTTAATTTACCCATATCTAACAGGTTTTACACTGTTTTAGAGCCGAAACCAGATCGTCCCACCGATGGACCTGCAGCGCACATCAGCTTGGATTTGTGCAGTGAAGATCTCAGCGAGGACATGGACGTGGAGGACGGTGCCAGCTACCAGCCCAATACATCCGCATTGAATGCAGCCGCTGAACAAGCTCGTGGTACTGGCATGAATCTGGATTACTTCGATAAGCATATGGTTAGACGTGACAAGAGCGTGCCGCAGCAGCTTGAGAATGGCACATCCAGCACAGTGCCCGTACCTCCACCACGAGCCGCACGATCCTCGCGTCTGCTGAAAGCCACGGCCAGCAATGTCGCATCCACAACTGCAAGCAATGTCCCATCTGCCTCACACACAGCCAACGTGCCCAATCTATCAATTCTCAATGCAAGCAGCAAAAAGCTGGCGTCTTCAAGCGATCAAACACTGCAGCCGCAAAATATACCACACCTATCCATACTCAATGGCAGCTCCGAGGCAGTATTAATGGCAATAACATCCACGACGCTGGATGCTGGCAATTCGGACATCGGCAGCAATGGCCGCAGTAGTGCAAGCACATCAACAGCGACCATACCAAATGTGCCATTGATAACGCTTTTAATTGAAAATTCCAGCTGTGAGATAAGCGGCGCATCTGATGCGACAGCAATAACATCAAAATCGACCGCTACGAAAACAGTACCAGATATGAGCACAGCTAGCTACAATAATTTGCCAGCGATAAGCGCATTAAATTTGAATACTGTCAGCGGGGCTGGGGAGCTAGATGGCAATGGAGCCAAGGCTCGCGACGATAATGCGGACAACAACAGCATCGGCACAAATAGCCTGAGTAATGATGACGACGAGCAAGAAGAAGACGACGATGACGATGATGATGTGGTGGATGTAGATGACGAAGAGGCGGATGTGTCACTGCCAAATCTGAGCAATTCCGATCATCAGACCTCTAATAATGACTCCAGTCTGACAACAGTTACCTGTACCAGCGGCGAGAATAGCTTTGAGTTTACCAACGACTCCAGTTCGGCCTCCAATGATGATTACACCAACAACATTCCGAATCTGAGTGAACTCCAGCAGTAGAGTAACCGTCCACTAATACGCACTAGTTTACTTTTTGCAAGCCACACCCACGCACACACACATTCCGTTAAGCACTAATATAGTGGTCATAAATGGATGTGGTTTGTTATACTAATGATATAGATATAGAGTAATGTATATAATGTCCGCATAAGAAAAATTCTAACGCAATTTGTTAACTGCCTAATTTAACATATCGCTCTAAATCAGACTCAGCTTCCATGACACCCAATGGAATGTTATATATCCATTTGACGCAAAAGATTACATATTTGCATTTGTTTTCATCATTAAACTATAGCACAAATCAAGCAATCAATCAAAGCAAGTTTTGTATTAAAACAATTTTACAAAAAATATACATTTATAACACCGAAGTATGGTTTTCATAATCTCCGCCATTGATTTCATAATGGATTATGGTATATACCTTATTCCGCTGCTACCACTTTTGATAGCACTGAGGATTTCAAAAAATCATCAGGATACCCTCAGCTATGATCAACCGAGGAACAATAATACAATTTGAAATTGACAGGAATATGTCAGTCGCGCTCAAACAAAAACGGAAAATCAAACAAATCGATTTATCGACAACAGCGAATGCAACTCTGTGTACGCGACACATCAACAACAATTGCGCATCTCTAATTTAGACCCTGGACTTGTATATTTTATTACTGGTTTTACTTGAATTTTTCAAAATTTTTCGCAACATGGATGAGTCGGAACTGCTCTTCAATTTGTTCTACTTCCTATTGTGCATGTGCGTCATTTATCCGCCCGAGGAATTTCAGCGTCTGGGCTTTACGATTGAGCAGGTGTTCTCGCGATTCCTGGGAGAGGAATATCGTGATTTTGTTGGCTACCATTTGCGCCGCACATCACTCAATCTCTTCGTACACAGCTGCCTGCCCGTCACATATTTCCTCATACACAGATTGAAGTTTTCAGTTTTTGCCACACAACAACCGCTCGAGGATAATGAGCTTGACCCGGATTTTCCCATGCCACAGGAGGCAGTGGCCTTTAAAACACTCACCTGGAAAATGGCGCAACGCTTCAGTGTGCTGGCTGTGTTAGCCGTGCCGGCTCTAATCTTTAATTGGCATCAGCAAAACTGGCGCCGACATCCCATAAACAAAACACTGGCCAAATACTCGAATACTCCAGGCAGTTACAGCGTCGTAGCCAGCGACATTGGCACCGAGTTCCGTCGCCAGGATATTTACAAAAAGAAACTCAACTCCATTAGCATGGTGATTGCCACAGAGAACTGGATTATCAAAACAACCATGTATAATGTCAACTTTGCGCACCAAGCCAACACTTCACTCAGCGTTGCCAAGGTATGTATCGGGTGCTCCCCAAATTTCTATAATTTCTAGATAACTAAATAACTTCTTTGAAGGCGGAAACTTACAATATATCACACCACGATCAAAACGATACCTTGCAAATGATTAGCATTGTTGTGCGACCGATGCGTCAAGGCGTTTCCGATTTTAACATTCGCATCAATGCATTAGAATTTCGGAGCTTGGAGGATCGCCTAAGACGTCCTATTACCATACCCTCTAACATACAATTCCATCGAAGCGTCATCGATCGGTTTGTGGATGTATTCAAAACGCAGGTGGCCCTCAATCCAATCTTCAGCTCAGAGCCCATTACAGACAAGTGCTTTGCCTGCATGCTAGCCGAGCCCAACATCAAAATAAACAAGCAATGCTCCGATTTGAATCGGGCAGGCGCGCCTCTAACAGATGAGGCATGCTGCTCCAATTGCTATTGTCGGCCCATGTGGTGTGTGGAGTGCTTGGCGCGCTGGTTTGCAGCCCGTCAGAGTGACATCGATCGTGAGGTATGGCTAGAACAGAAGTGCACATGTCCCATGTGTCGTGCCAAATTCTGTGTGCTAGATGTGAGCTATATAAGAGCGACAGTGGCCACCAACGAAAACGACGATGACGCCTTATGATTTAGTTAAATGAATGAAACGTTTAAGGAAAAGGAACCTTATGCTTTATTTGATTATGTTTTAAGCATTGAATTTTTACTAAAGTTAAGACAAATATACATATGTATATATATACTATTGTAATATGTATAGTTAAAGATATGCATATGCGATTTAGTGCAATTATCACGTTTTAATACTTGTACAATCTAAGCAAGAAAGAGATAATAATGTTCATACATTTACTTTATATATGTAAGTACAATCGATCTATATATATATATAAATGTGTTTATATGTTTATATATATTTAGAGAATGTCTAAGCTAGCGCCCAATCTGTTCTATACTCAACTAAAACTAAATAGCAGAAAACTAAACAAAAACACACAAAATAATCTTTATCAAGCAGCCTGCGCAAAAAATTAGTCTTCTCCTGTGTTGTTGCAGTTCTTGTCTGTTTTTTTCTTCGTGTTCTTTTGTTTTTTTGTTGCGAATTTTGCACATTTATATAGTCTACACGTTGTGCAATAAACTCTTAGGTTGATTTAATAAAGCGTAATACAAATGTTATACATATATACTATATATATATATATATATATTTAAAGGCTTTATATATATACGCAAATGCATGCATATGTCAGAATGTATATAGCCCCCGACACTATCTATAAATTTGTTTCGTAAAAACTTTTATAGCTCTCCGTTTTGTCACGTTGACTTCGCACCGATGACGATCCTGTTGTTGTCGCTGCACTGCCGCCAGTTGTTGTATTTGTATTATATGAGCAGGATGATTTGGACATGGCGCTGGTTGTATTGCGCGCTGAAATCTGCAATAGAAGAGATATAATAAATTTAACATATAGTCAACCACTCTTTAAACACTATCAGCTACCATTTGAAGTCTATTTAGATTAGGGTTTCATTTGGCTGCCAGCAATCAGAGAAACTGACTTTCAAAAAGTAATCAAAAGACATGTTCCAAAGTCATATTTTTGATTTAGCACCTGATTTTAATCAAATACATGCTATCGACATGCACTAAATACATACGAATATTTATATATATATACATGTATAATTCTCTGCTGGAGCTGTTTTTTTTTTTTTGACAATTGGCGGCAACACAACAGTCGAAGCGTGCACAACCACTTACCTATATGATGTATATGTACGTATATACATAGGTGTTTTTCCCTATATGTATAACAATAAAAGCACAAAAAAAGGTTTGTCTTTGTTGTTGCTTTTCCTATTGTTGTTGCTTGATAAGGTTTTTGCGCTGTTAAAACGCAAAGAAGAAAATTTTGCAATATCTGATATAGGTACATACAATATTGTTTGAGTGCTTTAGTTGGTAAAACCTTGGCCATAATTCATGCTTTATTATCATTGTATATAAACACGGATATTTAGACCAGACAGGGGCTTTTCTTTGTTATACTTTAAGCCAAGACCACGTCACGAGATCTATAAATACTGGTTAGTTTTTGGGGTAAAGAAACTGTTAAAAACTGGTCTAGTTTTATATTAAAGGTAAACAACGAAATTCTTAGAAAGCTTTGCTTCTAGCTGAAATCCTTGTTTAAATTTGCACAGCTTGAAAATTGTTGTGGGCATGTTTTCAACTTTTTTCGGTAATTTTTGTTTTAAATTATTCATACGACATGTGGTACAACCAGAATTCACGGCTTGAGACCTTTTTAAACAGCCAAAAATGACCAATCTGAATTTGCTTTAACTGGTATAATAAAACAAAGCGAGATACTTATTTGTTTTTGTTTCCCAGTAACATTAGCCAAGTTCAATGCACAGACGACAATGACGCGCCAACCACTGCGTGGCTGTTGGCAATCGATCGATCGGTCACTGCATTTGTTGCGTAAGAGGCCAGAAAGGAACACACCCTCGCTCCCAGCTGGCCCACAGGTCGTGCCGTGGCATTACCCCTTCTCCACTGACCGACCGGCTGACTGGCTGGCTGGCTGGCCGGTTGAGTTGCCAAATTTAACAAGATTCGCGTGCCGTCCAATACAACTTTTTGATGTCGCCCCTGCGACATATTTGGTTTCGTTGTGCGCCGTGTAGATAGTTGCATATACATACATACATATTTATAAACGATATTCGAATGTGTATTATATGACAATATGGTAAATTTTCGGTCGTTTTACTCATCTTACGGTGGCGCCAAACAAACACAGGTGTATAAAATTTCCAGAAAGGTGTGTTTATCGGTCGCTGTCTATATACATACATACATGTACATAAATAAATATATATATATATATATATATATATGTTTTTACATGTATATGCATAAAAAACACATTGATCTTACTTATTTTGGCTTGCACACGGGCGAGTTCTGTTTTTTGTTTACTTTATATACTTATTTTTAATAATTTTTTTACTTTGAAGCCATTTTCTGACTGCGTTTTATGGTACTTTTTCTTATAATTCAAAAGTATATAACCCTTTTATTGGGGGCATTTAGCTGGCATAGGAACTTACAAAATGTTAGGTACTTGGGCAAAGATCTGCGACGCAGATAGTTTAAATGGAAAATTGCAGTCAAGGCTATGAATTTGATAGCAGCAAAAGTACCCTTTATAATCTTATCTGTTTTATAGTAGCCAAATTGCAAGCAAGACTATTTTGCACTAGCTACGCCATATCTATAAGTGATTTTAGCCCAGGCATATGGAGTTGGGATACGCTATTGTATGGCCAATACTAGATACTAAGAGCGCTTGTGCTTGATTTATATTTTAGCTTGGCAACCTTTTAACTTGTGTTCATAAACGAGTTTAAGCTTCATCCGAGCAACACTTCTCCTAATTGCTTTTATTACGAATGACTAACGTTAAGAGGTTTTTGTATAAATATTTCACAATTGTATCTCTACTCTTGGCCTTAAGCATCGAACACGTAAAACACTTGTTAATTTTTGCATATATCCCAGGAAAAAGTGAAAATTTGTCATCAATTGGAATACAGATTCCTGTGACATTGAGTGCTATATTTAGGAGAGCAGAGCAGAGAGCAGCAGCAGAGCCCATAATCATCATCATAGAGCTGACTGCACGCCGTCTTATCATAATAAAACAACTTCCGTTTATTATTAATGAGCATTTCCGTTTTTTTTTCTTCTGTTATTGCTGTTGTTGTTTGTTCAATTCACATGAAAAAGACACAGCAAAACTTATATCTGACGTTTGGACTTTCGAGCCAAAAGACCGTTAAGACCCACGACGTTGCTAGATTAATATATATACATATATATATATACTTATATAAATCACGTTAACGTGCACGCACACAATTTACAATACTGATCGCGATATTGTTGTCATTGATATATGTACATATATATATATATATATGTATATATAGTCTATTTTTGGAGTGTCTGCTGATAAGCAATGAAATGAAAATGAAAATGAAAATGGGCCACTACAGAAAGCTGGGTTAAAAGGAACACTGAACGCACCTTATCATTTTCCTTGCCATTGTGAGAGCCATCGAATAGTTTTCCATCGACGACATCGCGTTTCTTGTTCTTCGACCTGAAGCGGCCCGAACGTGATATTGTGAAATTGCGCCATTGATGCGAGTATTGATCGCAGCGCTTCTCCTCCTCATTCAAGATGCTGTCCAGATAGTGCATGGTCGGCTCATGGGCGGCCGTCATAGTGTTGCTCATGTTGCTCAAGGATCTGGGTATTAACTGTTCAATGATGATGTTTGGTGCACTTTTCAATGACAATCGTGGTTAAACGTGGCCAGTTGCAGTTGCGACAACAACTCGATTTGGTATCAGTTCATTTTTCGTTTACTTTGATATAATGCCGAGAAACTCCCGAATGATGCCGACCAAAGCGTACATACATATATACTACGGAACTATACAATATGTATTAGCGTATTTCTACATATGTTTTCTTTTTTTTTTTTTGCTGTTGTTTTGTTTTAACTTTTTTCGTATTCTTTGTTGCCTCGTTTATCAGAGCAACGCGTCGCTGCCGATGCGTGTTGGTCGCCGGTGCCCGTCTGACTGCGGAGTTGCCGACACAACGTTGTTATTAACCGTAGTCGCTGTCGTCGCACACAAGTGACAACGGCGACAGCAACAACAGCAGCAGCGGCAGCAGAAGCAATAACAACAACAACGACAACGACAACAGCAGCAACAATACAGAGTCGAGAAGCGACACGACTCCCAGCTCCAGCGATTCGTTACGTTATGAGTGCGCCCGCCTTTGGCCCCCAACGGACGCTCAGTCACAAAGAACAAACGCAACCCGTTGGAGTTGTAGTTGTTGTCGCTGTCGCTGTTGTTGTTGTTGTTGTTGTTGTTGCTGGTGTGACGGCAGCGAAAGAAAGCAGCAAGAAATCTTTCAACTGCGGTGAACGCAAGACCGTGTGATTGCTCCTGAAAAGCCAAACAGGTGGGCTACACACTCGCACACAATACACCGACACACTCGTTCACATACACACTCACACAGGTGAATATATACATATAAATCACCTGTGTGCGAATTTGGCCGTGTATTGGTTGTGCTCGACTTCATGTTCAACCGACGCAGCCTTGCAGACTGCCTCAATGCGCTGCAAATACGTAATAAAATATGACTATTTTAAAATTATTAAAGGTTCTCGCCGACATATAGTAAATATGGTGGTACCTGTAAGTCTCGAATTTCGTTAGGACACCTTTAAATACAAAAAAACCGCACATGAAAACCTGATTATCGACCGAGCATATATTGGCAGCTAATATGATATATTAATACAATCTGGCCGAATCCGAAACGTGTACCGTCTACAGAAAAAAGACCAGTTTTAAAACTGGAGACTAATTATGTTATCACAGATTCCTCTACGCATTTAGGTTAAGCTCAAAGTTTGGGATAATCTGACAGAACAGGACAGCTATTTGGGAAATATGAAACGTACAGCTAGTTCGAGCGAGAGCATTATGGGAACAGTTAGTAAACATATAACAGATTTAACTGAGTCGTATAACTAAAAAATAAATAAACTAATATTGGAAAGTCAGATTTTTAGTAGTTTAAAATATTCCCAAGATATCTATTTGTGCCCCACCACCGATGTATAACTTTAGATTTTAGCGCACTGCAAAAGTCGCTATTGCCTGATAGAAGTTTGCATTTGTTATACATATGTATTTTCTATATGTACACACACAGATATCATCTAGCAGCTCGTGTGTTGTCGATGATAAGCGCAAATAGACAAAACAAACACTCGAGTCGCTAACAATTATAAATGATTAGATCGCTTTTTGGAGCATTCACTTTGTCCGGGTCTTTAACTGTAACTTTTGTGTACATATGATAGATGGGATGATGTTGCGGCTCTTGTGCAGCACCTTCAAGCCGTGTTTAACTACGCACACACATACACACACACACACACACTAGTAAGTGCTGGCGGGGCGGTCACTCACAAAGCGGGTTCATTATCTTGATGACTCAGACCGAGCGGCTTACAGGCCGAGTGCTTTAAAATAAAGAAATTATTCACACTTTCTTGCTGCGATTGCAGTGGGAACAGTCCAGCGGCGAGCTTATCTAATCTGGCCAAGTCAAATACGTATTTTGCACTTTGGGGCATGGATCTTAAGTACACAGTGAATTAATATTGGCATCATTATAAACCCACCCACAGCCAAGGGTTTTGGTTTTATTTACATAGGCAATTTTGTAGTATTTGTAGTTTACACAATGTTAACATAAATTCAATTCTCTGGAAGCATATATGCATTTTATGTGTTATATTATAATTAGGTATATATATATTTAATAGCTAAATGGACAGTACACATTTGATTTCTCTCATATTTTATTGATAACATAAAATTTGACCAACCAATATGCGGCTGACTTAATCGTTTCGTCCTGAAGAGCTTCATCTCGTAAGATTTAACAATGAATTTGGCTCGCATGTACGCATGTTGCATGTGCATTTTTTTTTTTTTTTGGATTTTCTGAGTTTTTGGTGACCTGTGCCCCGTGTTTTTGAGTGGTTAACAAAATGAACTTAAACCAAAACTGAACTAGTTGAACAATAAGTATATAGCTATATATCAATTGAACATCAATTGAGTGTCCATTTGCATCTAAACAACGCTGTCCACACCATTGACCTCATGCTCCCTTTCCCGTTCGCGGTCTCGAGCAGCACGGTCCCGAGCAGCCGCCGCAGCAGCAACCAGGCGAGGCATCGCCAGCACTGGCTGTTGCTGCGGCTGCTGCTGCTGTTGTTGCTGCTGCAGGATATGACGAGCCCCACCAATACCAGCGGCACCAGCGTTGTTGTTGTTGCGATGCATAAAATTGCGTATGTTCTCCTCCGTATAGTCTACAATACGACGTTTCTTGCGACGCGCGTATTGCTTCTGTTTTAAATAGATTTTCAACATGCCCTTCACAGTGATGAAGGTTAAACCGCCGAGTAGTGTGCGATGCAGTGTGTTCTCCACGGAATCGAACAATATGCGACCCACAATGCATGAAATTGTAGGCAGCAGCAGAGCTCCGCAAAATATGCGAGTTGCCGAAACTGGATCCGAAAGGGCCGGTGTGGCCGGATTAGAAGAAGTCGGCAGTTCTTCCTCCTGCGGATTTCTGCAAACGAAAATAACTTAAGCTGAAGCAACTATCAGGTACATTGAGAAACTTACAGATCTGGATATATAAAATTCACAAAGGGAAACTTGCGCATGACGGTGCCACGATTGCGTATCAAACGCAACAGGGCATCTTCCCAACGAATTAGCCGACCAAGTACCAGGCCAACTGGTATTGCAGGTAGGCCAATTAATAGTATGAGCGGATCACCGGATTCCATTATAGACATGCCATGCTCGTGACCAACAATCTGCATGAACATCGTTATGACAGTATATGTAGTTTTTGCCTAATGGGCTCACCTGGAGAAACGTCACAGCGCCATAAGTCACGGCTGTCCAGTACAGCGAACCGACAAAGAAGCCCGCCGCCAAAAACGGACTCAGACGCTTGACCAGATTGTCCATGGCTTCCAAGGCACCACCCAGTTTGCCCATTTGCGGGAATACAATGATGTATTCGGTTTGACATTGCGGGCAGGATACAGAGCGAAGCGCATTACCCTTCTGTGTCTTCTCATCGATCCAGCGATACAGGCAGCTCTGATGAACCCACTTTGTAGTGCCACGACACTGGCAGGGCTGCACCCAGGCCGCCAAGCGATTGTCCTCGTCCGTCGCAAAGCAAATCCAACAGCACCGTTCCGTGTCCACGTTGAACGAATCCCTCGCTGCTGCTGCAGCAGCTGCCGCCGTGCGCCTCTCAGCCTCATCTGTTTCGGCAATTGTCGACTTCGATGAGGTCGGTAATGGCTCCATTGTGACCGTTGTGTGATCTAGCACTGATGAAATTTCATTACCGGCCTCTGTTTCGGTTGCAGCGTCGGCAGTGGGCGCTGCTGCTTTATCATCCATATCGCTGCAAACGGCACGGCATTTAGATGGATTTATGTACGTTTGTCTTGGCATTTGGAATTTGAACGCGGCTTAACTTACTCGGAAATTTGAAAGTCACTCGATTAGGTCTGTTTCCTTTACAGCCCAAGAATAAAACTTAATTTTCAACTTTTTCCATTCAACTCTACCTGAAACTAAAATATATGTGAACTAGAGATGGGCACGTGACTAATATTTGTTTACTCCAATCCCACTCACGTGTAAGCAATGGTATACAATTTTATATATGACATGTCGTGATAACGTAATTTTGTTTGTTCTAAATTTGCTTGAAAAATTAAAGCAAGACAGTTCTCAACATATATTTTTGCTGTTAAAGAGTAGAATTACGTGGTAAAATACCGCATGCGGCAATGTACTAAAATATACAATACATTCCAATAGAGATGCGTAATAAGAGATTAATATCGAGCAACAGCTTATCGATAACTATACCGTACACTGTTACACTACAAACAGCATATGAATTTGTGTCGTCCAATGCCATTCTGTGCAATTTTTGCTTTGCCATTTATGGATATGTCGGCTGCCCACACTAACAGCGTATATACGTAAATCATTTGTGCCTATTACTGCAAATGCCAGTAAGGTTTTAATTTAGCAAATATATAATAACATTACAAACAAAGCCCCGGTGTGAATATAAGTATCAATGAACCCCGTTGACTTCGCGGACTGCTAATCCGGCCACGGCATTTGCTGCTAGTCCAGTTCACTGTTTGCGTTTTGTCGCTGTCGCTGTGGTCTACTTTGCACCTCATCTTCGTCATCGAAACCCTGCATCAGCTGATTGAAGATGTCGCCAAACATGCCACCAAGCCCGGAGGTTCCAGCATGCACCTGCTCCGGTTGCTCATCAAAGTATATGACACCAATTTTCGTTAGGTATTTGTGAAAGGAAGCGTCTCGCTTCAGGGAAGGATCGTACAGCTTGCGCAGAGCACGAAAGCCCATCACGCTCTTCGTATCGATAAGTCGAAACAAGAAGTACAGGAAATTGATCAATGGCTCCTTGTAGGGAAACTCGTGCCTCAGTACTTTTGGATGGTATCGTGTATACTCGCTAAACATGTCATCTGCCGTTTTGCGATCCTTCAATGATAGCTGCTGCAGCACCGCCTGCACCAAAAACAAATCAACTTCTTTGTGGAAGCCCTTGCTCTGGCTTATTTCAATCAGCACGCGCCCGCAAAGACTACCATCCTGGCAGAGCAAATAGTGGTGGCGTGCCGACTCAATGTTTCCCTCTGTCCAGAACACATGCGCAATAAGCTTGTGCAAGACCGGATGACCGAACTGACCGTGCACAGTGGTGCTCCATTTCACAACGCGATGCTAATGTAACAAAACAAAACATATAAGAAATAGTTGGGTAAATTGAATAATTTTAACATACGATCAGCGTCTCGCGCTCCACTGTAGTTGCGCTCAATCCACGTATTAATGCACCAAAGCGAGGCACCCATTCGAAATTGTCCGTGTCCTCCGGTCGCGGGCCACGCTTCTCTAGGGTATCCACCAGCAATAAACACAAATCCGCAGCGCTGCCTTCCTGCTCCTTCTCGATGAGTTTCTGTGCACCGTCAAATAGCAAATCTAAGCAGTCCTGGTAACGTTTCTGGGCAGTATAACGAAAATATAACGTTCGATACATCATGTGTGCTTCATAAAACTCTCCCTCCGCCAACGAATGGGATAACTTTGCAAGTACGCGACTGACACCCCGTTGATTGGCAGTTGAGCTGCTGCTGGTGCTGCTGCCGCTGCCAACAGGTCTTTCGGCATCGGCCGTTGTCATTTTGTTTTTTAATATTGGGAGTGCAGCACTTTTTAAAAATGTACGTATGTATGTTGACGGAGGATGATTCCAAATTTTCCTCAATAATATAAGATTATTTATGGATACTTTATCGCCAGACAAACGATTAATATCGATTGCTGAAAATAGATGTGCTGCCACACCAACGATAAATTGCCGTTCACCCAAACGAAGAAATCGGAGCAGCTGAAAGTGCAGCAACAAAAACCACAACAAAACAAAACAATTGCAAAAAATTTAACCCAATGGAAAGTGATGGAGCGCAAGAGAATGGAAATGGTGTTGTTGCAGTTAGCGGCGTAGCACTCACCTCGCACACTTTCCCATCCAATAAATGGGTGAAACTAAATGTGGGTGGAAAAATTTATACAACAACAATTGATACGCTCGTTGGCCGTGAACCGGACTCAATGCTAGCGAGAATGTTTCTACAGGATGGTGGCATGATGCCCAGTGAAAGGGACGAGCAGGGCGCGTACTTGATCGACCGAAGTGCTCGCTATTTCGAGCCGATTATTAATTATTTGCGTCACGGCGAATTTGTATGCGATAATCACATCAGTTTAAAGGGTGTTTTAGAGGAGGCGCGTTTCTTTGGCATTTACTCGTTGGTCACACACTTGGAGGAGAGACTGGGCGAGCAGGAGCAGACCGACGATAGACCACTGACGCGCATGGACGTCATAAAAGCCATCATACAGACATCTGCAATTACGGAACTGCGTTTCCAGGGAGTCAATCTAGCCGGGGCAGATCTGCGCAAATTAGACTTCCGGAACATTAATTTTAAGGTGCGCAGTGTTCTTGATATTAAACTTCTATCTATACTAATTATTTTCTCTTCTTTATAAGTATGCAAACATGTCGCGTTGCAATTTATCGCACACAAATCTTAACTACTGCTGCCTGGAGCGTGCGGATCTTCAGTATGCGAATCTGGAATGCGCTCAGTTAGTCTCAGTGCGTGGACTTTGTGCCAACATGGTAAATATTTCCTCAGTGTATACTAGAGATGTGCGCGTATCGGAATCAACTAACACGATACGAACATGAATCCCCATTAGGAAACACGCACGAAATACGCCTGGTCAATTTTTTTATTATTCATTCATTTTTAGGAGGGCGCCAATTTACGTGGCTGCAATTTTGAGGATCCAACAGGTGTGCGCACCAATTTGGAGGGCGTGAATCTGAAGGGTGCCTGCCTGGAGAGCAGTAATATGGCCGGTGTCAACTTGCGCGTAGCAAATCTGAAAAATGCAAACATGAAAAATTGTAATTTACGCGCCGCTGTACTGGCCGGTGCTGATCTGGAACGTTGCAATCTATCAGGCAGCGATTTACAGGAGGCCAATTTGCGAGGTGCTAACCTTAAGGATGCTGAACTGACGCTGATGGTTACGCCTCTACATATGTCGCAGGCCATTCGATGATCTGAACTTACCCTTACAAACTAAAGGGACATCACCATGTGCAATTATTATCAATATATTTTCGGTTCTAGTATGTAATGTTTGGGAAAAATGCAGTCTTAATATAATTTTTGTAAATACCCAATTTGGACTAGACGTAGACGGTTGAATAAAACAGTATTAAATACAACTGGAAGCAACTCATTATGTGTTACAGCACATTTTTTTAAGAATTATTTTTAAATGAAATAATGTCAACTATATTCGCGCGTTTTATTTTAATGCCCCATCCTTGTCACACTCACACTTACCAATTATTCAAATTGGACATATCGATAAATATATCGTTAGAAACGTCATCACTACACCCAAAACGATGGAATTAAAAGTGCTCTATATAATAACCCCAAAAATAAATGCATTTTCGCCGGATCTAAGTTAATTGCTTTAATTAATATATTTAATCACACGTAACTTAAAAGTAGAACTTTCAGTAAGACTAGTACAAAAGAACCAGTTCATGAGCTCAGTCCAATCAGTAACTCTTTTTGTGCTCCCAACCCAACACTAGAGGCTAGTTTAGAAGATTTGATCAGATCTGCAGAAGTATCATGTTGAAAACGTGTCACTTAATTGTGGCATTTACCGCCATATTCCTATTAATTGCAACGCAATGTGTGGACGCCGACAAAAAACAGAGCAAAAAGTACAGCAAAGAGGCAAACAGCCCGCATTTCAAGCAGGTCGCGGAGGAAAAGTATGAGCCGGAAATTCGGAATCTCCAGCGACCATTTCGCATGGCTAAATTGAATTTGATTTGGGCAAAGGCACAAAACGTACGTTTATTTTTTTCGTTCATAGCGTTTAAATTGTATTAATATCTTTACTATGCATTTTAGCGTTTGACTGAAAGCAAAATAAAGTCGTTGTACATGGAACTGAAAATACATGATAAGGAGGAGATTGCATGGAAACAGCTCAACTCGCAGCACAAAGACAAGGACGGTCTGAAAGCCAATGAGTTGCGCCAAAAGCTAATTGGAATAATGAGCAGTTACGATTTGCTGGAACACTTCGAAGATACCCAGGATGCAGAAAAAGTAAAGCCCTTTAAAGTACGGACAATGCCTAACGACTCAGTGCAACAGATGGTTATAATTGTTTTGCTTTTCACAGAAATTCCACGATCCCGAGGAAAGGCATAAGAATAAAAGTCTATTTAAGGACAAAAAACTAAACCGTTTGTGGGAGAAAGCGGAAATATCCGGTTTCACGGCTGAAGAGTTGAAATCCCTTAAACAAGAGTTTGAGCATCATCAGGACAAAGTGGATGTGTATTATAGCTTACTAGAGAACATTGGCACCTTGGAAACTGATAAGCATGAGAGTAAGTTAACGTCTACTATAAAAGCAATACATCTGTCTGAATCTAAATATCTTAATAATGCCCATAGATGCTATCAACACCGAAGATCTGGATAGCTATAATCTCATTTCCAATGATCCCAACGATAATGAGATTAAAACACACGAGCAAAATGTAAAAAAGTTTGAAAGTGACATGAATGCTTTGCGTGGACATCATGTTGGAATAAAGGATCACTATGATCGCCTGGAGCGTTTGGTATCCTCCGGACCACATAGTCAGGACTTTATAGAGCCAAAGGTGCAGGGCTTATGGCGTGTGGCACAAGCAAACAATTTCACGGACAAGGAATTGGCGTCTCTTAAAACCGAACTGCATCATTTTGAGAGTCGCCTGCTAAAGTTACGTCACTTACATGCGGAGCATGCTCTGCACAAGGAGAAGTACAAGGTATGTGAGAAATATAAATGTGTAATTGGGTGATTATAAACGCTATTTTCCACACCAGGATGAAAAGCACAAGGACAAAAGCAATCGATTTGAAGATATGGAGGAGCTACTTAAGAAACAAACTCGCAAAGTCGAAAAACTTCAGGAGAATATTGAAAATACCATATTCAAACATACTGAACTTTAAGCATTTACTTGATAATAGCCGTGCCAAATGCGCAAAATGAGCAAATTAGTTGTAGACAAACATATTCATATTTTGTGAAACAATTGTTAACCTTAGCATTTAGATTTACTAACATTTTTTATACCAAAACTTATGCAGTTATTGAGCGCAACAATTGTGTTATCAAATGAATTAAAAATCTCATGAAGTTAGAATTTCTCGCTGTGCATTTACTGGAGTTGCCATACATTTACATTTGGTGTTGCCTGCGTGTGCATTTTTCGGGTGAATGGCAAATGGAAAAATCGTAAATAACATTGCAACTGCAGCAGCAACAGCAGCGAAAACTATGTGAAAAACAGTTGTAATTGTTAATAATTGTAAAAGTGCAATGTATTTCGTGACGTCGCATGGGAAAATAAAAGCGTGCTCTTGTTATTTCTAAACATACATAGTCCATATGTATATAGATGTAGGCATGGTTGAGACGACAAAATTTGGTAATCTGGAGGCCTACACATATCTCCTTGTGACGCTAAATTTAACGCTTGCGTTAATTGTGATGTTTTTTAATTGTCTCTGCTGCAAGAAAAGAATACCAAAGTAAGTAAATAGAGTCTGCAGCTATGCCCATAACCAGGGTGCTGGCCAGTCACATATTGGTTAGTGCGCGAGTGAAAGTTACGTCCCAGTTCCAGTTGGATGCGCTCGCGCCAAAAACTTTAATGCAATAATTATATCTACATATGTGCATATGCATTTTACGCAGAAATGATTTGCTCGGCCTGGAGGGCATGGTAAAGCTAAAGAACCCCGACGAGGTAATTGTGGTCAGCAGCAACAATTCGAATGCGAATACAAATGCGGCAACAACTAGCAACAGCCTGGTGCACAACAGTGAGTCACAAGCAGAGCTAAATGCGTCTACGGTCTCGAATGCTGACTCAGAAAAGAGGTGGGTTGCCTGCTGTTCGCTATTCCCATGCAAATCATATTCAATTGCAATTCATTAATTGCTCCATCCCCCCCGTATGACAGATCTAGCACAGCGGCGCATCGCAGCTTGCCGGACATACCCGTTGCGGAGAACAACGACAATGGCTCCGAATTGTATGAGACTGTTGCCGACAAGCAGCTGGCCAATGCGCATAATCAAAGTCGTACGTATATACACTAGGGGTTTGGCTTTATTTTGAACAGCTGAAGTATTGAAATAAATTTAAAAGAATGACACGCTAATCCCCGCCATTATCTTGCCTCCAGCAGCTCAGCCCAGTCTGAAAAAGCAAACCAGCGTATCGCAGCACAGCTCCATCAGCCAGGCGGATGATGTTAGCTCGCCGTATTCGCGCGTTAAGGGCTTGCCGCATGATTATGCCAAGGTGCGTGGCACCGAGCATCCGTATGCGCAACTCAATGCACCGTCCACTTCCACCTCTGCTGTAGCAGCAACAAATGCAAGCAATTCCAGCAGCAAAGCTGCATGTTCACAACACGGCACCGACTCACTGCAGCGTGGCTCACAGCTCAGTGGCGAGTCGACACAGCACCTGAACGATGAGTCGACTTCGCAGGTAGAAATACCGGCTGCATCGGCTATTGCGGGCATGATATCGGCCAGTCAGGATCTGCCCTATATGACGCCGCCCATTGCAAACCAACATTTCAGTGGTGACTCACAAGACTCGTCTAGTAAGTGGTCATACACTTCTCTCTTAAAATTATATTTGATAACTGTATGTTTATGTTATCCACAGAGGGATATACGAGCATTAGCGTCCGCGAGCCACTGGCTAATATACTGGCACAGCAACCGCCGAGCAAACAGACGGCCAGAAAAACTACGCTGACGCGTGATGTCAATGACTCGCACTATGCAACCGTCTCAGACGATTCGGGTAAGGCTCAATGCGAAAATGTTGGCTATACAGATGCTGATTAACTATCTGCTCACATTTGTAGATGAAACCTATGCGGCTATTGAGGATCCCAACAATCGTCACGTACCAAATGCCACCGATATTTATACAAGCGGTTCAGAAACCTATGCACAAATCCAGCCAATGCAGGCTAATCCCATTGTGGTAGCAGTTGAGATTAACAACAGCAGCAGCTTGTCGGCAGCGAGTGCAGCGACAGCCAGTAGCGGGCAGCTGCCGCCGCTAAATCACAGTACGGGCAGCGGATCGACGCACCGAGTCAGCAGCAGCAGCATGGAACATGCTGGGCCCGTGCCGCCTCATGTGGATAGTTTGCGCGCACAAATGCACTCGCGGCAAGCATCTTCTTCGTCCTCTGTGTGCAATTTAGGTTCGCCTAAACCGGAGAAGAGGCAGGCAAATTCTCCGTTGCCTCCTACGCCCAAAGCGAGCCTCAGCCAGTCGCAAGGGCAACATCACCTTCATTCAGCAGCAAGCAGCAGCAATCTTACATCTGGGCGCAGCTCTGTTATCTCTGTAATTGAAGCCGGCGGCGAGGGCAACAACGATGCCAACGATGCTAGTAATGCGTCCCCTCAGCGCAAGCACAGCAAGAGTCTAAGCCCATCTAAAGATGTTGAGGGCAGTAGAAACATCGAGGGAATGTACGCTAAGGTGAGTATTGGCTTATTGAACAGCTGACATCACAATTATAATCTCGCCACTTTTCGTTTGCAGGTGATGAAGAAGCACAAGTTCTCCTCACACCAGCCGGAGGTACTTGGGGTCAGTCCCTTGGATAGTGCAGCAGCGGCGCTTCTAATGGATCCACTGAAGCTAACGACATCTGGGTCAGACAAGAGTCGTGTGCGCAGCAACAGTTACACTGCCAAAGATCATGGATACGAGACAATACCGGCGGATGGGCAGAAACAAACGCAAAATCAGCTACCGCACGAGAATCGCAAGTCGGATTGCTATGCCAACATTCTGCAAAAGGAGCGGCAACTGGAAGCAGGTAAATAAATTCAAGCAATCTCTTAATTTCCAATAGAGATGAACGATATTTGTGCAGATCAAAGGTAAAACAGAAAACAGATATAAAGAAGTCAATGTAATTTATAGACTTTAAACGCAATTCATTGGGCGTTGAATTGTTTTGACTAAATATACAGCTTTATTCAAGTTATTGCCATAGTTTCAAGCAGTTTAATTTTATTGACTAAGTGCATTGAGCATTACTTAATACTCGGGTCTATAAAAAATAAATAAAATGCAAACTTGTAGTATTATTGTATTAACAAAATACAACAAATTGCATTTAAAATTAAAGCTTAGAGCTCGACTATGTCTAGAAGACGCAGCAAATTTTTAATCACAAAAGCTCTAAGCCGTATGGAATAAATATAAGATATGTGTCTTTAAACTCATAGATTATTGCTAGAAGCTTTAAGCTGGCTAATTTGCATTGACTTATCACAATTAATTGAACATCAGGCTTAAAGGGCGACTTAAAGACTCTAGCTCTGGCACAATATCGTTTATCTCAACCTTTTAGTTCCCAGCTACTCTGTCTAACCACCTAATATGCCCATTTAATCTCCTCTTGTTTCTCTCCTTGTGTCTTGTCTATTTATTTCTTATACTTTAACCCATGCCTTGGGTATCCACAATTTAGTTGTTTTGCCAAAATGAGAAATTTGCGCGTTTCGACAGTTTCGTCAGTTTTTGTTGGGAACTGACAGTGGTTAGTATATCAAACGGATGACGCTTTTTAGCTTGGCATGCATCTTAAGATTTTAACTTCTACTCCAGAATTTTAATGCATTTTACTAATAGCTGTTTTTTTTGTACCGGTTATAGCAGCTGTCAGTCAAACGCATCACAACAATATCAACAGCAGCAGCAGCGTTCAGGTCAAACCTATTGCGCCTAGCACCAGCACAAAGCACTACGAGACTATTAACTGCCCACCGTGTCAGCCGTCGAACAGCAACGATCCTGGCTATGAGCAGCTGCAGACGGCGCCCAACGATGATGATGCCAAGAAGTCCGACTATGATCCCAACTATGAGGTGTTGAAGAGTCGCGCCCATTCGGATGATGGCTATGCCAAGGTGCTGGAAAAGAAGCGTCCGCCCGGCGATGTTGTGGACAGTAGTGGTGGCTACAGCACCATACCTGGCGCCGATGCGAATCACAATTATGCCAGCATACTAGAGACTAAGGCGCATCTAGCACCGGCACCAAACGAAACGGATCACTATGCGCGTATAGCTGAGAATGTGGCGCTCACTTCGCCCCTCACGCCCAACTCATCCCCTATGGCGAACAGCTTGTCCATGATTACAGTGACCACCAGCACCAGCATGGTGAGCAGCATGAGCTCACAGCAGACGCCTAGTTCCTCGCAGTATGAATCACTTACGGGCACGGGCAGTGAAACGGATCCAAACTACGAGTCGGTGTGTTATTTAAATGCCACAACAATGACAACAACAACAACAACATCGACTAACAACAGCAGCAACAACAGCAGCAGCAGCAACAACACGGATAATGGCTACGAGCGTCTGGAGTCGGATAACAATACGCAGGCGAGCAGCCCGCTGAGCACGCCCAGTGAACAGCAGCTGGTAGTGGATGATTACTTTCAGGTGTAGCTGTAACAACAGTAGCTGCAAACAGTAGTGAGCTGGATCTCGTTAAACTATATTTACAAAAAGGCCCACAAACGCACACACGCACATGCACACGCACACCCTAGCATTTTCTTTTGCCTAGCAATTGCTTTTATTATTATTTTTTTACTCAACGCACATATCACATTGGATGCACAGCAGCAAAGTTTTTGATTAGAGTCCATGGAACCCAAGAATAAAGCTGGATGTGTTGCATGCATTGTAGGCTGCTTCATATCGGTTCGCACTTTAGCCCTAGCCTAGCACTAAGTTATATAAACAACAAGAACTTCATGTACAAAGCATTTGTATGTTAAACTCGATAATTATTTGCACGCGGCAGATAAGCCTATATGCTTACATATATATAGATAGCTATATACTATGAGTAAATCTAAATACCAGTGCGTCCTATTTTAGTTAATTTTAATGCAAGAACAAAGGGGAAACGTTTTCAATTGATTAGAATACCGCGTTGATAAGCAGAAAGATATTCAAAACAAACAAAAAACAAAGTAAGCAAATCAAGGGAAGATTACTATATTATAGATTGTATATTTTTATATGTTTGCATTTTTTGCTGCTATTTTCACTTTATTGATGTCGCCTGGACATACATACGGACATATGTATACCCATTAAATACGATTACACACACATACGATTACTGGCTAACAAGCCCATGTTAAGAGTAAAAAACAAAACAAAATTCAAGTATTCAAGCCACAAACAACTAAGCTAAAAGTTGAATAAATTATTGATGACTGTCAAATGCTTTGATTTTTTTTTTTAAAGAAAGCTGGGATATTTTGCAACCTAGTTTATTTTTCGAAAAACTTTTTCAAACCGTTATTCGCTATTTGGGGTGAATTTAAAAAAAACATCGCTGTTGGCCGTATCTTTTTATTTTTATACATAGAACTGAAAATAAATTTGGAGTCAAATGAATGAAAATTAAAGTCCAATTCGAAAAATCTTGGAGAGATAAATTTAACTTTCTAGTTTCCACCCATGTTTCACCTGTGTGGGTTGATTCTGAAACTTGCTGCAATGCGGATCTCTAAATGGATAAACATTTTATTTGGCTAATAATATTGAAGTCCACAACACCTCTTATTATCTAGCTTCCAGTCAGCTTATCTATTAATTAGTTATGGTTGGATGATAAGTTTAAGCTGAAATTAACGAAAATTAAACTTTCTCCCAACCAGCGTAAAAAATCACTTTACATAAACGTGATTACAGACGAATTACAGCATTCCACTAAGTTCCCACCTTTATGTGTGGAATTGATTAAAACCCAGTTCCTAGTTCTTACAGTGTGTTGATAACCAGTGAAAAATTTGTGTATATACTATATAGATTTAATAATTTATTTATTTACGTCTCACAGCAGCACGAGGGGCACAATCAAACTACACGTGCAACTACACGAGACTGTGTTTACATAGATACAAGTAACATTACGAGCATAAATTGCGATTGCAACCACATCGAGCACAGAAGGTATGCATATATGTATTTATATATATATATGTATGTGTATATGGGAGATTATTTGATTTAGCTAAATGCCGGATGCAGTCAGTTGGTGCCGGCAGCATTGGCAGCAGCAGCATCTAATGCTGTGCCCGCCGTGTCCGTTGCGCGAGTGCTGTTCGCGATGCGAGATCGCCACACATAGAAGATGAACGCACACAGCACAAACTGTAGGAATATGTATTGATAATCAAAGATCAAGCTACACCTATGAAATGTAAAGGATGAAACGCGCCCGACAAGCGCCGAAACAGCCGCTTCCACGTTTCATTCATTGTTAATATCGGCCGGCTGTGCCACAGCCGCCACAACCACTGCCGCTGCGGCTACTGGCGCCGGCTGTTGTTGTTGCTGCGGCTGCATCATTAGCATTGCCTGTGGGGGCGCTGGCAATATTTGCTGTTGCACCTGGGCTAGGAATGCAGATGATGAAGCCGACGATGGAGGCGGCAGCGACGGGGGCTGGCTGACAACTGGCGGTTGCTGTTGCTGGCCGGGATCTCGGTTCAGCAGCGCAATATTGCTGGCCTTCATGCGGGCTATAGAGGTGGCCAGGCCGCCGCCCATAGCCGATAGACACGGTGACATACAAGGTGTTGAGCATGATGAATTGCTGATTTCACACTGGTCAAGTAGGCGGAGAAGCTCGTTAGTGTCGGGTCCGCCCGAGGTTTTCTGCTGCGGCTCATCCTTTGCGTGCAGCGCCAGTGCTGTTGTTAAATCCCACATTTGTATTGCTCCATTGCAGTGACCGGTGAGTATGAAGCGTGAGCCCATCCGCGAGGATACCTCGCACTCGTGCACACAGAATGCCGATATGGTTGAGCCATCCACGGAGCGTATTACACAGACACGATCACCGTTGGAAGCCTGTCGCACATACAACTGATTTGTCTCGGGCACCACTTTCTGCACGAAGATCATGTCATCGTAGTCGCCATAGGGTCCAAAATCATTGCCAGCCGCATAGCTGTAGTTGCTATCGGTGGCCTCCAGTGAGACAATCTTGAAGGAAGCCTCCGGCGTGGATCCCGGCTGTGTGGAGAGCATGCCACGAAAACGTGTCAGGCTCCAGGTTCGCACATGATGATACTCGCTGCAAACGGATACCAAATACCGTTCGGAGAGCATGACCTGTCAGAGAAGATTGTTGTTAAGTAAATTTCTTAAAGGAATCAAACAAGTCTTGCCTTGTTAATGGGACTTTGATGTACAAAGAATGTCTCGAACAGATGTGGCCCATGGCCGGCCGTTTCCGGATGCTGTACAATGATGCGCACAGCACCGGATTTGGTGCCATAGGCAATCTCTATCCAGTTGCCGCTTATGCTCGACGTCTTTGGAGTTAGATAAACGGATATTGCTGTAATGGGATCCATATTGGCATCCTTATACAGCTCGGTTACCAGCAAATCGTTGTCCTTCATACGCAACGGAAACTTTTGCATATCTAGGGGCAAAAGTTTTATTAAAGGGATTCTATCTAGGCTTGTGCAACTTACCTATATAGTAAATGGAGCCATTGTTACAGCCCAGCAGCAGAAAGGAGCCCGCTGAGTCGAAGGAAAGCACCGGCACCAGATCCTGTATTTGCCAGTGCTGTGTCATGGCATGCCAGACACCAATTTTACCAGATGAGGACAACGCCACCAGCTGGCTGCCAATGAAGAACAAATACTCCACGCGCACATTGAGATTGAAGGTGCCAATATCCGATTTGTTGCCGCCCTCCTGTATGCTCCACAAACGTATCTGGCTGCCATAAGATATGGCTATCATTTTACTTGGCATCGGCTCGGCGGTGGATGTGTTCACCTTCGAGTTGATGGCAATGCGCTCGATGGCAGCATCGATGTGTGGCGATGTGAACACCTGCTGCCAGCCATTGGAGTCCTTGACGCGATAACAGGTGACAAAGTGCGCATAGGCAACGGCAATCCAGTTCTGATGCGCCTTGATGATCTGCACGCGCAGCGGTGGCGTCCAATTCGAGCTCTGTGTGGGACTGAACACCAGACCCACTTCGTTGCGTATCACTTTGTTCAGATCAGCCGAGGAGTTTCGCGAATGTCGCATAAAATCCAGCGAAGCGTTGCGCGAATGTCCACCAACTGGATTCCAGGCAGCTGGAGGCGCAACAGGTGCCGCATTCGAGCTCGAAGCGCTATTCGAGCCACGCCCACTGCGCAAATCCCAGGAGGAATTGCGCGAATGCGTAGAGGAGTGACGCGACGAGGCTGATGATGTCTCCGGCACGCGCACCATGGAACCAGGTCGTGCAGCAGCAGCACCATTGCCAGATGATGTGGGCAAACCGGCATACGATTCCATGGGACTGCTTGCAGTTTCAATTGTGGCCTGCAGCGTATCATTGGGCGGCATGGCTGGTGCTATCAGGAAGCCATAGAAGAGCACATCGCCGCACGAGGAGTGATTGAGATCCTCACACAGAGCCAGACGCTTGGTCAGTGGCGTGACGCCATAATACTCCGCCTCATGGCGCAAAGCGCGTATTTCACAATTCTTGATATCGATATCTTTGGTCCGCAAGTAGTTTAAAATGATGGAGAAAAGCGTCGGATCGCGATCAATAAAGATGGCATTGTGCTCATCTCGCAGACTCGAGATGCGACCACTCAGCAGAGCCGTAAAGAACGTGTCCGGTATCCATGTAAGTGTTTGCCGTGACGTCGAGAAACTGCAAGCACATCAAGGGGAAGGGAGGGATGTGTGTGTGTGAATCGACAGTAGTCTATATTTTATTTGATTTTGTTTTTTTTTTGCATGCGTCATCAAAGCTAATGCTAGAACTCACCGTTGACCGCCCACATTGAGATTAACCAAATCGCTGCTGGCACTGTGCATAAAGTAGGACATACCAACTATTCCACAGTTCACGCTGCAGTCGCAGCGTCAACCCAATTCCGTAGTCTATTTGTGTGGCTTCGATTTGTTGCCGCGGTTGGGGCGCCGTTGCTGACCCGCTGACGACTGCAACTGCAGTGACAACGACGACAACGCAGCGTCTGGCTTTGTGTGGCAACTGTTGTTGTGCGCTGCGCTGCGCTGCTCTCAGCACTTAATATTCGTTTTAAATGAGGCGATCACTTTATTTTTGGAATTGCGTTTTCTTTATTTGCTTCAGCTGCACTGCGCTACACACAATTTGTACATATACTTTTTTACGCATATATGCATATGCTTGTAAATGCGTGTAGTGAGTGTTTTTGTTGACGTTGTTGCTTATCACTGTGAATGGCACCCAACATTTTTTTGAGCATCTGGCAGCACGGCATGCCGCCAACTGTAGCTGAGCTGGCATTTAAAAGCACCCAGCTGGAAAGTTGTGTCTGAATTTAACTGAAGGTAAAGTAATGCTTAGGCGAGTCGGTTTTGCAGCAATATAAAAAATAAAATTCTTACATTACATTTATTTAAAGTAGAGTATTGATGAACGGATAACATTTATCGACTCCCTGTCAGCTAAAAAGCAAAAGTAATTAATCAAACCTCAACAAAATTCCGCAAAGTTAGGTCAGCACTCACCTGCTGGGGGTCATGCCGAGGGGAGCACAACTCCTCAATTTTTTGTTTGACTAGTGCTTTAATAGGAAACGTGGGAACTAATGCTAAGGGTGGTCACGAGAAGTGCTAATTCAGCAGCTTTTTATAGTGTGTGTGTTGAAATCGTAGGGCATTAGGGCAAGCAATGGAGCAGAGCGCATAAACCGCAGTTGCCGTGCCCGAAAGGAGTGGAGCTCCATCTGCGTGGATACCTCACACATGTGGAGAGAATAAACCGACAAATGATAACGACACTCGAGCAAACAACAATAAAGGAAAATCGAGTAAATGAAAGAAATAATGGTGGCAGAATGTGTAACAAGTAACACAAGCGCACGCACACACAAGCAGTCATATCCCCGTGCCCTACCACCCCACTCATACAACTCATCTGTTTGCCGTGGAAGGGGGAGAAGCCCCAACAGCTAACCAAATGCGAACAAATGTTTGGCTGTGCGTGTGCGTGTGTGTGTATGTGTCTGTGCGCACAGCATATTAAAGTGAGCCAATTTTGGCGCGTGTTTTGCGCTAATTTCGTTTCGGTTTCTGGGATTTGAACGAGCTCGTATTGAACATAAATAATATATATATGTACATATATGCACCTGACGAAGTAAAAACGTGGTGATGAAAGTATATTGCCATATAACGAAAAAATTCGAATATAAATATTATAAAAACAAGGTGGCATCGTTATTTCGAGCTTGCGTGCATTACAGAAGTTGTGTTAGATTAAAGCTCGACACCCAAGCAACTCCCTCCTGCTCTTGTCTTTCTTTTGGATAGCCGTATTTAACAGCCATCTTGTTGATCGTGTAATAAGAGGGACACAGTACAGGGCAGAGTTGCCACTCTGCGGTGAAAAGAGAAGGAAACAACGCATCGCAACATCTTTAAAATTGTAACAGGTAAACTTCTACGTCTACTTAAGTTTGAGGCCTTTCTAATCACATCATGACAAGGGATATTTTAGTAGAAAAGATTAAAGCAATCCATGAATGATATGCTCATACTGAACACAGAGTATCTGCTGGTCGATTTCACAAGCCAGTTGCAACTGACTTGTCGATTTCCTTGATTGCAGGATCATAACAATTTTCAACAAAGTAAATGCAGTCAATTTTAATATGTACCCAGATGTACATATGTTTATTACTCTACCAACATGTAGATATATCTGTGTGAGTCATAAATGCCACCTTTATGCGCTGGGTGTTAATTGTTAATCCTTGTTGACACCGTTTTTTTTTTGTTGTCCTTGGCTTTTTTGTTGGCAGGAACTGTGCTGGCGCCAGGCTTAATTTCTTAAATGGCGAACGCTCTTATCTGGCCTCTTGTGCGTTTTGTAATTAATTGGCCGTATATATTTTACTGCTGCTGCCAGAAGCGTTGTCATAGGCCGCTCAGCACGTGCTGCCGCCGTTGTGGAGCAGCCTAATGATTAATTACAATTTAATTTGTTTGCCATTTTGTTGGGCTTCCATAACAGCAGACGCCGCTAATGCACAGTGGGCCACAGCTATGCGAACGACCAGAGCTTTGTGCAGTGCGCGCATTGTGTGTATTTTTTCGAGGGTCTGGCAGCACTGTACAGCAGCAGCATTTCCGCTTGAGGTTCGAGCGAATTAATTGTTTTTGCATTTGATGCCGCTTTGCTTGTACCATTGTTTGCATAGCCAGCCAAAATATGCTAATTATTTGTGGGAGACTTTTTGGCTTATAAAGCCGCGCAATGAATCGGCAACAGCTTTTGTATTTTTTAACTGCAAATGCTTTAAATTTAAAGGTGAAGAGGACGTTGCCTTTCTGTTATGACCTTAAAATGCCTGTTCATTTATCGTCCCTTGCAACAAAACTGGATGAGAAATGAGCTGTACTTTGTGTTTGGTCTAACATGAAATTAACTCATTCTTTGCGGCCTACAATAACAAAAGGCGTTAAGCCTACACACCCATAAACACATACAAACTGGCACATGAATAAAGGCGTTCAAGACTGAGGTCAAGCGACGCCATTTTTCAGGCGGCCAAACAAAAACTTTGCTTCAAGTGCTGCATACAATGCTTACGTGTGCGCCTTTCTCTCTGTGTGTGTATGAGAGTGAGTGCGTGCGTATTGGTGTAGCACATGCTATTCCAGTTAAGAAAACATAAACAAACGCCCACACACAGTGTGGCGTAAAAGCTTTAAACGTGCCAACAAAACTATGTCACGAAAGCTTTTACGCGTATTATAATGAGCATTGTCTGAATGAGATAACGACCACAGTAGGCGCAACAGTTTTGAGCGTGCGCGCAGCACGGCAACACTGGGCGCTCTTAAGGCGCTTTCACTCTCTTACTGTCTCTCTTTGTTTGTCTATTGGAGCAACAGTTATAGGCGCTGCTGCTCCCACCCTTCGCGCGACCCAGACAAAGCCTTGCCGCTATGCTGCTCTACCTGAAATTGTTGGGGTCTTGCTCATACATACATAAATATGTATGCCAGTCAGAGTAGCGGCAGCGCAGTTGGCGTCGCAGCCTTGTGGAAGAGTGTATCGGTGTTTGGGCACCCAGGACCTACTGCGTGTTGCAGGCAGATGGCTTTCAGTGCCTGGATTGTTATTGCCGAGCTCACAACGTGCCAAGCGGAGTGCGCGTCTGTGTGCGACTAGTGTTGTAAAAGTCGTGAAGTTAAGTACCGTTTCGTTTTTGTATATTTAATAAATGGCTACGCGCGTGTGTGTGTCTGAGCTTTTTATTGTAGCCAAAGCCACGTGCGTTTATTAAAAAAAAAAAAAATTAAAAATGTTTCAAAATCCAAAGAGATAAGATTTTTACGTTTTGTTCGTGAAGCATACTAAAACAGCAGCATGTTTATGGAGCAATAAACTGTGTGAATTGCAACCATGAATTGGTATGTCCTAAAGATCTCATTCAGCCATTATGCATTCACAATTAATTCACAATAACATGATAAGCAAATAAAAAGAAAGAAAAACATATCAAACTTC
The DNA here is from genome assembly GCF_035044405.1 of Drosophila montana. Lineage (NCBI taxonomy): Eukaryota > Metazoa > Arthropoda > Insecta > Diptera > Drosophilidae > Drosophila > Drosophila montana. Next base: position 12,433,374 of record NW_026998620.1, on the reverse strand, counting down.
GATATTCAATTATGCGTGCCCTTGCACATTTTTCCCATTTTCCACGCCGTCAAGCTGTGTAGGATGACTCCGACGCCTTGCCCCTCCGTTTGGTGTCTGGTTCCCATAGTCTTTGGGGCCACTGTGCGTTGTCTGCTCAGTGCACATCCTTTAAGGTGTTTTGTGTCTGCTATGTGCCCTATCTGTTTTGCTTTCATCTTCAATTTCCTTTGCGCACTCGCGCGTTTCCATTGCCATGACCGTTGTCGCCAGCGACGGCATCTTGGCACATAAAATGCCAAGAAAATTACAACTTATTGAGTTGCAAAGCGCGCACACACACACACACACACACGCATATACATACATACACAGGGAGATACTGAGACATACTGCCCCCTCGGGAGCGTGCCACACTTTGGGGCAGCTTCCACGCGAATTCGTCTCAAGCATCTCCAGCGTTTGCATTTGCATGCCCTGACGAAAAACATCTGCACCCAAATGTGTGCGTATGTGTGTGTGTCTGCGTGTGTGCCTGGTACAGATGCTTAAAGCCATAGTTCAAGCAGCTCAAAATGTTGTAACGACTGCCTTGCCCGATAATAGCAGACAGACATTGGTAAAGCTGCAGCCGCAGTCGTAACCGCCAGTCTCTGTCTCATATAGGTGCCATAGCAATGATCGGCCGATAATCAAATTTCAGTATTTACTACCCTTTTCAAGATATCCCTGAAGCAATTATGACCTTTACAATGTTCCTCGCATATCTGCAAATACATAGGCTATATTTTTTAAAGAGCATTTAATATTTGATTCGCCGAGATTTTGCTGATATTAATATATAAATGGTTTTTAAGCTGTACAAAGAATTTAGCTCGTGAAAGAACAGGCTGTAACCTTTACTACCTTTCATACTTTAAAATACTATGATTTTTAACAAATAAATCAACTTATAAATTAATCAACTAATAAATTAAACTCTCAAAAACAAAAAAATTAATAAATGAAAAATAAATCCTGAATTCCATTAAGGAAACCGCGAAATAAATGTATAGTACTATACTTGGCTTCAGATTTGTGAGAGTGCGAACTATCTGGCAACGCTGTTGCTTAAGTCATTAATAAAAAAGCCGCTACTATTTTGACGTCGTCTACTACCATTTACACAAACTACCTTTTGCTGCTGCTGCCGCAGTCTGTGCCTTTTGCAACACGTTGCCATTAATACGTACTTCCCTTGACACTTGTGAGCCAATAAACTTGAAAAAGAGCAACAGTTGCCGCATACTGACACACTGACACACACACACACTTATATGTACATACATAGGTACACACATACTGGCATACAACACACAAGCGTTAGCCGAGAGCTGGCTTCGTTTTTCGCCCGAACAGCTGGCTCGCAACTCGCCTCGCAGTGGCAACAGCGAAACTTTGTTGAGCCGCACATAACGCAGATGTCCTTTGCCGTGACCGCCTCGCTCAGTTGTTTTGTTCGCATTCGCGTCGCGCCGGCTTTTCACGCAGCCAACGAAACGTACGTAAATTGAAAGGAGTGCCGCGGTGGCTTGGGTGGAAACCCGTTCGAACTGTTGACTGCACGCATGCTGTGATATGTTAATTTTCGTCTTTGGCAACACTTAGCAAACAATTAGTTTGTCAGTTGGGCGTGACACGCCCACACGCACTCGTACGTACGTGTTGCTGCCGCTGCTACAGCCAACGGCAAGTGAAAAGTTTTAATTGTTTGCGTATTTTCATTGAGAAACTTTCCCTCTGTGGTTGTCTGACTGTGCGTATGTGTGTGGCTGTGTGTCTTGTACTTAATATTCATGCTCGCCTCAACAGTTTTGATAGAAAGTTATGGCCCCCGACTGTCATTCAGCCTCGACATTATAATAATAAAGAAAAACTTGCTTGCCTTTTGTATTTAGCATTTATGTTTTTCTTTCGTTATGTTTCTTTTCCTTTATCATCATCATCATCTGGCTCTATTGCTTTTATTCTTTCTGATTCAAATCATTTAATGATTGCATTTTTATTCTGCTCCCGAACCGCTCTTCGGGCAAATAAGTGTTTTTTGTGCTATTTTTTACACTTTTCATTTCTGACAATGAACATTTTTTCATTTATCATTGCGACTGCAAAAAAGAAAAACATTCGTTTTGCATCTTTTATGAACTACAGCTGAAAGATTTTTACTCAAAACCGGCCACATACACACATTTTTTATTGTTGTGTTTGGATTTTATGTAAATTTACGTTTTTTCCCCCAGCACGAATTGACATCAATTCTGGCTGGTAATGCTTTAAGTGCTGCTTTAAAAGGTTGTTGTACTTGCCGTGTGCTACAAGGTAAAAGGAAAAATAAAATGACAGTAAAAATAAAAAATAATAAGAAATTGTTGCATACTTTTCGGGGCATGTAATAAATTGTTTTGTTTTGTCGTTTCCATTTGGTATTAGCATATATATATACGGCTTTAAATTTGTGGCTATATAGCCAACATTTTGTGGAATTTAATTATTCGTCGAAAGTTTCAGAAATGAAACTTTATGAACACACTGTTTTCTTATTTATCTAATTTTATTTTAAATTTGTGAACGAAAAAATAGATTTTATTGCTTTTCTACTACATTTTTCGCTCGCAAATTTGCTGGCTTCGGCTTAAGAGCTTATTCAAAATTCTTAAAATCCCTACGTTTTCATCAAAAATGCATAAACTTATGAATGCAACGCTGCATATACTTAATTTAATACAAATTTAATTTAATTACAAAAATTTTGTTTTCTTTATATAGACGTAAAGTAATAATTAAAAAGTATTTTCGTATAAATATGAATTTTTAATTTAATTCTAAATTTTCAATTTAAAAGCCATTTTATTTTCTCTAATTTAAAATTTCCGAGCGCTGCATAAAAATCCAAGGTTCAGATTTTGTTTGAATTTTATGCAAAAATCTATTCTTTAAGTTTTAAAAGTTCTTTAAAGCTTGATGAACTTTAAAGAGAAATCAAGTTTATTTGATAAATATATGTTATATGATATATTTATATAAATACTGATTTTTAATGAAACGACTTCAGCCTTGGCCATTAATTAATTTACATTTTTGCGTAACTCTGGTAACTAGATATGCTATGTATCGTCTTCGATTATCAATCCGACTGCTTCTGAGTATAGAAGGGGCTGGAAATAAAGCTGTTATATATGTATATTCATAGAGATATCTCTATATATAAAACTGTTTTGCCTGACTGTCTGACTGACTGACTGACTGATACTGCCCAAATCTTGTGACTTAGGAAGCTAAAATTTTCTCTGTAAAAATCGCGAAAAATTGTTTGTATGAAACTTTTTAATTTACCATCCTATCGCCTCAAACACATTTTCAGAGATCTTTGTTAAAATTGATTTAAAATGCTTTTTGAAATATCCCCTTGGATAGATAATGAGGCTCAAAGGTTTTATAAAGGAAAGTGTATTTGGCGGCTTCAAGATTCTCACCACACGACTACCATGGGCGGAAACCGTTGATTCCAACATTTGGTTCATTATTTTCAATCTTTATTTCAATCATATTTTCAAATAGAATCGGAGATCCAGATGATACGGGTAGCTTTTAATTTTCCACGGACGTGTATTTGGTAGAAGGGTAATATCTAAAATTTTAAGCACAACAATTTCCGCGGGTAAGGTTGGGCAATACCCGCTAGTCGTTATTGACATGTGAATGATCAAAATCGAAAATATCATTATGTCCCTTTACAAATAAAAAAAGCGTGTACAAGTCGCTATATCCCAGTCGTTATCATACCCATTAATAGTGTCTGAGGGTTATTCAGAGTTTATTTCAATTGTTTATAGCTTTTGGGTTCACCGTGAACTGTAATCGATGTGTGTGTGTGTGAGTGTGTGCGTGTATGTAGCAGCTGTAATTGCCACTTAAATGAGTAGCGTTGTAAATTTAATTTTGAACTGAAGTGAGTTGTACGAAAAGTGAACACTCAGTCAAAAAGTTGAATGCGAAAGTACATTTAGTTGAAAGCCAAAAACTTTTGCTTTACCGCCCAAATTTATATATGCCTTTCGGCCGTATAATTTGAAATGTTTGTGTGCGTGTGTGTGTGTGTGTGCGTGTGTTTTTAGAGCCCGTTTCTGACAGTCATTGCCAGCTGTATGACTTAACTTTGTGCACAGCATTAAGAATGCGAGCGAGAGACAAGCTTTTTAATTAATAATGTTGTGTATATATACACACACTAGCACACACACACACTAGCACACACAAGCACACACACATCTTAATCAACAGTAACTTTTCAGCAGGCAAGCAAAGCAAATTAATTTATTTAATTTTCTTAGTGTGAGTTAATTATGAAATTGCGATTGAATGGGATGCTGTGCATGTAATTAGCGCTTAATTAATGTGAAAATCGATTATATGGTAGCCTGAACTTTGCACTTGTTCCTAATGGCACACACACGCACACGCACACACACACACACATGAAGAGACAGGTCATTAGGTTTCGTCTGCTCAAATTTTGGGACAATAGACTTGGCAAACAATTTAAGGCGCGTCAACGCCCGTTTGCATGGGCGTGCCCATTGCGCCAATTAATCATTAGTAAGTGCAAAAATCAATTAAAATATATCACTCATTACTGCTCAAACACATTCGTCTCAATACTCATTTAGCAAGCCCAAGGTTTCGATATGCGAATTTTGCGGCCTTTTATTTAATTAGATTATTGTTCAATAACATTTGAAAGGGAATCTGCTTGCACCTGTTTGGGCGCATAATCAGCTCAAACAATACGGATTAGTTTCAATGCATATATGCACGCTGTTAATTTTGTAAATTGTAATGCATGTTTGCGTTTTGAATTGAATTGCCGATTGTTATGGATGTCATAATTGAAATTCCTTGAAATTCGATTTAACTAATATCACTAAAATCGTTGTGGTGTCGGCTGACCTGCCTCAATCTAATATTGTAATCCAATTGGCTGCAATATTTTGGTCAATTCTGTCACGGCATAACATCGAAAATAATTAATTGCTATTCTAGGGAAGATTGATTTTAAAGAACATAATAGATTTCCTAATAAACTAATTACTGTCCAATTTATCGAAATGAACAATGAGGATTTCGAATCATGTTGAAGCCCCTGACAATATGCTATAATATTATCTAATATTGTAAAAAGTAAATTTCTTGGCCACTTACAGTTTTTAATAGGATTTTTTGAATGAGTTTTACAACAAATATTATTTAAAGGCTTTCGGATCCAATCCAATGTCTATTTAGAATAAGTTGTGCAGTATTTATTTGTATAGGTTTAATTTAAGTTGTTCCTTTAATAATAGCACAATTTATGAAATCGCTACAAATCGTCAGTCAGCACAAACAGTTTGATATATGTAGATATGCGTATTAATAAAGCGTTTACGATTTATTTGGCTTGTTCTTGCCCTGGTAAACTAAATTATCTTGACGGAATCCTGTTGCCAGCATATTATTAATTCTATATATATTATTCTTTATCTATGTCAGAAACTTTTGGCTCTAATCTACTTTTTAGCTTACATTTAATGCAACAAACTCTTCCATTTTATACATATTTATTTTCTATAATTACGTACATAAGTTCCTATTTTTATGCCACTTTGTTTGGCTCATTGTGAATTTACAAATTTAATTACTTTTGACCTAGTTGTGTGCGCATTATAAAATTGCTGTCTATCAAAGTCACAACCAGTTGCTGTGGGGCTTTGATCTGATGCTGCATTTTCCACCCACAAACTAAAGTTGCGCATACGCCGCAAAAAAATATATCAATATTTTACGAAAAAATCCAACATAGCCAGAATGTTGCCTTGTTGACTTTCTGCCCACAAGGCGAATATTTTTTATCATTCACCAAAAAAGTTTCATTGTTGCGTGAGGCGCCTTCCCCTCCCCCTCCCCCCTCTGCACCAGCACAGCGCTGGCTGCACTGTTGATTTGATATAAAATTCATAAAGGAACGAAAAAAACTTGCCATTCTGACATGAAATAATCAAATTGTCACAATGCCGGCGGTTTGCCGTAAATTTCATTTTATGCTCATATTTCTGGCGGCAAACAAACACAAAAGCAACAACACAAAGCAAGCGAGTGCAAGGAATGCGAAAAGTATTTCCGAAACGCGACCTTAACATTGAACAATTTACATATTTTCTGTGTGGCCACCACGCGGCGTATGCGTAATGTATGCTGCGCTGTGTGGTTTACTTATGCTGTTACAGCTTATTGATTTGTGCTGCGTAATGCTGTGCATATTTAATGCTCCGCCCACGCTGTTTGCCAGCCGTTTATGCGCCTAAACATTTTGCCACTTTGCCCACAAAATTGACAAACAAATTTGCGTGGCAAACAAATTGCAGCGCATTCATCAGACGCATCTTTAAGATTGACAGGCGCAGGCCTCGCCCCCAGACAAATGGCCAGATACAGAGGCCACAGCCGCCAGCATCCAGCCAGGCAGGCGAAACAATATGAGCTAGATGGCCAGATACAGATACAGCACAGGCGCAGGATACAGATATCGATTTAATCATTAGTGCTCCTGCTGACAGGCATTGGTTTTGCGCTCCACCCCCCCCCCCCCCTCCCCTCCACCGCTCCCCTTCGATGAATTTACATTTTTATTGCATGGCACAAAACACTCGTGCCCCCAACGTTGCGGAATTTGCAGCGCATTGCATACAGCACTCCCATCCCCGCTCAATTGTGTTAATGCTTTTATGTTTGTTCGGTGTAAATAATTAGGCAAATTACATTGACCATCGTTTGGGTTTCGAATTCACCAAAACAAACAGCCGCCAATGATTGCCTAAAAATTACAAATTAATACAACCAATTTACGTTTAAATATGCTAATATTATGCCGCATACATTATTCATACTCTCATTATAGTTTTTGTTTTAATTATTTTTGTTTTCAATTTCATGGGACAGGCTCTGCAAGTAGGGAGCCGTTTTTATACCCTTGTGGAGGGTATTTTAATTTTGTCATGAAATGTGTAACGCACAGAAGGAGACATCTCCGACCCCATAAAATATACATATATATTCTAGATCAGCATCAACACTCGAGTTGATAAAGCCATGTCCGTCTGTCTGTCTGTTTCTTTGCGAACTAGTCTCTCACTTTTAAATCTATCGTCTCGAAACATAGGTCGCATAGGTCCGCCGTCTGTTGCCATAGAAACAATCGGTCCAAAGGTAGGTTTTTGTATAAAAAAATTTTTAGTTTATCACAATATCTTAACCAAACTCAGCATTTAGAAGTTTCATTATCAACATCGAATAGCTATATCATATAGATGTCATTGGAGCAACCGGTGGAAAATGAAATACTTATATTGAAAACTCTTTTGCTTATTAATATATCTAACCCAAATTCGGCATTTCTAAGTTTAACTATACCCCCTACATGTATGCAAAATCTTATCAACATCGGACTACTATATTATATAGCTGCTATATCAATGAAATGTTTAACAAACCCAGCATTTTCGAGCTATTCTCACGTATCTTCCAAATGGAATTGTTTACAAGGGTATTAAATCTTCGGCGTGCCGAAGATATCCTTATTGTCTCGTTTTTGTTTATTCATATTTTGCCTCTCTTTTGGCTTAAAGCACTTTTTTGTTACTTAAATCGCCTTTTGCATGGCTTCTTCTTGTTTTACTTCTGAAGAATCAGTATTTATATTTTTTACTGTGCAAGTTCTTGGATTTGATTTGTTTATGGCATCGCTTTTGGCTTCACATTTGCTTGTCAGCGTTTGTCTTTTTGCTGTGCTTCTACATTTTCCTTTATATTGCAATTTCTTAGATATATTTAACAATCTTCGCTTCTTCTTTGAAAACTGAACGTTTTTATTTCTTCTCTCAACGACCGTATATCAAATTTCTATTCTTCGCTTCAAGCTTTAACTGTGTAGTTTGTTTCTTGTTGACTATTGTCCCAAAACTTAGCTTAACTCTTTTCAGCTCTTCGCTTCTCCCTTGTCTTGCCCTGTGTTTGTTTTGTGTGTTTTTTGTTTGTTTTCAAATCGTGTCTTGTTTTACTTAAATAATTTCTTTTACATTTTGCTGCTTCGTCGTTTTCAGCTTAACAATTTTCTTTACTTGGAGCTTTCTTCCTTGTTTTTTTTTGTGTGAGATATTTAATTATTTTTGTTTTCCGTTTTTTTGCCTTACTTTTATGTGACTAATTGAATGTTGCTTCTCGCTTCATTTTTAAGTTCCCTTTGAATTTTGTTGCTTGATTTTGCTATCATTCGTGATTTTCACTTTGTTAACTTTTCATTTCGGTTCTTCCATCGCCTTTATCTCTTGCAACTTTTTCGCTTCTCAGTGTTAAGCTTCAGCCTTATTCGCTTCTCGCTTGAAATACGTTTCTCGCTAAAATTTTCGTTGAGCTTCGTATGCATGCAAATGTTTATATTCACTCGGGTCTTGGCTTTAATATTTTTGGTTACTTCACTCCTCAATACATTTGAAATTTATCGTACGATTTTGCTTCTCGCTGTGATTTGCGGTTTAGTCCTTTTATGTTATTTCTAACAATTCAATCCGGCCACATACAATTTGCCAGATTTGATCAAAAAGTATGTTTTCTATTTGTCCATATCATTTTTCAATAGTTTTCATTGGGACATGCATCAAATTTGCAGTGCATAAAATTCATTTGCAGGCTAAACGACTTTTTAAGCAGCTGTCGACTGTCGGCACGCATATTTCTTTAAAAGCTGACGTGAATTTATGACATGGTTACCCAACCTGGCTTGAACCCAGCCCAGTTCAAGCCGCAGCCTTTGCATCTGTGCGTGTATGCGTGTGTGTGTGTGTGAGTGTATTGTCGGTGACATTTAAAGATTGATGTTTTCTATATCCGCAAGTAATCTGCTAAGTTGTGTACGTACTCGTATTTGTTTAGCAGACGCTAGCCTCCCAACGTGCAACCCCGGCAATCTCGACAGCACTTTACCCCTTTCGCACCCGCGCTCTGTGGCTTTGTATGCACATTGTGGGAAGCTTTTAACTTCGCTTTATGCTTGTTTAATCACTCGAAATGGCATTGCATGCATTAAGCACTCGATCCAATGCAAAAAAGCTTTTAAATCAATTGCTTTAATTGGTAGGACCCGTTCATCCCTATTCATTGGCCCATTCTGATGCCGATTACTGGGCATACTTGCGCTTTTTTTGCGTATTTATTTTCGGGGCTTTGTTTGCGCAGACATTTTGATTTATGAGTTTACTGTTTGGGGCCCGGTACCAAAATTGAAATTTCACAAAAGTATATAAAAAAAAAAAAAAATGGTATATAAAGAGCAGCTCACAAACAACAGGCGCAGTGGGTCCTGCCAAGGCTTAGCCGTAATGACAAAGACAAGGCTGCCAGGCACTAAATCCTGTATACGCGTATACTTATCTACTATGTGCACAGATACATATTTATCTATATGTGTATGACTATGTGCTTGACTGTTAAAGCATAATTTTAATATAAAAATATGTGCGCCTCTATTATACCTTGGGGATAATTTTAGCATACGCTTCACGTACTTGCAGCGAAACACTAATGAGTCCGGAGGGGCGTAAACTGTTCGAGCGATGTGCGTGTGTGCGTGTGAGTGGCCCACATAATTATGTAGCTGCCATAGTTCCAAAGCATTTATCAAAAACAACTCAAACAATTTGCCAAATTAAAAGCTTCAAATTGTCTTGATGAATCGCTGCGCATGATTGATGCATGTCAGGTTTGAACTGTAAAGCGCTCAAATATTATATCGGTTTAGCCTAGATGGGAAAATTTTAAATTTTGAACTTTAAAATGTACGGCATGCAAATAGAAAACAATAGATACGCAAATTGCATCAGCTGATATGAGAAGTATTTACTTACCTAGCTAGTCAGCAAAAAGAATACAAATTCAACATCAACAAAAATGTGGCTGTTGGTTTTGACAGAAGCAACAACAGCCGGTGTTTTTTATGGAGAAATAAATTTTATTATACAAATATTTATCACCTATATATTAAGTTTAGTATTTGTTAGAAAAGTGTTTTTATTATTTTTACAGAAGTTACATGAGCTATGCGAAAGTTACTTTAACTGTCTCCATAAATAAGACCAAAAGAAAATCATGTGTAAAGCGTTTCTATTTTGCTCTTAAATGTTTAACATGTCGTTGCAATGCATGTTAAATTTTCGTTGAGTTCTAGCACGATGCTGTCAATAGCATAAGAACAGAAATACATTTTGACAACATGTAAAAGTGAGTGTTAACTTTAACAGCAGCGTCAGCAAGTTGCAATTTATAATATCTTGTAAAAATATATTCGATTTGTGCAGACAACATTTTAAAGTGACGGTTAACTTTGACAGCTGAATTAAGAAATGGTCTGTACATTTTAGAAGGCAGTTGCTTTTCAAAACATTTACTATTTAGTTAGAAAACAAAACAAAATTGGATTTTTTCAACATATTAAAGTGACAGTTAACTTTAACAACAGAGTCACCAAGAGGTGACATTACAATTTCTTGAAAAAATATTTTCGATTTGTACAGACAACATGTAAAAGTAAGTGTTAACCTGAACAGGAGAATCAGTAACGATATGTGCAGATGCGTCAAGGTGACTGTTAAATTTAACAGCTGAGTCAGCAAATGGGCTTTACATTTGAGATGACAAATTCGTTTAAAAATATGAACTATTTGTTAAGAAACAAAACAAAATGGAGTTTTGAAGTTTTAACTTTAACAACAGAGTAAGCAAGTGTTGTTGGGATAGAAAACAAAAAAAAGTTTGACAACATTTTAAACTGACTGTTAACTTTAACAGCGGAGTCATCAAATGGGCTTAAAAATTGAGCTTCCATTTTTTTTAAGCATGTTTATTATCGGTGCACTCAAAAGCATTATAAGCAGCTACTAAAGCACCATTAAGTTAAGCCAGTTAAGAGCTAACAAAGTTTAACTTCTATAAGCAAAAGCTTAGCATATTGGCAAGCGCAGACTAAAACTAACAACAGGGAACTGGTTTAACACTGCAAAAGCAGGTTAAAAACAATAAACGGCTTATTGGCTGCCATTTTTAGAAAATGTTTATAGAAACGAAACAAAGCGGCATTAGATTGGCACCAAAGCCAATTGTCCGATGGACCAGCAACAACAACTACACCCAGCTAGCAGCTGTGCGGGATGGGGTCGGGATAGGGTCGGGTGGGGTAGGATGGGATGGGTGTGTTTGTTATGCTCCCTGCTGCCAATCGATGGAAACATAACCAAATCGCATTAATTACGCTTCGACAATTGTTGTGCCACAAATCTTAAATGGCGTTTAGATAAAATTGTGACGGCAGAGTTTGAGGGCGGGCTGCTGTTGGCATTGCCTGCTACAACCTGGCCTGATTGAGCCACTGCCGTATTGCAATTTCCGGCACTGCAGCAAATGCTTAATTAAATGCCAAAGAGACTATGCAATGCTCTGTCCGATCCGCTTAACTTATTAAAGCAGCAAAACACACACACACACGCACACAGAGGCAACACGTGCTGGCATAGTGAAACAGCTCGACTGCATCTAAAGCCGACTCGTGGCTATATTTGACCAACCCTGACGCCTGTGAGCTCCACTACATTAGCATCGTTATGAGCGCAGTCACAAAGAAAATAACGAGTCCGTTGAGCAGTTGCTGCTGTTGCTCTTGGCCATAATTCGCCGCCCTGTGTGGCATTTAATGAGCGGGGTCAATGTTATGCAAAATTTGGCCCAGCTGCAGGCTGGCTGCCCATTACCAGCACCACCAGGCCCATAGCCCACAGACCACACACAAACCTCAGGAGCTGTCTCTGAGGAGCAACCAGTTGCCTGTTGCCTAGCTATTCCTTTCGCCTGTATGTGTGTGTGTGTGCGCGCACACAACTGCCGCCTGTCAAGCGCGTCATTAACGTGCGCAAATATTTACAAAGACTGTATGCCTGCGTGTGTGTGTATGCGTGTGTGTGCCGTGTGTGTTTAGTTTGTATTAGTGTGAGAGCTGCTGAAGTGTAACCAGCTGCCATTTTTGGGCGCATTTTTCGCACAAAGGTCAAAGGTTTACCACAGATGCTGTCTCTCATTTTATTCCAAATGCCTGATTTCTGTTGATACACAAGAAATGTGCTCAAAAGCTGCCAAGGTTTTATGAGTTGTTATGAATGCAGAACAAACACTATATAAATTGATGGGTATGACATTTAATTGTTTGCACTTGCTCTCATTCTCTTCTGTGTCCTTCCATGCACTAATCATGCATTTGCTTTGTATAGCGTAGGAATCTATGTGTTCGTAAGGAAAGTAAATAATAGAGCATATCATGAAGAGATGTCTCCTAACCAGTTGTCAAATTCAACCACTTGTCAGTAAACTATTCCAAAAGACTTTAAAGCAGGCTAACCATTTTATTACAGAAATATAAACAATATAATTAACTAAAGCATTTGGCATACAAGAGGTTCAGAAGGTCAACTTATTTGAACACTTGTCGAATTTTACCTTTTGTCAACCTAAAATTCTCGAAGGAGATTCAAAGGCTGAATAATATTTTGGAACAATTTAGGCAATTGCAAGCAATTTTAATATTTCAATTGCTTGTCAAATTAACTTTATGTTCTACTGCGTCGTGGCATCCATTAAACCCATTATTAATTTATTTAACACTTAAATTTGTTTGGAAAATAAACGACACCCAATTGAACAGAATTGAACACTTGTGCCTTTTCAATTTGCCTCAAATTGATTTCCAAATTAATTAATCCGTTTGCGCTTTTGAATAAAAAACATAAAAATGGCCAACTGCTTAACCCACGCTTGCCGTTTGGCATTCTCAAGCGTTTTCATTTGATGCACTTTGACCTACATTTACCGTTGAGCTAGGCGGACGAGCAGACGGACGCAGCGTTCTTTGTGTTCTGAATAAATCATACGACGTGTGTGCCACAAGACCGCTGAATAAACACGCCAGCACACATACGGACACACATGCCTGGATGGCCACACGCAAATACACACAAACGCGCTCATACATTGTCAACTGGCGTTTGTTCATGTGTGTGCCTGCGAGTGTGTGTGTGTGTGTGTGTGTGCGGCATAAAGTTGCCAGCTGGCAGCAGACGGCCGTTTATCCCGTGCATCACTTTGTCATACGCAGTGGCCTGTACCAAGTTTTATGTTCCTGTAGCTCTCAAGGGATGCTGGGGGACAAAAAATTAAAAAACTATTCGAGTATCCAGACGACGGCTTGTACTGAAACTCTACAAGTTTATACACGTTTTTAAAAATGTATATAATATCCTAGAGCATGCAGGTCCATAAAAAAGTAGACAATCTGTCGTATAACCATGCATCGAGGCTTAGTTACAAAGTTCAAATCTTGATTCGCCAATTCGCAATTCCATTTATAGTCTTAGAAAATCAATCACTTTTTTTTATTATTTGCACATTTTTTTTATAGGTATTTCCCATAATTTCTGCTATACAAAATATGCATCAAAGAAAGAAAAGAAAACTATTTTTCTTGAATTTGTTTTGGTTTGAGTCTAGCTTTGGCATTTATTAAGGCAATTGTAAAAGCCTGATAGTCAACCAGACTGAGGCCTGTTAAGATTCATTTGATAATTTAATTAAGGTTTGCAGCCTTCTTGCCAAATCCTAGCAAGCGTGCTTAAACCATTTGAGTGTAATACACACACACATTTTGCTTTGGTACCACTGTGCGTATTGCAGTTTTAATGTAATTTTCCTCCCATTTTCTTCTGCAAGAGCAACTCTAAAGTTACATCTCTCTTTGTTGTTTTTTTAATGCTGAACTCAACGTTGATGAATTTTATACAGGTTAAGTGGTTGGGGTCCACCTTCGTGGTGGCTGCTGGTTGTGGCTGCTGCTTTGCCCATATTCACTGTGGATAAATATTTGTGCGGCTTCTGGTACACTTAACCTTTTGCTTGCGTGTGGTCTGCAGCTATAGCCATATAGCTGGCGGCTGGCAGCTGGGAGCTGGGAGCTGGGTTCTGTTAGCCGAGGCACTTCCTTTGGGTCATTATCGTGCCAACGAAGCTTATAATGTTGGGCAATATGTTGCCGGCTCCAGAAGCTATTTTCAAATATTTATGCTAGTCATTTGTATGCGTTCGATTTGTTGTCGCTTCCGGTTTGCCCCATCGGACATGCTCGACTATTTTTGTAAGTAGCTCAATTATTCAACTACTCATGCGAGTGCATATTTAAGCAATCCGAATGCCTCGGAGCCAACTCTCAGCCAAGTTTGACTGGCAAATCACGTGCAGCACAGTCACAAATTCATTTGGCCAGCTCAATGCCTAATGCCATGTGCAATGCCCAATTGATTGCCGGGCTTTCAGCTACCGATTCGCCGAGTCCTTACAATTAGATTACCTTGACATAAAATCGATGTATTCCAAATTAAACTGCCCTCAATGTGCCGCCTTGAGCTTGTTAATTTGTCCAAGCACTTAAAGTAAAATCTAAATATTTCATGATCATTTTATATAGCAAAAATGATCAAGCATCTTGTTTAAATCAATTTTTACTTTTGTTATTTGAAGTTTGCATTAAAAACACATTCAAGTTATACTTGTTTAATTTATTTTATTAAATTGTACACATCTTTTTTAAAGAGCGAGCCTTTTAATAAATAAACGCAATTAAAAAGAAAGTTTAGTTTTCAGGCAAGTATTTACTTGGCTAATATGTGAGAGTCATTCACGATGCAAAATTCATAAATCCATTAGCGAAAATGCGATTTAATTTATTAGATTCTGATAGCCTTGCAATTTCTTTTTGTGCAAAACAATGTGAGCTCTGTGACTTTTGATGGCAAAAAGTTGTTCATCTTATTCTCAGTAAACAAAGCAAGTAAACTTTAGCGCAAATTTTCTGAGATGCTGAAATAAAATTGATTTAGCGAATTAAGTTTTTGCACAAATTTTGTTTTCTGGCAACACTTAAGATTTCACACATCAACAGCAAATAAAGAGCGTTGCAAGCAATGTGCTCATAGTTTTCATTTAGTTGGAGAATCCTGGGAAGGACTTGGTTTTAAAAGTATAAATCAATAAGTCGGAGAAATAGAAGCAGTGCATCTGAAAAAATATGAAAATTTGTAAAAGTGGTCTAGGCAAGAGTAGTCGAGGTAAGATAAGTGGAGATAATTTATATTCAGTTTTAATGATGATGATCTGTCAAGTTGTGGTGTCTCTTGATCTACAATTTCATCGAGGTATGATCTTTATTGATTTAAGGTAAACTAATATGTACTTTATAGGTTCGGAGGAACGCTACCATATTTATTACATCCTCCTTTACCTTTTATTAGTATTTCCCCATTTCGGGGGTTAACAAACAAAGTTTAGTAACACGCATTTCTATTAAAAAAACATTATTGTTTGCCTTTAATGGTAAAAGCTCCAATGCGTGCTTCGATTTTATCTCAAATTGAAGCCATAAATGCGAATGTGCCGCATTTCTTTATTTGACGAGGCTTCCGCCCACTAAAATGTTAACTTGCGCACTTTGCGTCCCCCCAGGCGCCCCGTTGGAGCCCCAAGGTAGATCTTTGAGTAGTCCACGCCGTGGCACAGACAAGCTTGTCGACAAGCTCTTGACACCAGCAAGTTACCCATAGATACTTTATGTATGGGACCGGTAACAAGCTGTGCATGTGTGTGTGTGTGTGTGTGTGTATTTGTAGTCATGCCTAACGCTTATTTTATAGTAAGTAATGTATGCGACGTTTTGAGCAGAGCTTAAGGCGTTATATATACATATATGGGGCAAGCAAGGGCAGACAAGCGCAACGGCGCTGCACACAGACGTTAATAACTGTGTCACACATACACACACACACGCACTCTCTTACACACATAGTTAAACAAAGTGTGTCTATATTTGTTCGGCTTTTTAGTGTACGACTTGTCAATTCGGTTCTTATTTCTATTTAAACAGATGCAGTTTTGGTTCTTTTTTATACCCTTGCAGAGGGTATTATAATTTTGTCGTGAAATGTGTAACGCATAGAAGGAGACATCTCCGACCCCATAAAGTATATATATTCTTGATCAGTATCAACAGCCGAGTTGATATAGCCATGTCCGTCTGTCCGTCTGTCCGTCTGTCCGTCTGTCTGTTTCTATGCGAACTAGTCTCTCAGTTTTAAAGCTATCTTTATGAAACTTTGCAGAAGTCCCTCTTTCTGTTGCACGCAGCTCATATGTCAAAACCAGCTGGATCGGACCACTATATCATATAGCTGCCATAGGAACGATCGGTCGAAAAGTAGGTTCTTGTATGAAAAACATTTTTGTTTATAAAGTTATCTTTACTAAACTTGGTATTTATTAGTTTTACTACGTTCCCCATATATATGCAAAATCCTATTAAGATCGGACAACTATATCATATAGCTGCCATAGGAACGATCGGTCGAAAATTAAGTTTTTGTATGGAAAATTTTTATGTTTTTCAAGATATCTTGACCAAACTCGGTACTTATTAGTTTTACTAAGCTCCCCATATATATGCAAAATTCTATTCAGATCGGGCAACTATATCATATAGCTGCCATAGGAACAATCGGTCGAAAATTAAGTTTTTGTATGGAAAATTTTTATGTTTTTCAAGATATCTTGACCAAACTCGGTACTTATTAGTTTAACTACGCTCCCCATATATATGCAAAATCCTATTCAGATCGGGCAACTATATCATATAGCTGCCATAGGAACAATCGGTCGAAAATTAAGTTTTTGTATGGAAAATTTTTATGTTTTTCAAGATATCTTGACCAAACTCGGTACTTATTAGTTTTACTAAGCTCCCCATATATATGCAAAATTCTATTCAGATCGGGCAACTATATCATATAGCTGCCATAGGAACAATCGGTCGAAAATTAAGTTTTTGTATGGAAAATTTTTATGTTTTTCAAGATATCTTGACCAAACTGGTACTTATTAGTTTAACTACGCTCCCCATATATATGCAAAATCCTAATTAAGATCGGACAACTATATCATATAGCTGCCATAGGAACGATCGGTCGAAAATTATGCTGTTGTATGGAATTTTTTTTTGTTTTTCAACAATAATCTGACCAAACTCGGCATTTATTAGTTTTACATGCTCTCCACTTATGCAAAATCTTATTCACATCGGGCTACTATATCATATAGCTGCCATAGGAACGATCGGTCGAAAATTAAGTTGTTGTACGGAAACCTGTTTTGTTTTTCATGGTATCTTAACCATACTCGGCATTAACTATTTTCCCTGTGCTTCTTAGAATCGGGCAAAGCACTATAAGCATTTTGAAAAGGTTGGGTCTGCAAGGGTATTAAATCTTCGGTGTGCCGAAGATAGCACTTCTTTCTCGTTTAAATACATTTTGAAGAGTTTTTATGCCAAAAAAGAAAATGTTGGTTAATTTAAGATCATCATCATGTTTTTAAGCAGTGCATTAAGGAATCTATATAGTGAAGCTCATAGATTGCAGCAAAAAAGAAGCTTTATAATTTTCTTAACTACTTGTATATTTATGTTAGCTTTAAAGAACTCTGAAAGTGTTGAGTGGGTTAAAGTGGTATAAAAATGGATTTCGAATGTGATTCAAAACCGATTTTCTGGCAGTACTTGATAGATTTTAATGTTTAACTAGGTTTTAAACAACTAAGTTAAAGCTTTGCTTATGTTATGATAAATATAATAGGACTAGCGGGTATAACCCGGACTTGCCCGTGGCACGTATGTTATAAAATCAAAAAAGCTTTGAAAATTATTTTAAAACTGATCTGACGGGAATCAAACAACTTTTATGCAAATCGGAAAACTCTTAAAATTCACCAAAAAAATCTTAAAAATGCATTTTCACCGAAGTTTAGATTTTGCGAGAAATGTGAAACACGTCTCTAATGATTTTGTTATAGATCTTTGGAAATAAATTTGAACACAAAACGTCATCCACCAAATCTTCGACCCCCATTTGCACACCTCAAATGAATTTGAATATAGATCTTTGAAAATTAGTTTGGGGCCGATCGGATGGTAAACAAAAAACTTTCATACAACCGTTTTCCGCCAATTTACCACTGTTGCGGGTGGAATTTTCCAAATCGTCGGAATACGTATTCATTAAGTTCTTATTGAGAGATTTGAAAATAAGTTTGAAGCAAATTGGACAAAACTTAATACTTCGCACAAAAAATCTTTAAATCGCATTCCCCACGAAGAAGTTTGAATTCTGCGAAAAGTGTGAAACACGTCTCAAATGATTTTTCATATAGATCACTGGAAATGAATTTGAGTGCGAAACATCACCCACCAAATCTTTGACCTCCATTTCCACCAAGGAGGAATGGATTTTTCAAAAAGTGTGAAACACCCCTTAAATGAATTTAAACATAGATCTTTAAATATGAATTTGGGGCCGATCGGATGGTAAACAAAAAACTTTCATACAACCTTTTTCCGCCAATTTACCACTGTTGCGGGTGGAATTTTCCAAAATCGCTGAAATACGTACTTATTAAGTTCTTATGAAGAGCTTTACTAATAAGTTTGAAGCAAATCGGACACAACTGAAAACGCCGCCCAAAAAATCTTTAAATCGCATTCCCCCCGAAGAAGTTTGAATTCTGCGAAAAGTGAGAAACACGTCTCAAATGATTTTTCATATAGATCACTGGAAATGAATTTGAGCGCGAGACGTCACCCACCAAATCTTTGACCTCCATTTCTACCAAGGAGGAATGGGTTTTCCGAAAAGTGCGAAACACCCCTCTAATGAATTTGAACAAAGATCTTTGAAAATAAGTTTGGGGCCGATCGGATAGTAAACAAAAAAGTTGCATACAAACGTTTTTCGTGATTTTTCCACACTTGCGAGTGGAATTTCCCGAAACCCCGTCTTAACGTGCACCTACATCACATAAGGTAACTACAGTGAAAATTTCAGCTTCCTAGCTCTTATGGTTTGGGCTGTGCGTTGATCACCAATTAGTCAGTCAGTCAGTCAGTCTGTCAGTCAGGACAAACAGTTTTATATATAGAGATAAGGGGCGATGCCTTTTCGTGGAGTGTGTGCCGCACAGAAAAGTAGGCTTAGGTTTGTGGTTTTTTCGAGTTTTTGTTGCTTATAATTCTGAATGGGTTATAGGTAAGAAATAAGAACAAGGGCTTACAAATCTGGAGTCGGTAGCCAAGTCTGTTGATAAAAGAGTTGAGAGATTATTGAAATGGACATTTTTAATTTATTAATTTTTCTTTTTACCAAATTTAGCTTTTTTTTAAATTTCCTGTTATTTTGAAAACAACTTAAATTAAATTTATATGAAAATTTACAATACTAAGTCTACTATTGAGTCTATTATTGAAATAGACAACCTGCAACCTTATGGCTGTTGGCTACTATAACCAACATTGACTCAAGCAGGCCAGTAGAAAATTTAGTATAAATAAGAACTGTATTTATGCTTAATGAACTGATGGAAATGTGCTAAAGGACTAGTTTAATAAAGCTTTGTGGTTAGATTTTAGACATCATTTATTACTCTTGCTAAGCAAGTTTATGTCTAGATTTATTTATTTTAATATAAAACTACAGTGTGCCATAAAAATAACCTGAAAAGTTAAATACTTTACTTACATTTAAATGTAATTGACTTATTCAACAGTTGGTTGACATTTATGGTAACCCTAATGTGTATTTTGCATGTCCTTTGACACAATTCTTTCGATATCTGTATTGAATATGTGTTTGTCAAGTGTTTTGCATTTGGTTTTACATTTATTTTGTATATTTCTTTTTTGTTACGTCTGTTGTGCACTTTTCATTTGGCATTGCTGTCAACGCTGTCAACATAGCTTCCGAGGCTTTGGCATTGACCCTGTCGTATTTGCACAGATTCTACAATGTTGATGCTCGTATACATACATATTTGACAATGACACTGAAATGTTGGCTCTATTTCCATACGTTTGTTTATTCATGACATCCGCTTCTGCGTACCAGGTTTGATGTCGACTGGGAGTACGGCCAAGGGGGGGTACCACATGTCGTATGTGCAATATGCATTTTAATTTCAGAGTAGAAACTTTTAACCTGGCGGAGCAGGATGATGCTAGTTGGCCTTCCTGTTGCTGTCTGACTGTTAGTTGCTAGCTCAAATTGATTTGTGTGTGTTTCGAGTCTAATTCAATTATGAGCAACTCATCTGCCACTGAGTGGTCCATTGTGTTCGTCAGCCTCTAAAAATAGGCCAGTTGCCTGCATAGAGAGGGAGAAAGAGTATTGTTATGTGAGACGAATAAGAAGTGCTCTACACTATAGTCGGCGAGTGTACTTTCATTTATTTAATACGTTTGCCTGTCTGTTGCACATTGCGTATACGTAACGTGCGCACCATTTAAACTTCAGAACGTGTAAATTAATAAGGATGCCACATCAGCTCGTTACTTCACACCCCGCCGCTCATCATTGTGCTGCACTTATTGCATGCGTGTGCATTTTTCATATTTGCAATAAGATAAACGCTGTAGCAAGGATGAGCCACAGACTCGCTGCCCCCGGGCAGACAGATCGCAAGTGCTTAATTACATTTGCACCGCACGCAGCCGGCGAGGCTTTTGCACATGCGATGCTGCGCATCCATCATCGAGGTGCCAGGATAATAGGCAGCTGGCTCTATCGTGTCCTGGCCTGTCCTGTCCTGTCCCGTCCTGAGCCCGTGTCCTGTTTTCTGTGTACCGCCTCTGCTGGATGCCTGCCTAAGCATCCAGTCTCGAGTGCGGAGCGTTGCGTTTGGTTGCCTTTCAATTGATATCGCATGTCTTTGCCGTCAGTCAGCCGTTACGCACACACACCCACACATCCACACATCCACACACCCTTACACCCACACACTTGTACACACGGCATATCCTTCGCGTAACTCTATGGCATTTTCAATTTTCAGTTGTGTTCATCCACCTTTTTGTTGTTGTAGTGGGCGCAATGTTAGGTAACGTTTCAGCTGCGACAGCAACAGCCACTTCCTCTTTAATCATGCGAGCTTGTGTGTGCATGTGTGTGTGTGTGTGTGTGTGTGTGCGTGTGTGTGAGAGTCGATAAAGCTGTTGGACTTTGCATGCAAGCGCTGCTTGTGTGTTGCTTCCATTTCCTTTTCCTGCCCCCACCTTGCCCATGCTCGTGCTTATTGTGTGAGGTCCTTTTCTGCCGTTTCTGTCGCCACAGTTAAACTGTCATTGTCATTTAAATGTCTTTTGACTGTTGCTGCTGTCATTGTTCTTTCAGTTGTTGTAACTATGTAAGGCACATGATGGCCATACCCATACAGACGCACTCACGAGTGCCCACACATTCATCGCATTAAATTACAATTTTTTCCAACTGAATGCTTTTCTGATAAAGCATAATTGTGTCTGCGTGTGTGCGTGTGTGTAGGAAGCTGCATTCCTAGTAGTTTTCAGTTTATTTATAACATTTTAATTAATTCTACAAAGCCATGAAGGCAACACTGAATTGCTGGGATATTCGTAAAGCATTCCAGCTTTCCAATCAAATATGTAACACTGAACATAACTTGTTTCTGCTCGAGTGCTCGAGTCAAATATTATTTTTAGACGATTTTTAGCTATATTTATATTGCTTTCTGAATTTTCTCCAAAATTCTGCACACACCTGAGATTGCTGGAAATATTTTATATAAATTATTTATAATGGAGGGTATTAGGAATTGCTTAGGAATATTTCTTTTATATCTAGTTTTACATTAAAAGCGACCTTCAGAAGTTGTGGGAATCTAAAATCGCAGAAAATATTTTTTAATTATTGCAAAATTCCACTGGATAAGAGCAAGATTTTCCGGCAACCGCATTCGAGTTTGAACAAGCTTCTGAACCAGACTACGCTTAACAAAAACCAGCTGAAAGCATCATTAAGTGAACAGTCAACAAAATTTTGCTTCGTGGAAACTTACTATGGCTTCCCACCATGCCATTAGCATTAATGAAAAAAGACACCACCTTTTAGCTTACATTTTGTTCATCAACTTTTTGTTATACCAGGTAATTATAAGAGGGAGATATTTCAAATGAAAATGTACTTATGAGATTTTTGGGAATTAACATCTGTATACTATCCATTACCGAAGGTGCCTGATCAGCCTTCGCTGGACGACAGGGTGTTAAAGATATTATACTGCGATATAGCTTTTGTGCCATGCCATTTTGTAATTATTTTTGTATATATTTATTGATTATTTTATTTATTTTTGTTTTTTTTTTTGGTAGAAACTAAAGTTTTTTTTAATTATTAAAACATAAAATAAAAGCCTTCAGTGCATTGTGTATATATTGTTTATATTGTTTTTGCATATTTATGAAGTTTTTTGTTTGATTTATCGATAGCAGCAAAGCTTTTTATTTTTTGTTTAATACTTGTTAATTTGTTAGGAATGCATTAACAACAGCATATATTTGCAATTAAATATGCTTAACCATAATTTAACAGTTGTCCCATTTTTATCACAATTTATCATTTGGTTTTTGTTTGACATTATAATTCACTTTTAATGGAAGCCGAAAAATACACGTGTGCGTTATCAGATATTAGAAAGACACACACAGGCACGCCCACACACATACACATACACAGCAGGGGAACTGACTAACTAAGCTTCATGCTAGCTGTTGCTGCCACAAGCACCCGCCAGGCACCACCACATCAATATTTGTGTGGCAGCCACATGCTGTGGGCGTGTTTTGTGTGTGTGGGTGTTTGTGTGGGTGGCCATATTCAATATAACCAGTATTGAACTATATTTCCTTTGAGCCGCCAAGCAGTTTGCTCGATTTCCCAGCAGCTGCTTTTCCCTGTCGTGCTTTGATATTTTGCTATTTAAAATTGCACTTCTGGGAACCGGCAATACCAAGTGCTCAATAGCCACAGATTGCATTTATCCAATATTCATGGTTAGAAGTTATCTTTTTCCATGAACGCTGAAAGCCTATAATATGAAATCTACCAAATTCCAGTCCACTTATGCATTTAAGCTCGATAAACAGATTTTATGATTAGATGAAAGTGCGCACCAAGGTAGGCAGCACTTCTTGCAATGCGTTGAAAAGACAAATCAAAATAACAAATTAACTTTTATCAACAGGTTTAAATGCAGCGCTCGAGGGAAGTTAGTTGAAATGTCAGATGAAAGCTCTATTTAACAGTGAAGATGGCGACACTGATTTGTATTCTCAGTAAAAATGTAAAAAATTGTATGTCACAGATGAGAGCGAAACAATTTGCATAATAATTATTGCGTGCATTCCGATAAAGTCCGAATAAGTAAAGTAAGATCTTGATTAAAAACATGCCTTTTGGACTTAATACTTGTTGAATCAGAATCGATCCCATTTGCTCAATTTGTGATGGTGCAAACTTATATATGAAGCGATAACTTGACTTTATTCATCTTAGATATTTTATCTACATTTTATTAGCTCGTCTAAATTAAGTCCGATTGTAGAGAACATGGAATAGAAAATACAAATGATTGATTTTCAAGTTGACCCAAATTGTGGCTTTTTGACCAATTTTGATAAAAATGTACAATTGCCAGAATCTAAATATATCTTTTCTATATATATATACGTGTCTTATGAATATCTGAACTTATTTATCCGAGCTTTCCAATTATACTTTATAGATAAGCCAAAAATTCCTTAAAAGCTTTGTGAAAACCATAGAATAAATTGGCCAATCGATAGTCCTGGTTCATGTGTGGGTGTGTATTAGGTTATTGCTTACTTTTTTATGTATTTGACCTATATAATAACTCTACAGAAAATATTTTAATTCAGTCACGAAATGTGTATCACACATAAAGTGAATATATTACAGTCTGTCCATTATAGACCATTAAAACAGTCCCAATGGCTTGGCCCACGGTTAGATTGTCGTACTTTCAACAAATTTAATAAAAAAAAAACAAAATATTATTTAATAAATGAAAATTTAATAAAACTCGAAATACTATCAAACAACAAATCTTCCATATATTCGGCGTGTCGAATACGAGCTCTACTTAATTAATAATATAAAAAAAAATCCATATTTTATATTTTTCATATCTTTATACAGATTTTAGGTTGACCCCAAAAGAAGGCAACACAAGTTATGTGCTACTTTGTGCGTTGCGGGACATGTAATTAGGAAAATAATATTAAATAACACGTCAGCAATAGTCAGAGCAACAACAACAGCCACAACTGTAAGAACGGCAACAATTACCACAGAAATAAGCAGCAGCCGAATCAGCTTATTGGAGTGTGTGTGTGTTGGGAACTTGCGGTTGACAGCTGAACAGAAAAGAGGAAACCCACACACACACGCATACACATCCACGCACTAAAAAACACCAGAAGAAAAACTCAAAGCACGCACACACAGGCATGTCAAGTGGACGCAGTGCACGCCTACCGCCCACGCCCACGCCCACGCACAACGCCAACAACAAGCACCGTGTGGCAGCAGCAACAGCAGCAGCAGCAGCAGCAGCAGCTGCCGGTGAGCCCAACAGCAACAACATGTTGCAATACAGCAGCGGCAATGCAACAGCCAACGGGAGCGCTGCGTCGGCGTCGGGCTTAGGCGTAAGCGGCCTTCAAATGGGCATGAACCTGACCATGGGCAGCATGTCGACTGGCGTTGTGCCCGGCGGCTATAACCTTGGCTCGCTCTCCGGGGGCTGCAGCATTTCAACCAACGATGCGGCAACGGAGAGCATACCGGGCGAAACCATCGATGTGCTGGGCCCCGAACTGGCGGTGGCAACCTCGCAGGTGCTCGAGAATTTGTCGGAGAACGAGCGCAAGATGATAATCGAGGTGCTCAATAGGGACGAGTCGGTGCGGCAGCGTGATGCTACCAGAATAATGTGAGTACCAACTACGCTCAACAGTCTCTAATTAAAAGCTTCCAATGCGATGGCTGTATGATAAACGTTTCGCTTTCACATTGAAATGAAGAATGCTTGTTCTGAATGAACTGTTATCATTTTAAATAGAACTTTTCTTTGATTTTTCATTTTTTTACTAGTTCACCTGTCCGTCTGTTTGGCACTATTCAACCTACAGACTTGATATTTGGAATATATCCTGTACGCTTCGCCCACGGGGGCATGGTAAATCGATAACATTTATATGTTCCCCAGTATAAGAGCGAGAGCAATGAAATTCGGATTAAAGTCAGCCCAAAAGCTCGTTTTAAAAAAGTTTTGCATACAGATTTATCATGATTGAAGCTATTGCTGTACTGTAAAGGAGTATGACACAGTCGGTTACACCCGTCTGCAACACTCTTATTTGTTTGTTTCTTTCTCGAATCATCCCTTTGATAAGCGCTATATCAAATATAAACGGGCGAAAGTGCATTTATTTCCAGGAAAAGCTCTGACTGGATTTCACAAGGGTTTTTTTTCATTCGAGGTTTTAAGCAGGCGCTGGCTAAGCAGTTCGTGTTAAGCCAGGGGCTTTCCACGCTTTGCTTTGCAGTTTTCCTGAATTCCTCGTTATCGGGCTGCAAATATAACTGAAACTTATCTATAGATGAAATGAAATGAGGAATAAAAAACAATTCGGATGAAAACGCATTGCGCAAGTGCAGTCCTTTACATTTCTGATCCGGGAACGGACATCAATTGGCATATTAGCCCGAAAGCTTAACTATCTCTTAAATCGCCTTATAGCAAGCACTTCATTTTATAGCTGGACAAGCAGGCTTTCCGGCGCAGGCATAACACTTGGGTTATTGCCACTTCTCGCAGCAAGGTAGCGAAGCCACATTGGATATAAAAACCAGGCAATACACTGTACCTGATTTCGAGGCCAACTTTAGCTTCTGGTCATTGCCAACGCTTTTTCATGTATGCAACAGACTCTGCCAAGTCCAAGCGGCTTATATCAGGGACTTGTGACTTATCGTTGTTTATCAAGAATCTTTAACAACTGATTCTGGTAGATCACATAGCTGTCATTATATACACAAAACTCTATTATATTAGCCTGTCTGAAATCTTGACAGAAAAAGAGTTATAACCATTTTGCAGGGGAACACATGAGTCGCTATATTCATGTTTATCTGAAGAAGATAGATACTTCAAATTTCGTATGAAGACTCTCCAGTTTCTTTGGGCGCAAGATATTTCTATTTTTACCATGCAAGAAAAATTATTAAAATACTTTACTCCCGATTTTTGGTATAGGAACTGCGAGCTGTGTAACTTCTAGTCGGTCACCTCCGACTAGAGCACTCTTATATGTTATACTTGCTAATTTGATTGAGTTCTTTTAATTTAAATAACTTCAAGCAATAACGAAAATTAAATACATATGTAATTTTCCTATCAGAGATTTTGTGTTACCCGCTACTTTTTTCATAACGCTCCCGCATTGGACACACTGTTGCCTGCAACTATTCTGCGAATCTTTGCTACCTTTTAACTTTTATGTAAACTCTATTAAAACCCACGAGCTAATTGAACCACCGAACTATACGTATTCGACACGCCAAATATGTTTTCTGTTTGTATACTCTGAATCCTTTCAAAATGGTCAGAGGGGTATAATGGTTTCGTACAAATGTATGTAACAGGTTGAAGAAAACTTTTCCAATGTGCTCTTGATGCAAATTAATAGCCAAGTCAGTCTGTCTGTCCACATACGAACACGTCTATATCAGAGACTAAACAAAGTTTAAATTTTCAACGGACGTCCTTTTAGTGCACGAGAATATGGTGTTGATTTTAAATTATTGATAACCCGCCCCGTTTTCACAAAATCTATATAAATCGATATCGTTCTGCAGATATTTTATACTTTATCTGTGAGCTAATAAGAGCTAGAGGCAACAAATGTTGGGGCTTACCAACGTTTACCACAAAATAAAAAATAAAAAAGGTCTGAGATATATTCTTGAGCATTAGTATTAACATACTTTTGGATGTCATATTTTTGCCGTGCAAATTTCATATAGATCGGACAATAAGCACCGAAGATATTCAGGAACGCATTTCGTATACACGCAAATGGATAAATATATGTGTATTTACGTATAGAAGGAAACTAGACGGTTTGTAAAGGCAGCTCAGGGTTCAGGGTATCTCCTAGTCGGGCACTGCCGACTAGAGCACTCTCACTTGTTTCGTGTTTTTGTTTGTTTTTTCGTTTTTAATTAAATGTCGAACAAAAAAATGCTGTGGAAACAGAGAACTGTTTGAAGCTGAACAGCAGCTGCAGCACACAAAGCCACACAACCAAAAAAGCTGATGTTAATGCACTTAGGGCTCCAGACTTATGAGGACTGCAGCGAACTTTGGCAAGTGGCTACAATGTGAGTTTCTTGGGTTGCGTCCACCGCGTGGCACGTATCGCACATTGCGTAGACCACAATTTACTGCCGGGAAATTCGAGCTTGTGTGAGTGTGTGTTTGATGCTTGGGGCAGATGCTAAGCCAGGTGAGCTTTAAACGCCAGCGGAATTTGGGCAAAAAAATAACGCACACGCCGCGGCGGTAGTCAAGTAATCTCAGGCTCAAACCCAGTCGCAGTTGCTCAGGTCTTTCTGCTGCTTGTGGCATTAAATTGATATGCGCGAAAAATTGTTTTCACTTCGCTTAAGCGGCTTTTGGTTCAATATGTTCAAATGCCACTTGCGATTTGGTCTACTGCCCCTCCCGTCAACTAACCCTTTGCCCCCAGTCAGATCCAAAATCAAACGCGTGCGACAGTTCGTGCTCCAATCGTGTAGCTTATATTATTTGTTTCCCATTTTTAAAATGTAGACCAAGGAAAGCATCGTATTTTTTCTACTCTCTAGCCATTGAGAAATGTGAAAAATTAGGTATACATGACAGAAGAGACACAATAAATAAAATTCGATTGATTCGATCTTGGATATTTCAAAAAATCGATAAATATTATTTTTTGGATTAAATTTCTTAATCATTAGTATTGATTCAACTTACAAAAATTAAAATTTTTTTACTTTTTGAGTGCCTGCCTCTCTCTCTCTCTCATTTCTAGAAAAAACCTTGGCTTAATGCAGCTTTCAGCCGTATACAGGGTATTTTTTAATTGCGGAGCACAATCGAATCATTTATTTATTTGATGTTTTTGTGTAACTGAAAATGATTTTCTGCAAAATTTTATTGTCCTTAATGTACTCAACTTGCGTGACTACATGATTTCGGTTTTAGTCGGCCCTCGATATGCAATCGGGCTGATTGTTATATGTTTGTATATGGGATTAGACTTCTTTTATGGCGACATGCGGCATGTCGGTTATCAATCGATACATCGAAATGTCATATGCAACTGAATTTCTGAAAGCGTATTTGAAAATCGAGTCCAAGAGACTGACACAATACTAATCTAATGACATGGCTTACAACTTTAGGTACGCAATTAATTGGGTCTTGTCCCATAATTTTTCCCCTTTTTAGGTCAGAACAATTAACGCTATTGTAGAGTGGCCTGACCAGGCGAATAAGGATGTTTATGAGGGTTTGAGAACCCAATTATAACAAGTATTTTATTAATTTATATTCTTACGGCGTGTTACTTGTCAGTCATAGTCTAGCCCTGGCAATATTGGGCAGGGACTTTTATTCCATATTCGTATAAAAGTGTTTAACTGACAATAAGACTTTTACTTGAAAGTAGATTTAATTTGTCATATACATATATTTTTTTCTGCTGCTTTTATCTTATTTAAGTTCCTGTAAAAGTTAACATTTGCTTTGAGATGTTAAAGAGCTGTTACCTGTCTTCATTTACCAGACAGTTTTACAAACAGAGCTGCCACCTTACATAACAAATACAGTTTACACTAGAATATTAAGAAATATAATTAGACGCCAATTCTCAATTTAGTTAAAAACAAATATAACTCCAAGAATGCTTTTAAATAAATATTGTTAATTATAAATTTTATTATCTAACCCATCAACACAGCAGGGAAATCTTATGGGCATGGCGTAGCCACAAGTTTTACTTTTCAAATTTAACTGGCCTTTAAATCATTTTCTTCAATTAAAGAACCGTCAGCATGAGTTCTAGTGCGACATAGTATACAAGTAGCTTACAATATAAGCACATAATGCGGGTTAATGCCTCGTGTGGCACAAAGTCCGCCGTATATATTTTTTTTAGTGCCAACTCATAAACATTTCTATTACACAGCCAGTTCAAATAATGTGCACATAAATCGTAGCCATTGCTTTCCGTTCGGGCGTTGATTTAGTTAAAATGTGGCCGCCTTTTAGGCGTCTCTGATTGCTTAATCATGTTGTGTGTATGAGTGTGACGGAAATGGCTAAATTGAAAAACGCCACTGGAGCTGATGTACAGCAGGGGAGAGCTGAGCAAGAGGAGCTGTTAATAGTGGGTAGCAATAGGTCAGATGTGGCCGCCATGACAACAACGTGAGCCGCTGCTCCTTCTGCCTCTGCCAGTGGCTCAGCTGTGGCAACAAATAATGTTTCCATAATGATACCGGGCAGGGGCGGGTGGACCTAAAGTGCGATTGGTATTATATATATATATAGATTGGCCTTATATTGAGGAAAGCGTCAATAATGACGCCTGTTGAAATAGAAGATGATGAATGAACAATAACGTGGCCTCCGGGTTGCCAATCTTGTGCCATTCGAACGCAGTGCCATCTGCCAGTTGGAGGCGGAGCATCATTCAAATGTTTGGCATTTCATTATCGTTTTAATCAGTGCCCGAGTTGGCATTAACATTAAGCTGTCGCTAAGTAAAAGTAATTAATTTGCAGGCTTCTTGCTGCTTGCAAGCTACCAGCTAGCATTTTCTAGGAATTCTGCTGGAAAACAACTTAAGTAGTTGTATTTATAACCTTAGTTTTTATATACGGGTTCATTAAGTGTTTAATGACTTTGTTTTAAGTGTTTTTGCATTGTAAATATTTACAAGTTGCAGCAGATATCGACTGTAAATAAGAAAATTAGGAGAAAAGGTGACAATGGAGGACAAATGTGTTCTCGGCAAAAGTGGGATGAGTTGCAATTGCTGCTAAAGTAAATTAGGATAATTTTTTTAACTGAGGCATTTGCAAAATAATCGTAAAAAGGTTATTTTGCTCTGTTTTATATGACCATGGAGAACAAATGATATTTCACGTGGAAACTGAGTACTGCGATGTAAATGAACATGAAAATAAGCTGTTACTCTGACGTTGGACCAAAGAGAAATAATGTTGCTCTGATTAATGTGACAATGGAGGACAGCACGTATGATAGATTAGCACGGAATACTCATGCAGTTGACCATAGAGAATATATAGGGCACAGCAGGGAAATTAAATGGAAACAAAACTCGAATGTCATTGAAAATAATAATAGAGAAAAAGAAGATTCTGAAATTCCGGCAATAATGCAAGTTATAAGCTTCCCTAAGAAATAATTAAGAACATTCTGAAGAGCTTATTATGAAGGACACACAATAGAAAAGAAAATTAGTATGGTTATGAATTATTGTCACATGAGATTTCTTGCCCTTGCAAATGAGATTTTCTGCCCTTTGAATCCTAGAATGTATATTTTATGCGTGAACAAGAAAACGCATAACAAAAAACGTAAAAGAGATTAAAAAGACTTACGTGTTGATAAATGATATTTGGAAGAGGGGAAAGAGAAGTTAAGTTAAGTTAAATAAGTAGCCATGGAGCGCTCAGTACTATAATAGACAAACTTAAGGAGTCTTAAATAGTAATTGCTCCATTATAAGCCTTAAGTTCTAGTTTAAAGCTCCAAAAGCGATGCCAAGGCAACAACACAAATTAAACTAATAAATACTTAATAAGCAAATCTACTTGTGCTCGGTTCACTCCAGGATGACATGGCGCACGCGACACTTTATCAAGTGGCCAAGTAACCAGGTAACGCAATTAATGTGCTAATCCAGAGCATGTGTCACATACATGACGAATGTCTGTATTGTGTGTAGCTCACCTGCCTGCGGCAGACAGGCAGTTGGGTCGGGCCACTCCTGGCTTCCATGTAGATATCTGTTACAGCCACCTGTCTGTGTGTCTGGCCGTCTGACAGTGCGCCTGTCCATCAACCTGGCTGCCAACTTGGTTGCCTTTGAAGTTGCTTTTCGTTTGCGCATGCCACGAGTTGTTGCACGCGCCTCAGCTCAAATGGCTTTGACTCTTCGCAGAAATGCAACAAGCGAATTGCTGCTGCTGCCTTTTGTGCGCGTGCATCTGGTGTCGCGTAATGAGCTTCTTGAAAACTTATCTCATTTCCGTGCTGACGCACAGGCACCCTCTGAAAGCTTACCTAAAGATACCTGTGTTTGTCACTTCTCTTAACTAAATTAAATTAAATGCCACTGCCAAGCTTCATCTTTCTGTTGTTCACGAACTTCATTAACCGCGGCTTCCATCATCTGTGCCGCCCACTGGCCATTCCCTTGCAAGTCCTCCCACTCCCACTCCAACTTCATTATCATCTGCTGCCATTTGATTATGTGCCACTTGGTTAGAGTAGAGGCTGGACTGCGTGACACGAGCACCATGTGACTTACGCGACTCAAATTTATTTTCTTCTAAAAGGACTGTCCCATATAATTCTTAAGCATCAATTTTTGAAATACAATTTAGAGTATGGGGTCGTTCAAATAATTAGTATAATTGGTATTTACTGACATAGTTTATTTGATCAAATAATTCTTAGGTAATGTATTCTTTGTTGGTCTTAAAATAAGTTCGTATGTTACTAAATTACTAATATTTTGGTTCAATACAACAAAAAAGAAGAATACTTGTAGTAAGTGAAAGAGGGATTAGATCAAGGACATTAACATTTATGGAATAATCTATAAACGGACTTTCAATATGAGGTTACAACTTTTTTCAACATTTTTCTTAGCTTACTTAAATTTTTGTAAGTCAATCCTAAAATTTGGGAATGCCAGTAAATAAAAAAAATTTTATAAATATATAGTGAAGTCCAAAGCATAGTTCAAATTGTAAGATCTTCGAAGCTGACATTTTTACAGAAAGCGGTCGAAAAGGGAGTCATACTTTGATATATTATAAATATATTATCGTGCTTATTGTGGCTTGGGTATCTGAGCGTCGGACTAACAAGCGTGAGGCCGCCGGTTCAACTACGGCGGCAATTTTCAGTCGACATTTGCTTATATATATAAGAAAGAAAACAGAAATAAAAATAAATTAAAAAACAACAATAACAATCAATATTTTTCTTTTGTTTTAATTGTTTTGTTAACAACAATGCTGTCATACGTACTTTTTAGCAGGACTCCATCAGTCGAGGCTTCGAAGATGAAAGATAGTATACTGATTTTTGTATTTAAAATTTGAGTAAGAGAATATGTGTGATTTGAATAAACTAAATGAAAAGAAACTAGAGCAGCGATGAGTTTCTCGTCCAGCGTTGACGTAGTTTCTTGATTGGGCCCCAACAGGGACAATGCAACCGTTAAATGTATTCGGACAGGCCGAAGTGAAGAGCCGGGGTAAGATCTCAGTGCAAATGACAGCTTTGTTGCTTACACTTTCATTTGTTATTATTAGATTGTGTAGGGGACGTAGGGAGTGTAGGGAATGCGTAGATGCGTTATGGCATTTAGGGCGGCTTTGTATATTTTTAAAGTTGGCATGAATTACACAAACAATGTCGCTACCCAAGTGAACTCTAGATTAGCTGAGTATATCAGAAAATAATGTA
Source organism: Drosophila montana (assembly GCF_035044405.1). Classification (NCBI taxonomy): domain Eukaryota; kingdom Metazoa; phylum Arthropoda; class Insecta; order Diptera; family Drosophilidae; genus Drosophila; species Drosophila montana. The sequence continues at coordinate 12,400,494 of NW_026998620.1, read as the reverse complement.
GAGTTGGTAAGCGTGATATATGTAGATTAACAGACATTTCAACATTTTATATTTTTATCAATTTGAGTGCCTCGTGCGTGGGTCGTGTCACTTGACACGCGCCCATCGCAAGACACAGAGCCGAGAAAGGTCCGCTTACTTTTGCTTCTTGGTTAGTTTTTCGCTGTGGTGTGCTCGTTGGTGACTGCGGCTTTTGCTGTTATGCTTTGCAAATTTCACTTGCTAATGCTTTTGATTACTTTTAATTACAATTTGGCTGCTAGGCTACGCTGGCCAACGTTCGGGGCCAGTTCGCCCCCAGCTTCAACCTGAAGTGCCCTATTTCAGGTCCGAGCTTCGGTTATATGTGCCAAACTTTTGTGCAGTCAGCTGTTACTTGAGCTGGGTCTTCAAAACGTGTCGAAATATCTCGTTTATTTTTTCTTGTTTATTCCCTTTTTTTTTTGTTTTTTTTTTTTCAAGTTTGGTCATCAAGCGACTTAATTGGTCGCTTAACGCTTAGGCTAGCTCATTAGCCGGCACAGAGAAACTGACTGCGCTCCTCTCCGAGCTGCGTGGGTGGCCTTTGTGTCTTCTCAATAATCAGGTGCATATCCTTAAGGCCAGTCTACCTGTCAGTTATTTAATTTAAAAATCAGCGCGCCTGAAAGCATGCAACAGTATTTAAATGTAAATAATATGCAAATATGTTTTGAATGTGAGAGGGGCAAAGGTTGCTCTTAATTAATGCAACACATGCCACATGCATTTTGGCCGCCAGCGAATACAAATAACATAATAAAAACAATTTATCGAGCAAAATTTACTGTAATGGCTGCCCTTGGGCTCAGCAGACATGCCACATCGTAGTGCCTCTTGTAGCTGCATGTTGCTGACCAATTAAATGCACATTTCAAATGTTATTAAGCAATTATGATGTTTATTAGCGATGTCATGACAGTTTTCCCTTAAATGTCACTCTTAAGCTACCGAAAAGGCAGTCAACTTTGTGAAAATTCACACGCCAACAACTCTGAATGACAAGATAAGAACTTTCAAGCTCGCAAATGCACTACCCTTACGCGTGGCAGCATATGGCCTTGGGCAAAATCTGCGGAATTAATATTGACAAATAAGAAAATAAATAAGATAAATTGAAAGATTGAAATCTAAGTAAATATAAAAATTTTTGTAAAGAGCATTCATTTTTACTTTATATCTAATAGATTTATTTGAATCATATCAAATGCGTTAATTCAAAAATGATTTTTAATTTTATTGCTTATCATAAATTATTGTTTATTTTTATAAAAGTCGTTAATATCATCGTTAAATATATTTATTATTTTTGGATTATACGTGGCGCACGCTACGCGATTAATGACTTAATCGATTCACTGCTTGGTCTCATTACAATTCATCGTATTTAATTGTTGTTCAACACTAAATTAATAAGCATTAAAATGGCGTTAAAACCACTGACAAGTGCAACCAGAGCTGGTAAACACTTTACGTTCGGCAGTGTATAAAAATGTGCTGAAGAAAATACTTTGGGAAATTTTTTTAGCGTTTCCCTTGAACAGAAATTTACACTGGCCAGCCAGAGACAGCAGCAACAACAACAACAAAAATAACAATAACAAATAACAACAACAACAAGAATGCGACTCGTCTTTCTCATGAGTGCATAATTAAAATGATAGCAACAGGCGACGTCGCGTTCGGAGTTCGCGTTCTGTTTAATGATAATGTGAGAAGGGCGCCTCAGGTAGCAGGCAGGCAGCGCAGAGACACGCCAAGAGAGCGACAGAGTAGAGGTTTGAGCCAGCGAGAGAGCGAGAGAGAGAGAGCGCGCTGATCGCATCGCTCTCTTTGTGCAGCTGACTTTCAACCTGTTGCTTTCAATCGACTGTTTCAATCGAGCGCGCGCCGTTAAATCTCGGCGAACGACTCCGGAGCTCAGTCAACGAACGCGTCTTGAGCTGAGCGGACGTCGAAACGCAGTCGCTGTGTGTAACGGTGCAAGTGTGTGTGTGTGTGCAAGAGGGAGAGAGAGAAAGATAAAGAGCGAGTGTGTGTGTGCGCGTTGCCGGTTTAAGATTTGTGTGTTTCTACCTGTGCGAGCAGAAATAATATATCTTATTGATATGATCCCCGTTTCGACTGATATTTAAGGTATACGAGCTACAAAAGTATCTAACAGATACCACACGCCGCCCAATCTAAGGCATGCAAAGCAGCAGCTAACGACGCGACATTAAAGTCTAAGCAACGAACCAAAAAAACAATAACAGAATAAAAACGAATTGATGATTTATAAAAGAATTTCTGTGTGCACAGCAGAAGATAACAAAATTGGCAAAAAGAATATAAAAGTTTGCCAAAAAAGCAAAAAAAAAAAAGAAAAATTACTAAATCCACGACGTGGGGCCAAAACACGCCCGACGAATCCCAAAGCGAGCTGCCGCAGCCACAAGATACAAAAAGTATCTCAATAACAAAAGGTAAAATGGAACAGCTACATGCGATTGCTCTACGTGCACAATTGCGCAATTATAATAGTTCTTTCTTGTTGTTATTATTTATTTTACTTTAAATTTTTTCTACCTTATTTGCTTCACACACTCGGCAGAATGCGGTGTGTGTGTGTGTGTTAGTGTGTGGCTAAAGAAATGCGGGTTATTCTAACGGTTCGGCTGTAAATTTAATTAAAGCCCAGATGTGAAGTGTGTGCTGCAGGGTTGGGGATACAAAAATATCCAGTTGCAAACAAAGGCGCGACATCGCGGCAGAAAGGTGTAGAAGTTATGCACGGGGCCAGCAGCCCTGTTTGCATTTGTATCTTTTGGTTGTATCTGTGTGTTTATTTTGTTTGTCTTTGTCTGCGCTTGGCTCGTTAAAAGCGCATTACACACACAGCTCACGCATTTCACGAATGCACCCACTCCAGGCCAGAGAACCGTCGCGTTCGCATTTCTTTACGCAGTATATCTGAATGCGTATAGCTTGTATACCATTTTATATGTATCTGCTTTGGGCTGTTTTTTCTGCTTTTAACTTGTCTGTGTTTGCTTTTTCTTGTCGAACTTGGCATGCCATAAGTTCAGCTTAATTCTTATGCCGCACATCGTCGCACGTCTCAAATGCTTTTTTGTTTGCCGCCGCCGACGCGGCTTAAAAACTTCTATACCAAGTGCCAAATTGCAGTCGTTAGCCGCATATGCAAACCACATTTGATGGGTCCATCAACTTGAATGAATTTGCAATTTGGCGATTGAGATTCGTGTTGTTGTTTTTATTCCTGGTACTGAGCTCACCTTGCACAACAGCACTCACAACAACAACAGCAATAGCAATGGCAACAACAATGTCTAGAGCATGACTAATGGAACGCTGCGTCAAAAGCAACAATCTTAACAACAACAAGTGTATCTGTTAGGTAAAGTATCTTGTAGGTGTGAACTCAGTTTGGGCTCACAAAGCGAGCACATTTTTTATTTTTCATTTAAGCACAAGTGTTGTCAGTGCTTTCTAGTTGAATAGCTCACAGATTGCCCTCTGCATGCAAAGAGCTCACATAACATTCGTATTTACTTACATTTATATACATTTGTATCTTTGCAACGCTTGGCATTATGCGGCTGAAATTTAATTAGCATATTGCTGCACATTCGTAACTCTAGACCTTGACTGAGAGCAAGGCTTTTAAAGGTAGCTTTTTTTAAATCTTCTTAGCTTACTTTAAGCTCAATGACATCTACTTAAAATGCGACTGAAATGTGTGATTAAAATCAGAATTTCACTTTAATGTTATAGCTAAAAGGTAAAGTCGCAAATGTGTTTAAATTTTCTTAACTTACTTTAGGTTCAGTTGCAACAGCGTAAAATAATATTTGAACATTTGATTAAAATGGGATATTATATAAGCGGAAAATCATTATAAAACACATAAATTAATAAATAAAAAATAACAAACATCATAAAAATAAAGAAAGTTTGAAATTTAACTCATTTTAATTATGACACTATCAGAAGGTGAGAAATAAATATTTTGTTAATTTGGAAAGAAGGCTAAATAGAAAATATAATATATGTGTATATATAATATATATAAATAACCTAAATATATAAAATTTTCTAAATAATATCCCCAATTACAAAAAATAAACATTAAAATACTGGATGAAAATAGATGCTACGCAACAGAAAAGAATTTTGAAATATATTTTTAAAATTGATAAACAGTTTAAATATTAACAAATGCTTATTTGGTTCAGCAAGCTATTTTGAACAAAGGCTCTAAAGGTATGCACCTTCGGCGTGGTTAAAGCTTAAAGGTTTTCTAGCTATAGTCTAGTCTTTTGATAATTCAAAAACAATCTCCGTTGGCCAGTTTAGGCTAGTGTCATCGTTGATTGCGTTCTTTCAAATGATTAACTCAAATACATTTGGTAGATAAGGCCGAAACGTTACTTATCTGATGAGCACAGTTTGCGTACATATTTATGGCCACTAGATCCAAATATTTGGACATTATGTCACGACTTGCGCGTGTAAGCGCTTAGATAAGTAAGTCATATTTGTGTGCATTGACCATAGGCGGCACGTACCGTACCGTAATACATTTAAATGAGCCATAAGCCGCAGGAGCTGTTAGTTTTAAATTGAAGAACCAACCAAAAAAAAAAAAATGAATATAAAAATATGAACTGGCAGATGACTTCATTAATCATTTATACATATTCATGCAGATGGACGTCGGCTACTGGACACGCCTTCGGGTGTGAAGCAACGCCTGGTTGTTTTTGCTCGTTCTGCACATTTATCATTATCATTTTCACCAGTTTTTCCTCATACTGAGCTTTTTGCTTTTACTCAGTCGTTTTTCTATTTCCGTTAAATAAATAACTCGAGTTGGTTTTGCTTTTCGCCAGCCAAATGTGCGTATGCGTAATTTATTATAATTAATGCATGGAATACTGACAGTTATTGAGTTTAATAACGTTATGTTTCCCCTTTTTTTCTCTCTACCTAAGCCATGCTATCTACATTTTAATCAAATAATGAAAAACAGCTGACACAGCAACAGACGGCCACAAATCTGAGGTGTTGCTGAAAAAAAGATACTTCTAGTTAGCACCCGCTGAGGCGGGAGGAAGGAAGGGCTTCTTGGCCAGTTAGAAATGGACAGTTGGCGAAATCTCGAATCAAGCCACATGCAAATTGGGTTAACTGTTGTTTAACGACAGCGTGCGAGAGAAAGAGATTCACATCAAAAAGTCAACAGAGAACTTGGTTGAGATAAACGAGATGAGATACTAAAACTCAAACTGATGAAAGCTCCACGAATGCGAAAGGTAATAAAGCAGAAGTTCAACCCACTAATGAAGTAGTTGTGCGACCCAAACGACATTAGTGTCGGGCACCGAAGGAAGTGTTAATGATAATGATGAGCACGTCTCAACATTGTCGAGACTGGGACATTAACGCGTGTCAGCCCGTGGGTGGCTCTCAGTTCTTGTTGTTTATTCCCAGCATTTGACATTAGCTCGCCGTAGCATCATTTTCCTGCTGCTCACTATGGTTTGCCAGGGCTCACTTACAGTCCAGACTGTGCAGTCAATACATTTGATTTATTGACAAGTTGTGAAATGATAAAAAGTGTTAATTACTTTTTGCTGCCACTGCCATTGCCTTAAAACCAGAAATCATGTTTTTCTTTCTTGTGCAAAGCATTAATAATAGGGAAATTACATACGGAAAATCATTATTTTGCAATATACATAGTTTTCACTTATTTTTAATACGTCTTGTGCAAATTGTATACACAGGGATACTTTGAACTTTAAATATTTTTTTTGAAATTCTTAAATCATAAATTAAATTACATTTATTTATGAGCCATATATTTTGTATCTGGTCTAATTTTATTATATTTAATATTTTATATTATGTTCATAAAACTTTCAAAAATGTTATTTAATAAACTTGGGTTTACAAAGGACTTCTTGATATCTAAACATCTAAATCTCAAAAACGGTTTATTTTAAGTTTAAATTTCAGAATTTTTTCAAATTTTTTATTTAGTTTCGTTAACGCTTTAAGTCCATTTAAAGTCTTTAAAGGCAATCGTCAACTTTGGTTGATTTTTTGTTTGATTGAATAGCCTCTTTTTTTGATGAAAAATCAACAATTATTTCATGTAGTTTCATTGAAATTTGACTGTTTTGCAACAGTTGAGTTCTAGAAATATCTGTAATTTCCTGAATGGAAATTCATAATAATTCTGGATCTCAGCATGAATTTTATATAATATTTTCGGCTCTTATGCACATTCTTTAGAATTTAAGAGTACTTCATTTCTTTGTAAAATTAGAATTTTTCGAAAAGCTCTTCCTTTTATTTGCACCTGGACGATTGCAAGCGTAAATATTTCAAATATAACTTCTGTATAGTTTCACCTGCCATCGACTTGTTTTCAAAGTTTCGCATTCATAAACAATGACAAACTCAATTGCCTGAACTTTTAAAAATCGATGCCAACTGCATTTGTGCAATTCTTTCTAAAGAACAAAAGAATCGTTAGTTGTAAATCGTATCCGTACTACTAGCAAGAGATCGTGATGCCAAGCACAACCAAACTGTAATTATAGACAAATTAACGCGCTGCCTTTTACAAATGAAAAAAACCAAATTGGTTAAATCGCATTAGAAATCGCAATTGAGCGGCCAACAGAAATAAAACAAAATGTGGCCCCAACCGGCTGCCGTCAATAGCCGTCATTAGATACCAACAATTTTTATTCAGTATGTTAATACTCTTTAATATTCTGAACCCAATGACAATAAATGGGTATAGTAGTTTATTGCAAATGTATCTAAAAATGTATCTATTCCTTATCAAGACTACGAGCTGAGTCTATCTTGAATGGATAAATACAATTTCTTCCATATATATTCTTTTTGATATCTCCTTCCATTTTCTACGAATCCAGAAGAATTAAATTTGATATATGAAATTGGATAAAATTCAATTTTATGCCTTGCCACTTATGCCTTTTAAATATCATAAGTATCGCACTATAAATATTAAGTATATGAAGCTTGCATTTCCTATACACACTGTGGGGCAATAGCACAGAACGAACACAGCTGCTGCAAGTTGTGAGAACTCAGGGTATCCCCTAGGCGAGCACTCCCGACGAGAGAACTCTTACTTGTTTGCTGGCTGACAAATTCAATGGCTTAAAGCGTTGGGAAACTGATTTTTTAGAATGTGACGGAAAAAAATTGTATAAACAAGCAGCAAGAAAACGAGGCTGATTTTAATCAGTCGATGCTTTTTGTTTTTACTTGTTGGTGTAAGGGGTGCCAAAAGGGGGTGTGGCAGTTGACAACGATGAATCAGAAGGCGGTCAACGGAAACGCCGCTTTGAGAATTGAGCATATTGTGCGGATTGCTTATTATTTTATTTTATTTTCGCACAGGCTGCAAAAAATTGTTACAGTTTGAAACTTAAAATAAACTCATATAAGATGTTATTGTTCCCGATATGTGTTGTTTGTTGTTGCTGTTGTTGTTATTGTTGTTGTTGTTGTTGTGCGTGGCATCAGCTGTGCTGAAGTGTGTGTTCGGCAAAGCCAAAGCTGTTGTCAGCTTAACTTGATTGCCTGCCTGACAAGCCATCCAATTTATTGTTGCCAACGTAGCTTAATGAACCTTTAAAATGCCAACAATCAATGTTTTAGTTCTCAAAGTGTCCATAAATCAATAGCACAAATAGAAAATGTACCTGGATTAACTATGATAGAGATTCTCTATACAAAGATATCTATTATGGCTGCACTGTAATTAAAGACCTATTAGGTCTTTGCTTCGTTAGAACGGAGTCGGAAGTACACGCCTCTCCCTGGGCTATTTATACAATATACCTAAGGCATCAATATTCAGTCGGTTTTCACATTCCAATCGATTGTCTAACGTCAAGCACATCTTTTCTTTAACTTAACTTAAGCATAATATCAATTATAGTTAAAAATAACATGAAATAAATGCATATCTTTTATTCTTTGCATACAGCCGAATCTCTAAAGCTTACCAAATTCTGTCAAGATATTCGTGTTTATTAATTACTAACGGGAGGCGATAAAAATTACATTTTACATTATATTACATATACAAAAATAGTATATCTTGTTAAAAATAGACTTTAAAATCTCTGTGGGTTTTTAATTAATATACAAGTTGCAAGCCAATATTTATTTTAAAGAGCAAAGACGCGGGATCCATGCTCGAATCCATGGCTAGTGTATGGATAAAAGGCCTTAGTTATATATAAATTAATAGTTTAAAACCTACTGTTAAAATCAATATTAATATATATGATAATAAATTAATAATAATAATAATAAAAATCACGAAAATAACATAATAATAAAAGTAATAAATATAGTAATAAAAATAATAATAAAGATAAAAACTATGATAATAATCATAACAACAATAATATAATTAATAATATTGAATATATATAATTTTAAGCAACTGTTTGCAACAATATGCGATGTAGTGTATTTGTGAGTCATAATACTGCGTGACTGTTCTCTTTACATTCTTAATTTTATTTATAACCATTGTCAAACTGGTTTTGCTGTCTTTGAGGCAGCCCGACGACCACAACAACCAATAACAACAGCAACAACAATTCTAGTAAACAATGTGCTGTTCGAGTTTAAATGAAGGGAGGGGAGCTGTCGGAGCGGCAAAATTGGTGTTCAGTAGCTGCAGCCTGCATTTTGCCCGTTGACTGTTGGCGTCTGATTTCATCTTTTGATAATTGCACGCAATTTTCACGCGGCGCCCACACACACACACACACACACACACACATACACAGAACGAAACTGGAAGCACTAAAATTACAATTGACTCGAGTTCAGGCATTGGAGAGCTGTCTTTATATGGGGCTCTGGCTGCACACTGTGTGGGTTGGCCAAACAAAAAACACGACACTCTGTTGGCCGCATTTGGTTTTGGCTTTAGTGGCAGCCACTTTAAAGTCAAGAAAGTAATTTTTATGAACATTGGTTTCCTCTATTTTGTATTTGTATGCACTGTCATGGCATTTTCCGTGTCAAGCATATGCGGACGATGCATTTCCTTCTACATTTCCCAGGCGTTTGCCCATTTCCCAGCTAGGCAGGCGGGCAGACAACAACAACCCACTTCTTTAGCCTTTTATTGCTCTGTTCTTTATCTCTCTCTCTCTGTGTGTCTCTGTCTTTTTGTTTCTCTGTCTCTGTCTGTCGTTGTCTACGTTGTGTGCTGACGCTTTGTTGCTGCATGTTGCCCTTTTTTGGTCTGGCTTTTGCTTTTGGCCCATAGTTGGGCTTGGCCAAGTCTCGGCTAGGGCCAGTTTGATGCTCTAATGATTGCTGAGACACGTTTCCCCAGCTCCACACTGCAATTGTTTCCGACAGTGCACACTCTCTGCTTTACCCTGCTGCATTCAAATTGGCCCAATCACTCAAACTGGTAGCTTCATTTGCAATCGGACACATTTCTATCTATGTGAAATGGCAAAAATCTTTTAAATGCTAAAAACTTTGCCAAAGGTGCACTCACACACACAAAAGAGCCACTTGTAGCCCTGCCATAACAAAAAAAAAAAAAAAACTCGAGACAATAAAGTTAGCTGAGCCAAGTCAAGAAGCCAAACCCAGTTTGGGGTGCTCAGTGCGAAAAGTTGCTCTGCTTCTATTCCATACTATAAGTTATGTGCAGAGAAAGTTTTTCAAGCCATCAAGAGAATAGTTGCCAAAATAAAAAATGAAAAAGCGAGCAGAAGCTGGGCAAAAACCCAATGGCTTTTTCGGACAAGTCAACATTCTTGGGCAGCTGTGTGCAAGGGTATGCGGGCCGGCTGGGATTATGAAGTGACCAAACTAATGAGTGAGAGCCAGAAAGAGAGACAGGGAGAGAGAGAGAGAGACAGAGCGAGAGAGCGAGGGAGGAAGGGAAAGGAGCAGGGTATACAGTTGCTGAAAGTAAAAGTTTACAAACATTCGCCAGATACTTGGGCTGCACTTAAACTTCAGCTGCGCGTCAGCAAACAGTATTATTATAAACACATTTTCAAGCTGCTGGAAAACCGGTTCGCCTCGTAGATGTACTTTACAAGATGCTAAAAAACCAACAAAAAAAAATAAATAAAAACCTGACCTGCTGCATTAACTGCAGCCAGCCGGAGTAAAAGTAAAGTAAATTTCATTTATGCATGCAGCCGGAGTAAGCCACAGCCGCAGCCACAGTCGGCCAAACGCAGTGCGACAACAGTTACAGTAATAGTCACAAGTGCCACGCCCAATTGCAACTGCAACTGCAACTGCAACTTTGTGTAGCAGAACATGGAGCTGACTGCAGATTACCATATTTGAAGAGCTGATGAGGCAGCTCTTCTGATGGACTACGACTGATGCAGCAATTGATGCGGCATCCTGTTTCCTTTTATTGCAATCCTTTCACCTTGTGCATGATTATGTGTGTCCATGTATGTGTGTGTGTGGGTATATGAGTGCGTGCACAGCCCCACAATAAGGACCGAACTCTGCATGACATCAAAGCAGCTTTGACTGGCTTCCACCTAACCTGATTCATCCAGATTCAGGGCTTCCACACAGACAGCATGCCATCTGCCTTTGTGGTGCAGAAAAATTCAGGAATTTCCATTCATCGAGCACTGCATGATTCGCCCATTGATTTGTATTGAACTTTCCAGTGCAAGTCAATATAAGGAAAATAGTTTGAATAACTGACTGACCAATTCTTAATAATATTGTTCAATATCCTCTTCTTCAGATCAATTTGAATTATTCTCCATAAAAAAATTACTTTTATTGAATTCAAAGTGCATTAAGTTTCTTTAAACTCAGGAGTTTTTCTATGTTTGTAGTCATTGTTGAGCTTTTATAAAAAGAAAAGCATTTCATTCATTTCAGTCGGATTATATTTTATTACTTTCTTTTTTTTATTATTTATTTCTTTCTGGTCCTCTTTCTACATTCGTTTTATTTATTTTTTTAAATCACGCCAATAATTGCAAAAATGTTTATGTGCAAAGCTTTAAGTTTATTATACTTGCTTTAAGCTTCTGTAACAAATGGCAAAAAATGTAATGTTTGTAAAAAACGCAATAAAAGAACACGTAATATAAAAAAACTTGAAAAATTTCCCAAGCTCGTGCTAAATGATCTTCCTTTAAAACCGCACATTTTCAAAACTTTGTCAAACTCAAACGGACTTTAAGAATATTTGGAATATTGTTAAGTGTGCTTTGCAGAGCTCATACATCTTGGTTACAATTTTAAGAACGTCGTACTTCATTTCTAGATACTTATGCCATTTTCTTACAATTTATTTGTACAACATTAATTTTCCTGTTTGTTTTGCAGAAACTAAAAGACTTCAATGGCTGTCATTTATGTTTAGTTGTCTGCTTGCCAGCCGCTTGTTATGTGCTGCCCTGTCGGCATCAGCAGCCAGCTCTTCTTTTCCATCTTGGCCAGAATGAAGCTCTGCTTTTAAGGCAGCTCGCCTGCCGCTGGACAGACCATTAGTCAATGTCCCAGCGATAGTTCGGTAGCGGCACAGGAGCAAGTGGCACTCAGTGTGTTTGATGCCTCTTGTTGCTCCAGAGTAAAAGATAACCTTTCCATTTTATAACTGTCAACGGGGCAATGAATGCAATTTGCTGGCGTTGTTTTTTCTTTTTTTTTACCTCTTCTTCTTGTGCCTCGCGTATTTTGTCGTTTTGTAATTACGCGTCGAATTTTGTGGCCACATTTAAAAATTGTACGCAATTTTCGAAAAGTGTCAACGCATGTCAAGCTACAAAAGTTTGTAAAGAAAAAGAAATAAACAAACAATGTTAATTTGTAGCTGTTGCCGCATGTTGCATGCTGACGTTGGTGGCATTCACTTTTTACGTTTGCTGCAGCTGCAGCTGTTTTGTTTGTGTCTCTTGAGATGACTGCGTCTGGCATTACATGATACTCATTATTGCACATTTTGTAAAACATTTCACGTGGCAATAGAGAGAAGGAAAGTTGTTGTCTGTCCCTAGCATGAGACAGCACAAAAAACGCATTCGAACTATGTTAAACCCCTTGTTGATTTCATTAATTGTTATAATATCCAGCTACTTGCTTCCACGCCAGCTAAACATTAACCAATTAGCCAAGTCATGGTTACTAGGGCTAATTATTGGCTCAACTGTGTAAAATGGTTGGGATGCAGTAATGCTCATTTTATTTTTTGGCTTAAAATGAGTTGCATTAAAGCTTATTTGACGCGCGCTGAAAATAGATTTTTTACAAATGCGATTAATATGAGTATAAATAGTTAAGAAACATATTTTAAATCTTTGAATATACGTAGCTTAAAGCTTAATAAAAAAAGCACTTTATCACATTTAAAAGCTCAAAGCAGAAAAGCATTAAAAAAGAATTTAAAAAGTTCATTTTATTTAAATTTAAATTAATTTAGCTTAAAGCCAACTAAGTAAAATCTAGCAGCAATTTTAAAGAGCTTTAAAGCACATTTAAAGTCTGAAAGCATTAAAGTCTTACCAAAATAATGTTATAGAAAAGATACTGAAAAGTAAATTTTATTAACATGCAAATATATTTGGCTTAAAGCTTAACTAACAAACTCAAATCTATCAGCTAATTTAAAGAGCTTTAAAAGCACATTAACACTCTTAGAAGCCTTAAAGAATAATAGCCTGAAAAGTTTATTTAACTAAAACTTAAATATATTTAGCTTAATACTTAATTAACTGGCTTTATTCTAGCAGCAAGTTATAACAGCACTTTAAGGTTATTTAAAATGACGTCAAATAAATTTCAATTAAAGCTTTTTATTATCAAGCTCCAACATCTACACAGAACTCAATTCGCACCAACACAAAGCTCAAGCGCGAATCGCAGCCATTTTCCATTTTGAACGTCAACCGAAGTCACAATATTTAGATTTAATATAAATAAATACAACTTTATGTTTATTTGACTTGCCATGTGCTGCCCGCTAGCCTCTGCAGATTATATTTCCAATTGAAAAATATATATTTTCAAAGCGCCGCCAGTAGTTTTGGTATCACAGGAAAGGAATCGATATTTGCAAAAGAAAATAAATGGGTACGAAAAATATACTTGAACAACATGGAAAAACTTTTAACTGCTTGTGACAGTCGAATTGAAGCTGTTAACATTCTAACAGAAGTTCAAGCAAAGAAACTAAAAATACTTTTGGAAATGCTTGGAAATATGAAGCCATACTTTGTGTCACATATGTAAATAGAATCCTTGGACTGCGCTGCTACGGCTTGGGGCACAGCTGTTGTTGCAGGAATTTAATTAAATTGCGGTTATAAATAATAGGCAAGCAAAGCGAGCTGTGTCAGCCAAATTGAATTATATTATTAGGCATTGACCTTAAACGTGGCGGGAAAACAAAGAGGCTAGCAATTGGCTCAGGACGATCGCTCACAACCAGAATTGAGGCACAAGCTCAAAATGGTAATCGCATCTAGGCGAATGTATATATCACTCTTTATTTTTTGTGGTATCAAAGCGCTTACACACTTAATCGAATTTAGCAAGAGTTTCCTTCGTTTTCCATTAGCCGCTGGTAATGGATGATTTTCCAATTACCGGCCTGCCAGGTTTTTTTGTCAAGCCAACAGGGCGTATGCGTGATGTCGACCCAATCGCACGCACATTCGTCATACGCAGCTTTGTACACCGTGTATGTGTGTGTGTGTGTGTTTGCGTGGGTGTGTGTGCTTGGCACACAAAATGCAAATTGACGATGATTGCCAGGGATTTTCTTGTGGTTTTGACAAATTGCCCGCTTTCTCCGTTTGTCATTGTTGGAGATGCTGCTAAACAGAGCTCGGGCGTTCGACATGGCTACACTTGCGTTTATATCGAAGGGTGTGTGGGCATGTCTGCGTATGTCTCTGTGAATTGCTTTCATTTTTCTTGTTCATATTGCATTGGCGTCATCGTTACACATTCTAGCCAACAGCATCAATTCGAAATGGCCAAATGCCGCAAGTTTGAAAAAACTGTTGCTGCCACAAACGCAAACACATTATATCTAGCTATGGGGCCACTTGTGGCCAACTGTGTTGAGTGCTGCCTGCGGCATCTATTAGAGCGCTTTATATTGACGTACTGAACTATAACAATGGCCCACAGCTGAAATACCATGACTGGCGTTAAAGGCAGAACCTCAATTCGTATATATTGAAGCAGTGCTAGTAACTGAGCTAATCATAAACTGTAGACCGATCGACTTTTTTAAATAATGCAATTATTCTGTCTGTTTCTATGCAAACTAGTTTCTCAGTTGTGGGGCTATCGTGATAAAATTTTACAGAGGTCCGACCGTCTGTTCTTTTTTTGCTAAGGCAGTAAGTCTTAAAAAGTATCAAACGTCTATTTCATGCAGCTGCTGTTGAAAAGTTCTTTTTAGATAAAATTCATTGTGTTTCTAGACATCTGCGCTAAGTATTTACAAGCTGCCCTCGACACCTAACTATTCAACTTTATCATGTCGCACATATAGGATATAGAGCTTAGATAAGCACACATCTGAGTATTGATATCTACCGCACATTTGCTGTGCGTTGTGTTGAAGAAAACTGTTCAGTCTTGCTTAAATTTGTTCTATATATTTCTTTTATTTACTGCACTTATTATTATTGATTTTTTTATAGTAACTATTTTAATATGCGTCTTTTAATTCTTTTTTATTATTAAGAGTTTGTTTTATTTTTAATATTTTTTACATTTATTACAAATACATTTATGTCAATATGCGCCTTTTTGTTCTTTTTGTTTATTATTATTTTGAATATTTTTGTGTCCTCATTTGCCGCTGAAAAATGGCAATAATTAATGAACATTTTGCATATCAAAAAGTAATTATTGTAAAAGCCGCACATAGTACATATGAATATGCAATTAATCTATAATAAAATTTTGAAAAATATATGGCAACATCGGTGAGTTGGTTAGATAGACACTGTTATGGGCTGGGCTGGCCCTGCGGTCGGCTGCACATTATTTTCCACTTAAATGCAGCTGTTGATTGACACATGGCTCAAATTGAATTAAATTTATGCTATAAAATTTATAGGCCAGCCAAACTGGAGACATAAAACAAAAATGGCAAACGCCTCGCTTCACCTCAAAGAACCGGCACACACATGGCCAAATGGCAGTATTAACCGTAGACTTCGATATATACATATATACATTGATGACTCTGCCTACCCACGTCAGCCCACACGAAGCAGCAGTTACTGCTGAGCTAGAGTACCGACGCAGCCAAGAGCTTGCCCGCGTAGTTTTTCAATTCAGCAAACAGCTTTGCTTCTTGTCTTTGCTTTTGGTTAAGGATTTACCAATAGAATTTTGATCTTGTTTGGCCGATAAGTAATTCAATTAGTTGATTTGCTATTGATTTGGGTAATTCGTAGCTCGTTATACCGTTTATGTTTTCATTAACACTTTCTCTTTATAGCCGCGAAGAGGGTGTCTTTATTTGCCATGAAAAGCGTAACGCATAAAGGACACCTCTCTATAAAGTATATATATGTTAACATTCTTGTTAAGTATAAACAACCGAGTCTATATAGACACTTGGAATCGTCTATCTGTCGGCTCGGATCTGTCTATAATCGGCAGAGTCGGACCACTATTCAGATGGTTTCTTCACAACATTAAGTTATTGAATAAGGAACTTTTCTTTCAATACCATGATCCTCATCTTATTGAGAGCATATTTTCATATTATAAAGCTCTTTTAAGTTTTTTATGATATCTAACTCAGCTATTACGAGCTTCACTCTAACCCCGACATATCTGCAAAACCATATCAAATCGGACTACAATATTTTATAGCTTCTGTAGAAAGAATCGAGTTTTGTTCAAATTGACGCTAAAGATGTCTGATAGGGTATTTAGTTACTTACTTACTCGTTAGATTAATCTTATATTTTCAGCCAATGTCATAGGGCTGGCAATGTTTGTGGGTAACTCAACATTATTGACTGATAATTTCAATTCGTTTTGGACATTTTCGGTTAGCGTGAAAAGCGTGAAAATGTAAGCGCAATTGTTCAAAGTAGACTGGGTCATAAATTTTCGGGGCATTGCATAATTAAATGTTCTGGTGCGGGCTGTGGTGGGGGCGTGCCAGGCCAGTTAGCGTGTGCGCTGCGTCGCCTTCAATTACTTAAAATTCTGAAGTGCAGCTATAATTGAACATTGTCACGCTTGCCAGAGGAAGTGGCAACGGGAATGGCAACTGGCCAAGCAACGGCACTTGGTATGGCCAAAAAACAAAAAAACGAAATAATAATAAAAAACAATATTGTTGTATATGCTGAGTAGTTATAGCCATGGCGCGCGACACAGTGCCGACTGTAAGTCAACAACCTTTTTGGCCAAGTCGCAAATTTTACGCACGTACAATTTGTCGTTGCCCCTTTAGGGCACGCAGGGGGATACATGCGTCAGTGTCGTTTTAGTGGTTTGATTTGTGGGCTGCCTACTCTCGGGTCAAGCAACACGAGACGAAAACTGTTAGGTGCGATTTATTTTTTTTTTTGTGCCCCGCCGCCATTTTGGCACCTCTTCTGCTCACTTTGGCTATGCAGTCAGTCAAGCATTTGAAACTGGCCCCAGCCACGCCTTGGCGATTTTGTTGCACACGCCAGTCATTAATTTATATTGTAATAATTTTCCTCTTTCAGTGCAGTCAGCGAGTCAAATTTTCCGATGCTTTCGTCTGGAAAATGCGAACGGGTCCAGTGGTTAGCTGTACAAAAAGTTACTGACTCGGCTCGAGTATGAATTGTAATTTAGTTACGATTTTGGCTTCTGACTTTTCTTCTTCATTTTTGTTGGCCCGCTTTGCTTTATGCTCGTTGGCATCTATTTGGGCTAAGGCCTTCTAATGTAACCATAACTTTTGCCAAAAAAAAGATGCCAAGTTTACGTGACTTTCATTCCAATGTCAATCGCTTAGCAGTTAGCCGAGTCCAAGTTCAGGTCCTTTTTTTGTATGGACCCCGACAACCATTTTCCACGCCCTTCGATTTGAATATTAACACACAGGGATATATTGTTAAAGTGTTGCCCCTGAGGATTTCACTTGGATCTAGATAGCGGCACAAATTTTCAAACTTTAGTTTATTTATTTCGCTGCTTTTTGTTTGTGGCCCCAGGGAACTTTGACCAACACATGTGCGTCTTTATATACATATTGCTATATATATGTAATATATAAATATATTGATATATATGTGTATTTAAATTTTTAAGATAGATTTTTTGTTTTTTTATATCTTTTTAAATATTTACAGGCTCACTTGCTCTTTGCTACCTGGTATTGATTTTTTTTAGTTTGCATGTGGGATTTATGAAATATTCATAACAAAACATGGATAGAAACATGTGTTTTTCTCACACATGCGCACACCCCACCCTAACCACCCTAACCAAACTGGTGAGGGTAGCTTAAAATACCAGCTATAACAGCAATGGCCACTGGGACCCAGGTCAGTGACTGTCGTTGTAGCTGCTGATTTAATAGAGTACAGTGGCTATTGAATGTAATTTAGCTGTAACACGAAATTGATATTTCACTTTAATTGAAATATATAGGAATTTTCATAGTCTGACATTTTATGGCTTTTCGTCGGGGCGGCTTTTTCAGATTAATTGCCCGAGGCCCAGAAATAGTAAGCCCTTCCTTTGATTGATGGCATGCTTACGTCTGGCCTAATGAGCGGCCGATTGGCCTTGGCTTGTAACAGTTTGTAAAATATATGTAAAATATCAATTTCAAGACCCAAAAACTGTCAACGTGCACGAATCCAATGACTCAAGAGGGACATTCAAGTAAACAGCTTAAAGTGGCAGCGTTTGCCAAATTAGAATTTATTACAATAGAAATCTTTGGCACACATTTGCCCACTGCAAACCGAGCACCTTGATCTAAGACCTGGAAGAAATTTGCTATGGCAACAAATGTCTGTCAAAAGTTGGCTGCCTTTGTGTGTTTGTTGGCCAATTAAGGCGGCGAAATGATAATCAAAACAAGACAGAGCAGCAGTGTTCGGCAAGCCGAAGAGTAAATACCCTAGCTGACATATATATTTATATATATTATATATATTTGCTATTGCTGAATTTGATGAAGGAAACTTGGAATTGTCACTATATATCTATAAAAATACGAGACAAAGCAAAGCTTCATAGATTTACTTAGCTATATATGCACTTCATGAAGAGATGTCTACTTTGTGACAGAATATTAATATCCTCTGCAAGGGTATAACAAGTGGCTAGCATTGTTTTTGCTGCAAAAAAGGCGCTCGCGAAGCCAAGCAAATAAATAAACAAACCCATTGAATGGACGGCTGGATAAATGGACGCATGGACAAACTGTTGAAACAGCTGAGCAAAACAATGGTGGGCAACCAGAGGAGGACAAGAATAACAACAACAACAACAACAACAGCAACAACAACAACGACAACAACAACGACAATTGTGGCAATCATGGCTACAATGACAATCCCGACAAGCAGTGCAATGTCGATTAGCTGTTATTTAGCCGGCGCTTAAAATGGCTGCCAAGTCATTTCCGCTGCGCGCGCGCCAAATGCCAATGTTGTTGGCCAGCGTATCCCGTTTCCCGCCCACTCTCCATTGATGTTGTTGTTGTTGCTTAGCGTTGAGTGTAGAGCAAAGTAAATGAAAGTACAAATTGACGATTTGTTTGATTTTGGCGCCAAAGGAAAATATCTCTGGGTACATTCGGCAAGCGGGCGACTTGTTGGACTATAATTTAACGCACGAACGGCTCAGTTAAGCGTTGTAAAAGTAAAAAGACATAACAGCAACAATTTTGAGTCCCAAATAAATGCCAGCCCTTGAAAGCCCCTAATACAAGATGGTCTTTGTTGTTGTTGTTGCAGTTGGGCCTTATTCAATTTGCTTTGCTGGCCGCTGTCCCCTTCGGGGCTTGCCTCAGCGCGTGGCACCTTGTGTGGGCCAACGTTTATTAAGTAATAAATGCTTTGCAATTTCTAAGGCTTACTTTAGTGGATTTATTTTTGTGTCCCGGTCTAGCAGAACATTTCGGGCCGTAAATTAGCTTGAGAACAGCAACAGCAGCAGCAGGTGTTGAGCTGGCTCTCGTGTGCTGCGGCTGACCTGTTTGGCTAACAGCAACAAATGCCACAATTTGCTAGCTGCCGCTTTTGCAAGCGTCGCTTTGGCAAGTGTCTGAATTGTGGGAAATGTAACGACCTTGTGGCAGGCAGCAGGCAGCAGGCAGCTGCTTTTGTTGCTTGTCCCATTGTGGCGCGTTCATATCTTCTGCGGTCTGCAACATTATGGCAACTGTCGCGGCCACTTTATCTTCCCATTCCGCCGCTCGTATTTTATGGTCCTCTTTCAGTTGGGTCGACCACGTGAAATCGCGTGCAAATGCCAACTGATCAACATTTTGTGTTGTGCCCACAAAATTTATGCCCACCAGTTGAAAGTCAAT
Source organism: Drosophila montana (assembly GCF_035044405.1). NCBI lineage: Eukaryota > Metazoa > Arthropoda > Insecta > Diptera > Drosophilidae > Drosophila > Drosophila montana. The sequence continues at coordinate 12,380,882 of NW_026998620.1, read as the reverse complement.
TTGGTTTTTATGCGTTAAAATTTCGTGTATTCAAATTATGCCGAATTGTTACCAAATTATGCATGTGTCTGCGCATTGTCAGTCCATTAATATGCAGCTGACTTTGGCTGCATGCAACGCGTGGCGCACCCGACGTATGCGTAATCCAGCTCATGCATATTACGCATACGCCTCAGGTGCCGCAGCACAGCTGAAAACTTCGTGGAAAAACGTTGAGAGTTCTAAATGGAATTAATTAAGCAATCTGTACAGAGCTTGAGTCATGGGCGTCGCTGGCTCTGTTTCTGGTTTCGATTACCAGGACGTGTTCACTAATAGTTATAATAATATTGGCTATAATTTTGCCATTAGCAATATTCAGCTCAAACCTGAGTAAAAATAAGTAAATAATTTACTGCGCTGCGCATTAATGATTTATTATTATATTTTGCTTTAACTTTTTGCTTCGACGCCGCTCACACAAGCTTATTACCGCATGCCACATGGGCAACATTAAAGCCCACAAAGAGGACAACGCGTTATGAGCCCTAAGCTAAGCTACTAGTTTCAGGACAGCACAAAGTAAATGCCAAAGACATTAATTTACGCAAACCGGACAAATTAATGTGAAGTTTTGCATATGCGATCCCTCTAGACAAGGCCGCTCTCTTGTGGCAGACAGGCAGATAGACCCACAAAATGGTGGGTCGAGCGGTGGCCTGATATAATTATGCAAATGTCCGAGAGCCGCAGCGAAACCCTTGTCAAGCTGCTCGCAGCGTTTATCATTGTCGAATCGAAGTTGGATTGTGGCCAATAATAATACACACACATAAACACTCGGCAGTAAATGTGTGTTTAGCTTGGCTATTGTTGCTTTTTGACATAAAGCTTATATTTAATTTATTTTAAATTCACATCCCTTCGTGTATATGCCATAGCCGGAAAAGTATTTTTGTATTTTGCTTTTATCAGCTTTTTGAAACTGCACAAAAGACGCGGCTGCAAAAGGGCTGCGTCTCCTGTCGCATGCACATTTAAAATTAATTGAAACTAATAATGTATTTGAAGTATGCAAATACTACGCCACCGGCGTGCTGGCATCCGGTGTACAAGCCACCAGCGGTGGCTAAATTTAATTTAAGGCCAAAAGCGACACAGTTGTTTGTCTTAACCATGGTAATGGGGCGCGTTCTCGCGAGTGCCTTTGTGAAAGTTTTAAACTGAAGCGGAAATACGAGACCCGAAAACCAATGCCCTGTCATGGCGCTTGCGGTGCTGTTAAAATGGCGATGGACTACCAAAAATCAGAAGCCAGCAGATAAGACTCCTTTCAACGAGAGTGCCCGACTGGAAGATGACCTGTAAACAGTATTGATTGAAAGCGGCAAATTTAAAGATAGTCTGAGTTAAACTTTATTTGACTAGCTGTACCTCGTATGATCTCTGAATTCCCTGCAATCGGAGCTATTTGACGAAGCAAATATTTCAACATAAAATCTTTTACAATGGACTTGTACATGGTCTTTTTTCTTGAAATGGAAGGTTTATTTGTATAAGGCTGACAACTTACAACCTACATACTAACTTGGCCAACTCTATGTCTTTTATTGGCCTTTCAGCTATGATACTATTTCGTCTGCTGCTCTCGCACACAACTCTATGGTCTATGCAGGGTATTTAAATAAACTCGTATTTTATTTTTGTTGATAACTGTTCTAAAATTACCTAAGCTGTGTTCTTGCCACAGCATCCGGACAACGTCAGCGAGCCACAAACGGTCCTCGAGAAATCATATTTAGCATGGTAATTATTTATCTTTGTACTCCCTGCGTGGGGCAGATTTCAACAGCCCCCACCCCCCCTCTCACATCCTATTTTAAGCGGGTCCGTTTGGCATCATTAAAATCATAAATCTCATGGACAGCATCTGGCAACTGCAGCTGAACATTATTTGAGTTATGGTATTTTTTTATTCAACATTTTCCTCGCTTCCGTTTTTGAAGACAATGTTGATGATTTTTCTGATGCCAGGGGAATTTTCAAATAAAAACTAATTCTATTTATGTATTTAAACTGCAAGCAGTGCTTAAGTATTAGTTTACACTTATAGAGCATTTGGGGAAGCGAGCGGCAATGTTGAGAGTGGAGAGTATTCGAATAGCTTACACCCTACTGGGTCACTTCTGCAGCGGAACATCTACTAATATATCCGATTGAATGGCAACGTTAGCACTGTCAAAAGTTGTTCATATCCTATTTATTATTGACTTTTTGGAGGTTAGGATGTGTCGTTCTCTAACGGATAATATGCCTTTAAGGAACTAGACCAGATCTTAAGTTAATGAAAATTCTCTAAATAATTTTGTAGGTACGTTGAATTGTGTTTCGTTCGACCCACAAATCATTCAAAAAGATGTTTAAATATTGCCCAGACAATATTTTTAGACGTTCGTTTAACGTACAGTCCCTAGCTAAAGCTTATTAAAACTCTACATATTCAGCCCAAATAGAGGATTAGCTAAAGGGTACCACAAGCAGATTACACTGAGACCCTCAAGAAAAATGAGGGATTTTTTAGTTATGCCAAACCCTTTTACTGCGTAACATATGAATTGTATTTGAAATAATTTAATGAATAAAACGAATCGAAAATATACTCAGATCGGGCAACAATGCCCCAAAAATTGTATTCATGTTTAAATATTTTGCTTCAGCTCGAATCGCACTAGGCTTGAGCTAAGCCACCTGCTGGCAACATCAAAGCACGTCTCCTGCAACAATTTGCTGCTTGTTGCTGTTGTTGCTGTTGTAGCTATTTGTGCCTGTGGTTGGGGCACAGGTGTTCGATTGGGCCAAAAGTCGCACAGCTAAGGGCAGGCACTCGCCGCAGCTGATTAGCATCGGCTTAATTAGTTGGGTTATTTGCATGACCCAAGGCGTACAATCAAAAACATGCGTTCAGCTATTTATTTAGGCTCGTTTCGAGAGCTGGCAACCGCCCACGAGCACACACATTGCTAATTATTAAAAATAAAAATGAAATATAGAAGCGTGACCAGGCGGCTGACAAGCTGGCTGGGGCGAAAATTTATGGCTATTTAGTTTAGCACTTTTCGGCCAACCATTGTTGGGGCTTGGAAGGCTCTGGCTTAATGGCTTATTTGGATTATTAATTCATAGCGCGCCGGCAATTACAGCAATACTCAACTATTGCAAGTGACAAGCTTGCGTACAGTTCAACATGAGCAGCAGCTGTGGCATACAACAAGACGTCTATGGTTGCCCCCCTTTGAGCATGCCCAATAAAACATGTCAAAAGAGTCCCAGAATGTTGGCGCCACGTATGGGGATGGAATGAGTGGGTGTGTGTGTGTGTGTGTGTGTGTGTGTGTGGTATGCCTGCCTGTGGTTTGAGCAGGTGTGCGCACTATGGTCGCCCCTAGAAGCATGCAACATGCTTTAACTCACCAAAGCCACTCGCGCGACTGGGACTCGAGTGTGTGTGCGTATGTGTGTTAACTATGTGTGGTGCTGGCTGCTTGACGTTTGTTGATTTTGTGGTACTAATAAAATACACGCGCCCGGCGCCAACGCTCGAATGCAGATAAAAAAATATAATTAAAAATTGTTGTTGTGTGTCGCTGCTGTATGCTGCTGCGGTGTGTTGCTGCATAATTCGCACAACAGCAGAAAATCCTGTTTGGCTTTTTATGCCCGCTTCGTGACTGTTTCACTGATACATGCCTTAACAGTATACCACATGTGCTTCGGTTGTGTGTGTGTGTGTGTGTGCGCGTGTTTTATGACTTTGCCATAAAGTTAATTCAAATTTTGGTTTGGTTTTTGCATGTAGAGAGAGTCGCTCACATTACCCTGGCTATAGCCTAGTTGGTTCTGAAATTAAGACTAGCTGCAGCTGGCACTAATCCGTTATATTAAACAGCTAAGAGAAATAGTGTCCTGTAATTGGTAGCAGCTCAAGCTGAGAGCTTTAAGTCCAATGGATATTGTTATGGAAATACAATTTATCTAGCTTAAAGTTGTGCTGTGCGCTAAAAAATGTCGGTGTAAATAAATATAAAATGTTGAACTTTAAGTCAAATATGCCTGAATTGTTATATGATAGGTTTGAGCTTAAAGATAAATATCTTGTATTCATAGAAAAAGAGATTTTGTACACAAAAAAACAAAACGAATTTTCTCTAACTAGAGCCAAGTTTGAAATTTACCTTAACTAAAGACGAAATGTTTTATTTAAAATTCCTTTAAACACCTTGCAAATACATGCAAATTTTTTTAATTTTCTAAATCCGTACTCGTATTTTTTCTATATTTCTTTTCAACATAAACGAAAAATTGTTAAATCAAGTATGTTTTATGCCTAATTACAAAATGAGTTAGGAAGAAAGTGTACATGAAATTGAATATATAAAACTCACCACAATAAGTTTCTCTGAACATGAAGATCCTAAGTTCTTATTGCTATCCGAAACGCTGTTGTTTTAAACTCTAAGATATAAGATGCATTTAAATTAATTTAAGGGACATTTAACTGACATTTACATTTCGCTTAAACAAGTGGCCTGTCACATGGATTCCGGCACAATTATAATACACATTTAATTGCCTGACTAATCCGCACAGCACAACAATAAACCATTTGCTAGTTTGCTTAATTTATTCGAACCAATATGTAAACTGTGCCTAAATACTTAATACTCGTATTCATAATTTTTGCATTTGAAAACCATTTTAAAAAATCCGTAACAAAATGAACAAAAAAAAAGAATATTAAATTTTAATCGACTAATGACAACTATTTGTGTGTTCTTTTTTCTTTATCTCTTTTCATCAATAACCACTTTTATGCTGTTGTTTTCATGCTCACACACAACAACCACACGCACACGCACACGCACACACACACACACACACACACACACAAACACACACACACACTATACGTGCTTCCAACTTTTGCTATTGCTCTCTCGCTCGCTCTTACCACCGCAACCACAACAACCACTTGTGACAACGCAAAATGTTATTTACCCCTTTTTTGTAATGTGTTTTTAATTCTCAACTAACTTTTAACTAACAATTTAACTAAAATAACTTCTATACGTAATTCTGTTATGTCCCGTCCAACTGGCCCTCAAACCAACCACCATTACAACAACAACGAAACATTTCCAACAAACCTAAACCCACCATAAACAACAACAACAACCACACAATCATTATCAACATCAATAATAACAACAACAGGCTTTTACGCGCCGAATTGTATGCGCTGAGGTGCAAGGTCGTTGGTGGAGCAGGAGCGCAGCCACAGCAAAAACCACTCGACGCCACACAACAACAACAACAACAACAATTAGACCACCACCACCCCCAAGAACAACAGCAAACAATGCAACAACAACAACAACATCAGCCTGAACACAAGAATCACAATAATGTACACAACGACTCGAGTCGCCACTGCGCCCGCTGCACCACCGAACTGGGCCGCATCACCAACCGCGGCGCCCCCTGCCGCGTCTGCAAACTGCGCGTGTGCAAAGCCTGTCGAGTCCATCACGCACTGGACTGGGTGTGCGTGGTGTGCCACAAGCAACTGTAAGTCTCTCTCTCTCTCTCTCTATCTCTTTCTCTCTGTCTCTTTCTCTTTCTCTCTGTGACACTCACCTTTATCTCTCGGTATTACCCAATCACTCGCACTCATCTGTACTAAATACTCTAATCACTCAATGTCTCACATACGCACACTAACTAAATAACAATATTCTATATATGTGCAGTCTTTGTGTGTGTATTTGTGCATGCCTTTGTGTGTGTGTGTGTAATATTCTTTTGTCTAAGGGTCAACTCTTGATTTTTTTGTATGCTTGAACAAATCTATTTAGAAAATCTATCTAGATATTCTTCTAGAGCCAAATTTAAATATTACAAGCTTTTCCGGCTCTGAATTGGCTTTCCCAAGCCTTATATACCCTATACTTTTCGACACGCTTGAAAAGTATGCAATGCAATATGATGATAAACATGGCAAACGGTTCGAGTCTCATAATATTTAAGTTTGATTTTCCGATTTTGACTTGGTTCGAGTTATAGAGCAATCGAGGTCAATCTTGGCTATATTTCACGGGATTATAGTTAACAAACCAAAAGAAATTATCACTAAAAAATGAGCAGGTTGTCTATGTAGCTATTTCAAAGAACATCCCAGTTTTATTATCAGCAAACTTTGCTATCGACTCTAGGATTGCAAGGACCTTGTCCTCCATTCAAAGCTTTTTTGCGAGCGCCAAGCAACCATAAGGTGCATAACGAAAATATAATAAATAAATACACAATGTTTTTTTATTTTAATATGCCAATCAGCTTAAATTCTATTGAAAATATACCTGCGAGTTCTTACTTTTCATTGTGCCGATTATATAAAGGTCAAACTTGCAGAAAGAATAGTTAAAACTTAAAAGACACTATCAGTTTCACTGAAAAGGTCAACAGTAAACTAAAATATATTGGGAAAAATACTTATTTTCAGCAAACGAAGGCAGCCGTCTGCTATGCTACTCAACAGCCGAGTACAGGGTAGCCCCTATCTATCAAGCAATCTCCCCTGGGGCATTCTGGCTCGTTAGCTTTTGCCTTCGCTGCAAATAGGTAAAGCTTACCCAGCATTTTCATTGTTGCCTGCTAATTTTGTGTTGTGCAACCAGAAATTGTCACCCGATGCGTACAAAAATAAATTTCCATGGGATCACATATACCGAAAGGGCATCCGATGACCCCCACTGACAGCTGATGCGTTGCATATTTCATGAGGCAACAGTTTGGGGCAATTTTGCTGTATTTTTGTGCTGCTCTCGTTGCAAGCCGAAAATTGCTGGAAATTCTCTCTGTATGTGTGTGTGTGTGAGTAAGTATCATGTGCGTTTATCCATTTTCACTTTACAATTTTCGATTGAAATGCATTTTGGTCACTTTTGTAATCGCATACGAAATTTACAACGCCTTTATTCTATATATGTTATATCCAAAAATAAACATCAACATTTGATATTCAATTTTCATTTGCACTTGAGCGGCTGCTGTTGCAAATATGTGACTGAATATTGCAACTGGAAACTGAACTATTTATTTTTATTTTTCTGCTGCACCAAATGGGTTTTTGTTTTCTAATAACAATGACTAAGCCGATACCATAGTGCTTTGCTAACTCAAAAACTATTTGTGTGTTGCCTGAAGTAAAATGAGAGCCAAGATTAAATTTTGCCCATTTACATCTTAAAGTTAATTTTTATGAAACCATTTGACAAACCTGCACACGCACTCAGAGAATAATCATTTGAGAAAAAAGTGTGAACGAGTTCAAGGTGAACAATGAGTTACAAAGAAAACTGGCTCAAGATGTTTTTCTTCCGAGTAGTTGTTACGAGCATAAGAGCATTACAACCAAAGACTATATAAAGATTTCCTTGTAAATTTATAGAAATAATGATGACAAAGGAAACATCCATTCGTAACATGATAAGTATGGCCAGTTGCAAACCTGAAAGTTATTGTAAAAGCGCAGAGAATGTTGCCCTTTCATTGCCAATTAGAACTAAGTACTATATAATGAGCCGAGCATTCATCAGGCCCATTGAAAAAGTTAGCTGAAAAGAGCTGATACCTCATTTGGAAGTGAACAAGTGGGAGTGCACTAGTGGGAGTGCACTAGTGGGAGTGCACTAGTGGGAAGTGCCTAACTATAAGACACACTGCGGTTACAAGCACTCTCGCTTCACACACACGCATATACATACATCTACGCATTTAATGCTGCGGCTATGCCACTTCTTATCTTTGCTCCGCACTTTGTATTATATGTTCTTGATTAACTTGGTTCATTGTCCATTGGTATAAATATGGCATCCAACTGTGTGTAAATAACAAAGCCCAAGAGGCTTCATAAAAAAAAGAAAATTTATAATTTTGTGGGGAACAGTTAATGGGAAATAAATAAATCTGTACTTACATATAGTGCAGAGAGATATAGAATTTGATCCATTTATTGAAAACGGACTTAAAACTAACTAACTAATCGCATGCACAGATTACAGTTCAAAATTTCCAGTCTAACATAGATCAACTTGGCTGTTAATGGTGCGCAAGTATATATAGTATATACTTTATGGAGTCGGACACATATCCCTCCGTCTGTTTTAAACATTTGCACAAATCGATTATACCCGTTCTACCGACTTTCAAGGGGTTCAACTGTAAACTGGTAAACTGAGAAAAGTGAGTTCTGTTTTCAGTTCAGTTTTAGTTGGTAAGCAGCTTTTTAGTCGGAATTGGCTTAAAATTGCTGGATGCATAAGGATACAAGGATTCTTGGTAATTTCCTTCAAAATAATCTGTTTTGTGGCTGAAATGCAAGCTAATTGTAGGCGCTCAGCATATCCAAGAACTGGAGATTCGAAGAGCAGAAACATTTGGCGGAAATTTCATGGAATCATATTTTAATTGGGTTTTAATAGTAAACACAATTATTTAAATCCAAGCTCTTGTCATTCAATACGATGGAAATATGAATATTAACAAGTAATAAAAACTTTGCGGACTTCGATAAGTTTTGAAACTGTTGGCCAAGAACCCTGTAGGCGTCGTAAAATTAATTATTATTTTCAATCTGCTCTCAAGGAGATCAACACTCGTCCTTAAACCAAATTTATCTGACTTAATACTTTAAATTGTGGTACATTTTGTCAATGTGTGGGCGTGCAATTGAAATATTAACTGAAGCTAATAGACTCGATGCCGTATTTGATTAATAGTATCGAGTATCGAGTTTAGTCATATAAATATTACGCATACGCCCTGTTGCACGGAGTTCAGCATTTGTTAACTGCCCGAAAAGTAATGTAGAAACAAGTGTTGAAGTCTTTGCAGTTGCTGATGATGCTGTCAGGCGACCCACACGCTCCCCGAGTTCAGTGTTAATTGCCAAGCCCCGAAAAAAGTCGTAACAAAAAACAAAATTAAAAGTAAGCAAGGCCAGACGCAAGACTCTGAACTAATTAAATGTTGGCCAACGCAGCAGCAGCCAGAGCAGCCCGGGCAGCTACAGGGTAACTACATAGTATGTAAATTTTGGAGCTGCTTTGCGTGCTGAGAATTTGCCAAGATGCTGGCAACGCCCACAGGTGTCAGCCAAACTGACGCCTCCCAAATGGCAGCCAGCTGTCAACGCAGCCAGCAATTGCAGCTGCTGTGTGAAGAGATGTGCCCCACGCCCCCGCCCTCTCTGGTGAGGCGTTGCCTAGCACACATATCGTATGCCTCACTATATATATATATATATATATATATCTATCGATAGCTCTGACACTGGCTGCGTCTTTGATTGGAATTTGTTCATAAAGTCTGAAATGAAAAACGCCTGACAGTCTCCGAGTGGCTGCGCCCTCAACCAAAGACGCCTCCAGAGGAGCCTCTAGAGCACCCGCCTTGTATAGTCATTACGGTGTTGCGTCGTGTTGGTGTCTTGTCTAATGTTATGCCCTATAGATGGCAAAAAAGGAGCATATTGGTTGTGCGCAAACGTATGTGACAGCCCATGGGGGGCTTCTTCGACCAGTTAAGGTATTTCTTGAGCAGCATCATCAACCGAGGCGATCTAAGCCCAACGAAAGTTTTTAGTCGTTCACGGTTCAACCCAAAGGTTCCACTTTAAAACTTGTACCAGTACTGAATTTCTCGGTTCTCAATTATGACTCCAATTTTGATCATTTTCAAACAACTAAAAGAAATATTTAACAATTAAATGGTATGTTTTGGCTCAGGCTCACATAACTAGTCTAGTTAGAGGTCACGTTGAAAAATATTGGTATACCGAAAAACAATTTCTATAATTATTTTTTTAATTTTTTTTTAAAAGTGGAAAGTTATAAAATGAGAAACATATTTCTGAAAAGTTGAAAAATGTAAACAAGAAAGAAGTGTTTATGATTTTTCGTTATTGTAAAAAAAATTATAAAAATTTTTAGAATATACATTTTTCAAAGCCAAGAAATATGTTCTGAAATTTAGCAAAAATTTAATTTAATGGGCTAAGCCATTTACGGCAGTTTGGCGCTGAGTACAGGGTGTCTCGAGATCTAGCATGGTTGTTTTTTTTTTTTGTGTTTTTGTTTCAGTAAGTTTTGTTTTTGCTTGTGTCAGACACTCAGTCAGTTTGTTGGCTGTGGCTGACACGGGCAGACGTGTATTGAGCCATGTTAACGGATGTATTTTGGTGTTTTAAATGGAATTGGTCTTGCTGTTGTTCTTGCAGGGAGTTACAGGCCGCCAGCGGTGAGTGGCTGAAGGAAGCTTATGCGTCCTGCGAGTCTGTCGATCATTTAAGCACCAGCGACGTGCTGCGGAAAAGCATACGCCGCTCCTGGACCATATCAAGTGAGTCAGCTTAAAAGTAATCGAATTTTATTTGTGTCTGAACCATGCCTGCTTGCAGATCCCGAGGACGATCCGAATAATCCAAATTCGCAGCAAACCGTCGCCGACAATCTGTATCCACAGCAACAACATTTAATTGAGGCACAATCGGCGGGCAGCTATCCCTTGTTGCATCAACATACGCTGCATCAGCAGCTGCAGCAGCAGCAGCTGCAACAGCATCAGGCGCCCCCGCAGCCGCGCCAGGCGCACATCATTAATTATAGTAGCGGCAGTGCCACGCCCATTAGTGGGAGCAAGTGGCATTTGGGGCGTCGGGTTTTACGGCAATCGACGCTGCCCAGCACACTGAATAACGATCCGAATCTGAGCGGCAGCGGTGCCAATTTGGCTAACTACAATTCAGCGAATCTGACCGCGCCCACCTCGCCGCATAAGCTGCAGAACAATCCGCTCTATCCGAGCGCCTACAACAGCGACGATATCATCCACATGAACACCGCCGCCGACAACGACAACTACACCCAGATACTGATACAGCAGCCGCAGCCGCAGCTGGAGGCAGCGGCGAGTCCACCCACGCATAGCCATCGGCTGCAGGTGCGCCGCCAGTCGACGCTGCCGGCGAATCCGTGCCAGGCGCCGCCCACCATTTACATGTCCACCTCACCGAATCGCGTCTATAGCCGTTCGCCGGAACGGTCACCGGGCGAACAGCAGCGTTATACGCCCTTCACGCGCCAGACATCCTTCCCGGAGCCGCCGAGCAACTATCATCGCACCAAGTTGCTGCCCAGCACAGCCAATTTGCCGGCTCCGGCCAGCCAGTCCTCGTCAACAGTCACAACGGCCGCTGCGCCGCCGCTCAACTACGAATCGCAGGCATCCAGCATGGCCAGCGATGAGATGGACTATAGTCAGACGTTTGGCAAGCCGCGCATGATGCGCCAGGCCACATTGCCCAATCCCGATCAGCACGTCAAGCTGCTGCCCACATCGCCGCCCAAGCGCCAGACCTCTCCGCAGTTCCGACGCTCGCCGGAGTTTACACGCCAGCAGACGCTTCCAAATCCGGAGGCTTTTAGCAGCGGCAACACGCTGACCGTGCACCAGGCGCCACCGGCCAAATTTATGCCCATCTCGCCGCGCACCAAGCAGAACTTCTTGTTTCCCAGCGTGCAGAATCCGCGCCAGTTTCTCTCACAGCAAAATGTGCCCACTGTGGGCGCCGTGGATCTTGGCAGCGGCGGGAGCGTAGCCAGTACCGCCGGCGAGCAGTACTCGAGCAGCCAGAGCGTCAATATACACCATTCGCGCGATCCGCACTCCAAGATGATCAAGGTGCGCAGCCATAGCAACGAGGAGTACTCGAACAGCAACAAAGCCCATGTGGAGTGTCGCCGCCTGCTGCCCGAAATACCCACGACGCAGCGCTCGCAGAGCCGCTCTCCCAGCCGGCTGGTGCGGCAGGACTGCCTCAAGGAGCAGGAGCACGGCTCCCGCACTTTCGGCGAGGCCAAGCAGCAGTTCAATCAGTTTCCCGATGTCAGCGAAGAGCTGGAAACCCAGCCGGAATACGTCGACTACTTTGGCAACAGCGCCACTAGCTTCCTGGAGTCGGATGAGGTCCAGTACGAGAAGAACTATAATGCGGGCTTTAGCAGCGAACCGCGCATCATCTTCAACGATGGCTCCGACGATTCTCCCTACAAGCCGAAGCACACGCGGCCCATCTACAGCGCCGAGAACGTGCTGGCGGGCGGCGATGGTGGCTATGGCGCGGCTCCACTGGCCGGCTTCTATACGGACATGGGCGCCACGGGCCATATGATGCACAGCGGTGCGGCCCTGCCACGCACTCCGCTCATGCACAATCGAATGCGGCGACGACAGTCGCGGGAGCTGCCCATGCCGCAGGAGGAGTACGGAGCGGGCATAGCCGAAGCGGCTGCAGCGGCAGCGACAGCCACAGCCCCGGGCGCAGGTGCAGCAGGTGCCACGGCAGCAGGAACGGAGCAGAGCGCAGCAGATCGTCGCAAGCCGGAGCAAATGCGTTCCGTGTCGGAGGATTCTGGCGCCAAGACCGCGCCGAAGCCCATAACGCGTCGCTCCTTCTCGCATCCCGAAAAGGACTCAATGGTAACAGGATTAGTTTTGCCTTTGTCAAATGTTTTAAGCCAATCTAGGCCAACTTTTTGCAGCCACCTAAGAAATTGGAGACCTCGAAAATACCCAGCCCCCGACCGCTGGCCGATATATTGGATAAGACGCGTGGTGGCGTCTCGAAGATTCCCCAAGCGCGTCGTCGCAACAGTCGCGGCGAAGAGGGTAAGTCCAGGCTGACGATTTCTAATAGTTGCTCTAGTTGCTTTGTGCACCCGCGCAGCAGTAGAAACCTGTAGCTAGTTAGCCTTAGTTAGCTGTAGTTAGTTGCAATCACCCGATTTATTAAATTTGTGCACCCCCTCCCCGCTGCCGCATGCGGCACAAATATTAACCATTATATAGGTAGAGTACCACAGCATCACTACTCCTTCCATGAACTGCTTAAGCACCAGAACTCTGACCTATCCAATCGCTTGAAAAAAACGCCAATTCCCGTTAACACAGTCCCAGCTAAAGAGGACGAGCCGGCCGCAGCGAAGACGGCAGAGGCTAACGACAAATGTCCCAACGCTGGAAGCAACAAGGAGGCCAATGAGACGGAAGGCGCCGCAGCGGTAAGTGACCCCTCCCCGCACCCCGGCATATACACACACTAATCAGAGCCCCACAACTGATGCTTAATCCCTTCCAGCAGCACACCAGCACCTTGGGGGAGCAGGAGCTGCAGAATGCAGTGGAGGCAGCTGCCGTTGTCTTTAAGAAGGTCGTGCTGCAGCGACGCAAGGAGAAAGCAAAGGAGAAGGCTGCCGAGGAGGGTGAGTGCTAATGACCAACATCTCCACTAGCTCTTAAATTATGTAGTTTGTATCTGTATGTGTGTGTGTGTGTGTGTGTGTGTGTGTGTGTGTGTGTGTGTGTGTATGTGTATGTGTATGTGTGGTTACGGTTGTGGTATTGGTTGCGGTTGTGGTTGTGTGTGCTTGGCGCATAATAAGCTCGGTGACGGTGCCCTGTGTCTAACTTAAGTTTTTCACTGGGTTTCGCTTTTCCTCTAATTTTACGCACAAATTAATTAGGCGACACTTTGGAGCCGCACGGTGGCTAGGGGGAAGGGGAAACGAAGAAGTCCTGCGCTTGATGTGGGTCATTATTGCCTTTATCATTATTCACTCTAACGCACCCCATTGGCTTTTGTCCTGCTCTTAAGTATCTGGGTATAATTATAATTGCAAGCATTTTCCGAGATTTGTCAAAAGAACCCAAAACTCGGTCGGTTGTGGCTGGGAATAAGTGCATCACTTTGAGGGATTAAGGAATTTAAATTGTGACTGCCGCAATGCTCTTCTTTGATGCAGCTAAACAAAGAAAATATTTGCAAATTTAATAAACAGACGCTGCCCCGAAACAACACTCGATTTTAATAAACCCATTTCAATTGCCGCCTAAAAGTGTGCTTCACTTTTTGTGCATAGCCAAAAAATTGTGGAAAATGAAAACATGTTCAAAATTCTTTGATACTATATATTTACTGGAAATGGCAAGCATAACAATGTTATCTTTTGTGCGCACTGACTGTAGCGAGAACGAATTCGCAGCTTTACACTCTGAAAAATAAACTATAAACTCATTCAAAATTCCATATAACATCATCAAAATTTTGTGTGTTTTTACAATTTGAATTTGCAGAATTGAAAAGGGAATTAGAATGAATACATTATAATCTCTATAGCTAGAGCCGAAGAGTTTCAGTTGTTCGAACTAGATAAAAGCGAAAAGACGCAGTTATTCATTTATGATATATCATATCATAAATATCGCAAGGGAACGATAAGTTTCGAAAAATAACTACGTGAGATATTGGCCAAGGTTTAAAGATCACAGCTACTCTCATGTCTCGAACCAAACTAGTGTTGATATGGAAACGTCTGAGCTGATGGTCAGTGCTATTGAAAAAAGGTACCTTAAATCCTATACCTAAAAAAAAACTATTACTTATTAAACCGGATAGATTTGACACGGTATACAACTAATGCAACATTTTGAATAATCCTTTAAAATTCTTCAATTTAAATTATTTTTTCTTCAAATCATTTGCTGCTGAAGTTTGGCCTCAAACTAAAACAGAAATGTATGCAGCACAGTAATTAGAGTTAATTCCAAAATTTAAATTGTTCAGATAGATTATGGAAATACGAGTCAATAAATTTGGAAAAATCACCTTATCTCAATTATATAAGTACTTGAAAAATGTGAATATTTGTTAGAATGTTCACTCTTTCCATTTATTTAAAGGAAAGAAAATACCGCTCGTTCAAATGTTTCATTTCAAAAGGAAATTTAATTTTTTAGAGTGCACGTTTTATGTGGTTTATTGAGGAGCCATGAAATATTTTCACACACACACAGCATGTGGCAGCGAATTCATAAATCGCCCACAACACAAAGACAGAGGCAAATGTGTGTATGTATTTTCCAACAATACAAGCGTTTTTTTTTTGCTCCCCCCGAAATGCTTTTGGCATCTATTGTTATGTTTTAATTTGCTGTTTGTTTGCGAGTCTCGGGGACGGCGACTGCGAACCCGAATCCATTCGAGAACTACAATCAGGACATTGTCGCCCACGCTTTGGAAGTTCGCTCAAGCGCCTCGTCTACTTGGGGGCTATCTGTCGAAAATGTATCGTTAATCTTTAAGCGTGCACCTGCCTGGTGAGTGGAGTCGTGAGGGGGGAGCCACTTTTCGAAACGGTCCAATGTGAACGTACCCCAAATATTTGCTTTGCGGCTGCCAGGCGCTTGTGCAACATGCATGCATTTCCCTGTGTTTTGTTTGCGCAAACACAAGGAATCTATCGGACAAGCTGTCGTGGCGGCTGCAAAGGATTCGAGACTGGCGGATGGTGCGGCCTGGCCTTCAAAAGCTTTTTACCAAATCTAGCATAAACGCAGCTCGAGTATTAAAGATGAAACCGCAATGCAAATACTTTGGGGACACATTTCCTCTGCCCGGGCCTGGGCCTGCGAAATGCGAAGACACACACAGGCAGATGGTAAACTATGTGAAATGGGGGCAAGGAAAAGTCAAATATTCAAAGCATTTCCTTGAGATCTGCATAAATATTAGCTTAGGTGCGAAATTAGATCTATTAAATAGCTGGGCTGTCTAGGGTTAGACGAGTCGACTCCAGATCAACATGTGACTGATTTTGGATTGAAATGTAGCGGTGTGTGGGAGTGGGTTCTCAATAGATTAATAGATATTTAGCCAACAGATATTTGCCACTTTTTCACATTAGTAACCAACAACTTTGCCCAAGAGTACTCATTTAGTCAGTAAAATAAGCTGAAGCTTAAACCATTTGAGAATTTTAAGCGCAAATTGCCAAAAAGTGAATTAAATGTCGCCTGAGAAATGTGTTAATATGCTGTCATAAAATAGAAAATAAGAATTAAGAATATGAGTATCTAATGGTGTCAAGCATTACAAATGTATCTAATTAACATAAGTTCAACATAAGCTCACAATATTTACACATGCACAGAAGTACATAACAACCTTAACAAATAGTGAACTAACCCCATTGTAGTACATAGCTTTGCAACCACCTGGCCCGCCCAAGCTCTTGTGGTAGTGGTGCATTAGTTACCCATGCTAAAACCCATTAAACGTGCCTAAAACCCGTATCTCACCTGTGATAAACCAGTATTTTCCATTGTCATTCTGTGGTGTCGGTCAACGTCAAGCTAATTGAGTCGAAAAACTGCTCTACAAAGAACAAAACAAAAAACCCACCCCATTAATTCACAGGCTCGCAGCTGGCAGCTGGCGCTTCCGGTGACAGCAACGGCGATGCCATGGAAACCTCGTCGTCGTCAGAGCTGGAGTTCAGGTGCAGCACAGCGGCCACGGCGGGTCAGTCGCAGTACAGTGTCGAAGCGGATGAGTTCAAGCTTGTTTTTCTAAACTCGGACTCGTCATCGTCGTGCAAAGAGGAGGAGGAGGAGGAAGAGGACGACGGAGACGGCAATGATACGGATACCGCGTCCAGTTCCTCCTGCACATCCACGCACCAGTGCCACAGCATTGTGAGCAATGTGGAGGACTGCGATTGGGATTACTTTGAACCGTCGATGATTGCTGCAACGACAACAACAACCACAACCATGATTGCCTACGCCAGCTCAATAACGCCCACAACGCCTACGCCGCCGCCAAGGCTGCGGCGCAAATCCAGCGACAGCGATTCTCCCCTGCTGCAGCGTCGCCAGCAGCTGCGCAGCTATTGCTCAAAGATACGTGAGAGCGACACCGGCACCGACGAAGAACTGCACATGCAGGCCGAGAGCAGCTCCCAGACCAGCTCGGATCAGAACCAGACGCCGCCGACGCCCACGCTGCCACTTAGCATGAAGGCGCGCATCAAGACGCGCTTCCTCAAGAGCCATCACCACTACCAGCACCATCATCATAGCCACACGCCCAGCAGATGCGGTTGCAGTGGGGCAACAACCCCACAGCAGCCCCAATATGTGCCGATACCCGTGCCGGTGCCCATACCCGTGCCCCTGGCCGCCTACCACAACTGGCAGCTGGAGCATACGGGCGCGCCGCTGCTCGAGCAGGACGAGCACCTGGCTGCCTCGCTGCAGCAGCTATGGCAGGCCGCGGCGGCAGCCTCGTCGACACCAAACTCGCCGCAGCAACAGCAGCAGCAACAACAACAGGCAGCAGCTGCAGCTGCCGCCGCCGCGGCCATGGTTGCTTATTCGCAGCAATTCGCCGCGGCCAGCAACATGTTTGATGCAACACCGCCGGCAACAACCAAAAGCTATCAGCAATTGCCAACAACAACAAGTCAACTGGGCGGCGGTTTCAAGTCCTCGGCGCCGGAGCTGAGCGCCTCGCTGGGCTCGCTGATGACGCAGTCGCTGTGCTCCACTGCGTCCACGTCTTCATCAACAACGTCCGGCTATGGCACAGCAGGTCGCAGCCTGGAAACATTAGCCGGCTGTCTGTGTCTGGCACAGCAACAACAACAACAACAACAACAAAAACAAAAACAGCAACAACAGCATCAGCAGAAACAACAACAACAACTGGCCAGCCAAATGGCTTTCAAGCCAGCTCCAACAAGTTTAGGTTTAGTATTGCCGCGGACGCCGTCGGGTGAGCAACAACAAACGCGTCGTTCGCTCTGTGTCGATGCCGATGCCATTGACGTTGACGTTGACGCTGACGTCGCCAGAACGCCCACAACAACAGTGAGATTGTGTAATGCGAATGATAAAAGCAGCAGCGACTGCGACTGCGACTGCGACGCCAGCAACAGTGTTAAATATAGAGCACATGTTGATGTTGCCGCTGTGCCTGATAAAAGCGAGGCGATGCCAGCAGCAACATTGACAGCCAAGCTGCCAAATAAATGCCAAAATCTAAGCGAAACTGTGCAAAACACAAGACCAACAGCAGCAGCAGCAGCAGCGGGCACAGAAACGCAAACGCAAACACAAACAGAAAAGACAGAAACTGAAAGACAAACCTACCTGGCGAGTAACAAGCACGACGACGACAAAGACGAAGCAGCGGAGGCAGCAGACGAAACAAATATACATAAAAATCAAGTACCAGCAACAGCAGCAACAACAACTACAACTGGAGCCACATTGAGTGCGGCTACTCCTGCGGTAATAACTCGTTTCAGCGGCGGCGGCCAAGTTGCAGTCGAAAATGTTGAGATTGTTGCCGCCGTTGCGCCTAGAGAGCAACAACTGCAGCAGCAGCCACAACTAGAGCCGCAGCTAGCGAGGAATTTGTCCTCCCATCGGTTTATAAATAAAAAGCCCACAAATATGTCCGAGAGCGAGCCAAGTGAGGCGGCGGCGTTCGGCCATTTGCGCAGCGAAAGCTACGCCGCCAACAGCAGCAACAGCAACTGCAGCAGCAACAGCCGCAGCAGCAGCAGCGGCAGCAACAGCGAAGCTGAAGATGAGCGCAGCCCACGCAAATTGGTGGAGCGCAGCTACGATGTTGCCTTGGCCATGCAGGCGGAGATGGAGGAGCCACCAGCGCCACAGAGGCCAGCAGTGCCCGTGCAAATGGTGCACCACAGCACAACCGACGGCAGCAGCAGCAGTGATTCCAGCAGCAACAGCAGCTCCAGCTCCGAGTCTTGCGACTCGGATGACACTGGCACCGTCGCAGATCGGCGACCCAAGCGCAAACGTTTCAACAAGGTGTTTGTGGTTAATCGACAGGTGGGCCAGGCGGCGCGTGCCAGACGCAGCTCATCCACCGAGGGTGATTCATTGTCCTCCTCGGATGCAAATCTCGAAGATTCATCAGATAACGATACGGATACCGAGCGCACCGACTGCGGCATTGTGCTAAACTATGTAAAGGCATTGGCTGAGGAGGAGAAGGAGGAGCAGAAGGCAGAGGAACAACAACCAATTGCAGCGGCACGTGATGCCAGCGACGAAGATGAAGAAGATGATGATGAAAGTGAACGCCGCGTTGCCAACTCAAGCGATGAGCTTGCCAACTGCATTGTGGTTGTGGGCGGCTGCACCGACGACGACGCCAATGCCGGCGGCGTTGTGCTGCATGGCATGCGCGCTCTGCCAGACGTCGAAGAGGAGGAGCAGGAGGAGCAGGAGCAGTCAGAGGAGCAATCAGAGCACAGCATTGAGCAGCCGCTGCCATTCGAATTAAGCTCCGTCCTGGCTGCCTGCGATGAGCTGCATAGCATTTCTAACGATGTGAATCGCCTACTGGCGCTGCACAAGCAAAACTCCCAGCTGGAGCTCAAATTGCAGCGACTGCGTCGCGGCGTGGCCGAAATCAATGAGGATCATCTGCTGCTGCCCAGCACTGCTGCGGCTGCCGCCCACATGGAGCAGCAGAAGCCAAGCGAATGCTGCCAGCAAATGCCTAAAGCAGGGTGTGCACCCAATGCACACCAGGCGGAGAACATAGAGGAGGCGGTGGCCCAAACAGTGGCAACCCTCGTGCCGGCCAGTTGCCATTTCCAGAAAGGCGTAAATGTTAATTCTAATGATGAAAGCGAAGCAACGAAACAAAACGAACCAAGCGACGCCGAGGGTAAACATGTAAACGAAGAGGAACTGGCAAAGGCAGAGAAAACAGAGGCAGCGACTCTTGGGTTTTCATGCCAGCAGCGGCAGCGGCAGCAGGTAAAGGCAAACAGCGATAATAAACTAGCAGCCAGGCAAACAACAACAACAACAACAACAGTGACGACCATCGCAGAGCGAACAGCTGTGCAAACGCAGGCAATGGCAGAGGGGGACGCTGCGGGCGGCGGTATACGCAGCGAAGCATGCAAAATAAACGACGATTTGTTCGACTCGTCGAACTCTCACTCTCTCGCCATAACGAGTAAAGCACCTGAACCACAACAACAACAACAGCAAGAAGAACAGCAGGTAGCTGGGAGAGCGACAGCTGCTGAGCATAAAGAGAGTGCGCTACCTGTTGCTCATAAAGCCGATTGCGCAGCCGATGTGAAGTCGCAGTCGGCATTGGAAACGGCGGCGGCAGCGGAGTCAGTCGAAAATGAAATGTTAAACGTTGCGGTTGAAGAGCCAAACGCGCGCCTAACGTTGTATACTAACAACAACAACAACAGAAACAGCAACAACATTAATAATAATAATAGCAGTAGTAATAATAACAGCAACAACAACAACACTGGCCATAATGACGGCGATTTCGCAGCACAAAAGACAAAAGGCAGCAGCAACAATGCTGTCGTTGTTGTTGGCCAACATAGCAGCAGCAACAGCAACTGTGACGTAGTGAATGTGAATGTGAATGTGAATGTGAATGAAGCATCGTCGCGTGTGTTTGAAAGTTGTGAAAACGAATACGACAAAATATTTGGCAGTCATCAAGAACTGCAAATCAACGAACCAGCAGCAGCAACAGAGGCAACAACAACAACAGCAACAGCAACAACAACGACAACAACAGTCGCTGCAGCCAAGAATTCACTTTCAGCCAAATATCGCAGTTTAGTGATGATTACAAAAGACAATGAAAGTGCAACAACAACAGCAGCAGCAACAACGACGAATAACGACAACGATTATGAAATGGCAGCGATTGGCAACAGCAACAACAACAACTTTGGCCAGAACTTTGGCAATGAGTCAGCCGATACGCTGCGCGCCTTAAAAAACGACAACAACGATTTGAGAGCGGAGCACGGCGTCGAGCTGTTGCCAGTGACGCCAACTCCAAGTGAACGGGAATTGTCGCGTGACTCCTACAGCGTGGACTCGCTAAATGAGCCGAACGTGCGGCCCAAGCTCAGCCTGGACGATGGCCTGGCCGATGATGATTCCTGGGTGGAGGAGCTGAGTCAGCGCGGCGATGGCGACGAGGAGGAGGATGAGAATTTAAGCAATGCAACAACAACACCGACGGCCACCGATTCGGAGGATGCAGAGGGTGATGGTGAGCTGGGCGGACGCATCATGTACATGGATCGGGAGGAGGAGCTGCGTGGCTATAATCGATCGGCCATTGACTTTACTCTGCACACCATTGTCGAGGAGAGCTGTGAGGAGAGCGAGGTGGCCTCCATGCGTGCCGACAACGAACTGGAGCACGAGGAGGAAGAGGATATGGCGGAACGCCGGCGCATGCGCACGCTGCAGCATCATCATAGACTCAGCGCCTCCGAGTTGGAGAAGTACTTCTTCTTTGGTCTGGGCGATGGCAAAGTCATGAGCTCCATTGACACGCGCGGCGATGATACCGCCTCGGAGGTCAGTTCCGAGTGCTCGGAGAGTCTGGACTCATTGCCGCACGATGATCAGCTGCTGGATGGCGCTAACAGTGCCGCAGATTTGGCCTCATCGCGCCTGGAAAAGTATTTCCTCTCTGGCTTCATGGGCTTCAGCGGCGGCGAGAAGCAGGCGGAGAGCGACGAGAGCGGCGGCAGCGTTGGCAGCGACAGCGAGGGGCATCCCAGTCCTAGCCAGCGACGCAAGCGGCTGGTGCGCGCCCGAGGCACGCCGCGCAGTCACAACTCCTCGCTAGATAATCTGCTGCTACCCGAGGCGGATACAATGGACGCATCGACAACTGCAGCTGCAGTTGCAGCTGCAGCAGCAGCAGCAGCAGCAGCAGAGGACACATCAGAATCAGAGGCAGGCTGCGACGATACCGTCATACACATGGCCAACGCAGTAGATCGCGCCTCCGATGGCAGCTCCTCGGACACCATCAAGCGCAAGAAGCAGCTACGCAAGCGTCACGATTCGCTGGACGAGAAGAAGCTGCACGAGGCAGCAGATATGGGCACAAATGGATCGGGAGGAGGAGCCGACTCACATACGTCCACGCTGGGCACAGCTCAGGCCAAGAAGCAGCAGCATCACAGCCGCGACAGCGGCTTTGTGGGCAGCAACGATGATCTATTAAAGTCAAGCGAATGCGAGCCCTGCAAATCCCCCACGCCGGCACTGGGCCAGATCAGCGAGGATCGCGAGCCGCTGGCTGCAGCGGCTGCACTCAGCCTGCCCAAACTGGAGCTGCCTAGCACAAGCGCAAGCGCAGCTGCCACCAACAGCACGCGTCACATGACACTGCAGCCGCCGGCTGTGGCAGGCAACGTCACCACCAGTTCGAATCTGGTGCGCAAGGATAGCTTCAACAACTGGAGCTCCGACGAGGAGACCAATCTCATGATGAGCAAAATGCGTCAGTTCTTCAAGACGCTCATCGTGGCCACGGCCAATGCACAGCAGAGTCAGAGTCAGACCCAGACGCAGACGCAGACACAGAACCTGGCCCAGACGCAGAACCAGAGCGGTGGGAGCACGCCCAGCTCGGTGCGCCGGCTGGCCTGCAAGTCGGATAAGTCTCGACCCGCACAGTTGGCCTATTTTGAGAATGAGCTGACGCGGCTGATGAAGACCGTTCCGGGCATCAATGATGAGCAGGTGCGCGAGATTGTCGAGTATCTCAGCAGCGAAGACACCTGGTCGGATTCGTATGACTCC
The DNA here is from genome assembly GCF_035044405.1 of Drosophila montana. Lineage (NCBI taxonomy): Eukaryota > Metazoa > Arthropoda > Insecta > Diptera > Drosophilidae > Drosophila > Drosophila montana. Next base: position 12,358,310 of record NW_026998620.1, on the reverse strand, counting down.
TCCGACTATACCAGCTCCGACTTGGAGGGCTCCGAACACAAGGGCCAGCTGAAGGCGCAAATCTCCGCCAGCTGCCAGCAGATAATCAATAAGTTCGAGGTGGATGTGGAGGGGGTGCGCGGCGATGGAGGTTTGCTGGACGAGACGCATGCGCTCAATGGCGACACGGCGTTTGTCTACCAGAAGCTGGTGGCTTCCTTCAGCAAGGTGGCTGCGGGAGATACCAGCGAGGCAGCAGCAGCAGCAGCACAGCCGAAGCCAGTCGAGGCGGATGAGGATCACCTGTCCACGGGCAGCACGGAGCAGCGCTCGCCGCAGCTGTTTGTCAAGGTCATGCAGCACATAGGCACCCGCCTGGTGGCGCTGATGCACGAGGTGAGCAGCGGCAATGAGACGCCCACGTCCACCCGACACAGTCGGCGTGCGCAGGCCAAGATCTCAGCCACCACGACAGAGGATGAGGAGGATGAGGTGGAGCAGCAGCTGCAGCTGAAGGCGCTGCCGCTAAAGCAGCTCAAGTTGCGCAGCCGCTCCCATGATCTGCTGCTGGATGGCGGCGCCAACTCTGGGCAACACACACAGCTCCATGGCCAGACACCTGGCCATGCGGCGGCTCATCAGCAGTCAGCGCCGGCGGGCGTTGGGGCCGGCGACAATGCCGGCGAGGAGTGCGGCGTGGCCAGCGATTACGAGCGCTTCTCGTGGCGCGGCAGTTTTGAGTCGGCATTACTGGCTAATGGCGACTCCAGAACGAGGCTCAGCCAGCTGAGCCAGCTAGACAGGGACAACTCGTCGTCTGCGTCCGCTTTGGCTGTAGCAAAGCGCAGATCTGCAGGCGACCTGCTGTTCAGCCAGCACCAGCAGAGCCTCAGTCGCGAGCAGCTGGATCGCGTGCGCTCCTGCGGCAGCATTGGCGGCGGCGATGCCCATCATCATCAGCTGGAGGCATCGCCCGCCAAGCCCTGGCTCTCATCGGCCAGCTCTTGCGCCGATTCCGCCAAGGATGTGCGCCGCTCCAGTGTGCCTGATGCCATCTACGAAACGGACTCCAGCGACGAAGGCCAATCGGCCCAGTTCAGCTCGAATCGCTCCACCTTGCCGCGCAGCCTGACTGGCAGCGTGCCGGTGGCCAGCACCAATTCGCTGCCACGCCTACCCACCAGCGCTGTGGCTTCAGTGGGCGCCGCCTTCACCAGCACGCCCATCACCAAGTCGCAGAACGCGCTCAACTATACGCCCTCCTCAACGGGCAGCGCCAAGAGCGCACGCTATCGCTCGCCAGGCTTGGCGGCACGTGCAGCTGCCGCCAACAGCAGCGGCTGCGCTGGCGTTGGCTCTGCCAGCTCCACCAGCAGCGGCGGCAAAAAGCTTGGCGGTGGTCTCCAACAGTTCCTCTACTCGAAACGGGATGCACGCAAACGCCTGAACATGTCAGCGGGTGAGTTTACCAAGGCCTCCGTTTAACTATCTTGCAGATACATTATCCACGCACACACACACACACACACACACACACAGTTACATGATTCACATACAGAGTTCACATTCTGCAAATGCTCAGCATTTTTGAGATGTTTACCTTTTTACATGGCGATTAGCTTCGAAGTGCTTCCATGCCAGAAATGCCAGCCAGGCGTCAAAATGGCATGCGGCACATTTGGACACGTTTAGCAGAAAACTTTTCTAACCGCAAGCGCGAGAAGGTTTTTCAATAATAAATTGAGTTATTTGTTCAGAGTCCAGCAAGTCCTTAAATTCAAGGCACATTTTTATGTAAAAACTTTTATTTGGCAATTGTTGACGATTTTTTACATTTTATTTATTTTCTTCAATTTACTGAAAATCTATTGACTGTGGCTTCTTTTTTTACAATTCATCTCATTTACTTCTTGATAAAAGTCAAACAGTTAAAGTTCTTCATATATAATTTGAGCGAAAAGAAAAGAATTGTATATGCTTCTATTTTCCTTAATTTTTCTCGGAAAATGAGTGATTTGAGGCCCAAAGTAATCATGATATTTGACTTTACCATGCTACTCTAATATCAGAAGTGCACATAAAAAAATAAAATAAAAAAACTATGCAGAAATGCGATTTTGTACAGAGAAAAAAAAAGAGGGAAGAAAAACAAAAGACTAAACTCAATTTTGCTGCCTTGAATTTGATGTGTAAAATAGCTCACCGTTGCTGAGAGTTTTATAATTTGGACACGAAGAAACTAAACTCAGTTTTCAAGCTATATTGATAAAGTTTTGAACAGATTAGTATTTTAATCAAAGTGGACAGTAACGAAAGACTTTATCATGCATCTTTCATAGCAACTAATTGTATTGAATTCAGCTTTTTTATGAAATACTTGCTTTTTAATCAACTATTGCATTTGCATTTTGGCTAATAAATTTTTTATAGTTTTATAGTACACTTTATCATTAAGCTCCAGTAAGAGCTAGGTGAATTATGCTAAAAATGCATCGCAACTTTTCTACTTGTTTTGGTACTTTAACACATCAAGAAACCTGTTTTTTACTTTACCTATTTAACAGAAACGTTATGTAAACATTCTGCTAATTAACATAGAATTTCTATGCTGAATCCATTTGTTTGTCTGGCAACGCTGATCATCATTTTACAACTTTTTCTGCTCTAGGGCTCTATTAGTAACTCGCAGTATTCCCCCTCTCTGCACGCCTGACCAATTCGCTCCAGACCAGAATTCTATGTGCTTTGGCCATCTATAGATAGGCCCGTGGCTTGTATTTTTTTGTCCAAAATCAACCCAATCAAGGTCAATTAACTGTATCCATATTAAGCGCTACGCTCGTTGCCAGCTTCTCAGTTAAAGTTAAAGCGATTTTCGCACTGCGCCAACTGTTGCTGCCGCCAGTTCCGCTTGATGGGGGCGTATGTTGCTGCTGTTGTTGCCTATTTATTAGTTGGCCAAAAAAAAGCTGTTTTGCGGCTTGGTCAATGAAACTCGAACTTGTGCTCAAGCCCGAACCTTGTGGCAGGCGCGCAGGCGGGGCTTTGAACTTTGCTTCAATTGTTTCAGCACTAGGGATGGGCGCGTGAGTGCCTCGCCACGCACACAATACAACTTTTGAATAATTATGTAAGCTGTTGGGCATGAAAATGAATTTTAAATTCCGCCCAACAATTACGCAACCAAACAAATTCTGCAGAATTTATAGAGCCCATGAAAAGCCATTGAATTGTTTTTGAATTTGCGACAAAGTTAATTTATTTAGTGTTTAATTCTGTGGAAATATTTTAATTGCAACCGTTGGGCTAACATTATGATGACTGTGAAATACCCTTTAATTATTTGTAATATTTATCATTATAAAATGAGAGAATATTTTGAATTATGTATTCGTTGTTTCAACGAGCTGATATACTATGAAATACTCTATATGAACTATAAAATACTTTTTTTGGGATGTTTAATGAGACTTTGTGCTTACAAGTTTATATGCATATAAAAAACTTTGAAAGATATACTTAATTGCCAGTTAATTCTTTCAACTAAAAACATAATTAATTAATCGCATATAACTTTGTTGCCATCTTGTTGAACTTTAAAGTAGGCTGTAATTAAAAGCTCATGCTAATTGTTTAGACAAGACTTCCACATTTCTTTAAACTTTTAATCGCATAAATGGCCATCGCGTGCCTTGTCACGCGCCCATCTCTAATGCAAATAACCTATCCCACTGCCACTTCGTCTGTTTTGTTGTGCTGTTTAAACAGCTTTGTGTAACCAAATCAGTTTGGTTTATTTTCTTGTATATCTGGCAGCAATGTTAGCAGAAAATAAATACAATTATACGCCTGGCCACCGGTTCAATGGATCTGCAGTTGAGCCTGAAGTCGAAGCCGAATCCGAAACCGAAGTACACTCAATGTCTGCGCACAATATCATTTAAGCTCTTGACGTTGATGAAGTACTTTGCTTGTTTATTTCCTGTTCGCTATGCGATTATTTGCTTTTTGCATACAATAATTAATGTTTATGAACTCGCGTTGACACCAGCCAACAGAATTTTGGAATGGGTTTCGTGCTTGGCTGCATCACAGTGCAGCACGGAAGTGGCCGGCCATCCGGCAAGTTAAATGCTGCGCTTAACACTATTTGCATGTATTATTGGAATGTCAAGAGTGAGGCATGCCACAAACAATTTGGCATTAAGAGATTATTGTGGCAGGAAATGTGCAGGCACCCTGTCTGCGGGCACCTTGTGTGCCGCCGCGACACACCCGTTATTTGTGGCGCTTGTAATCAAATTAACCTTACGTACAGATCAAATATGACTATCTCTGTTGCACTTGCCACATGCCACCAGCTAGAATCATTTCGTTAATTGCACTTCCATTGGCGCTACGACCGACGACGACCTCCCCCGGACAAGAGTTCAATATTTCAATAATTGAATATAACTTAGATTTGCGGGCGAATTTCCAACTTGTGGCTCAGTTCTTCTGCCTTCTGGGGCTCAGTTATAACGCCACGCTTAACGGAACTTGATCGCGACGCGCTCTATAAATCGGATCCGAAATCGGAATCGAAATCGCAATTTTAAAACCTAGGCACGGGCTCTATTCGTCGCAGCCAGTGAAAGTGTTTAGGTTTTTGTTTATTTTCTCATTTTCGTTTTCATTTTTTTTTGTTCAACTTGAATTGGGCGCTTTTGGCGCTGGCCACGCTGAAGTATGCCCCAAGTAGCGGAAATTATGAAAAGGGCCATAAACTACAAATATTTTTAAAATGAAAACATTGTCAACAAATCGTGACCGCATTGAGGAAAATTTGTACAGCAACAAAAATGAATAATTCACGAAGAAACATTTACTTTATTTTTTGTATTTTGGGGCGTTATGTGACCCAGTTTTTTGACGTTTTCGTTAGGTGTTTGCTTTGCCAAGCCTTCAATTCCATTTCACAAACTAATTATGGCCATTACCCAACTGTGGACGGGTATCTAATTGCGGACACGAATCAAGGCTGCGACAAGTTCAAGTGCGATTTGGCATATTTTTCAATTGAATTAAAGAGAACACCTTGAATTCAGCTCCCCTGCCATTGTTGTTGTTGTTGTTTTTGTTGTTGGCCAGACAGAGCATATTCGTGGCTTAGATAACACATTTGGAAATTCTAAACCCAATTACGTGTCAAAATGTCCACAGCTCTCTTTACTTTTTGGATTTTATGTACATGTAGATTGCTTATCGCGCCGCGCAGTTTCTTATCAAAACTCACCGTGAGTCTATAAAAGCCACACTGCGAACAGCTGGAAACTGTTGCTGTTGGTATGATTGTTGTTGTTGTCGTTGCCAAATGCAATTAAGTTTTTCAGAGCAGCAGAAACTAGAAAACAAGCTGAAATGTGCTAAAAGCATGCCCGACTAGCACATACCCTGCAATTTTATTTATTACTTATCCATTACATGATCGTGAGCAGAGTTATCTAAAATTTGCAAATAATTTTCACCTGGGCAAACTATTAGGAAAGATACATACCAACTTTGCTAGGCCCAGAGCTTATAATGCCAGATATAGCTGTTGTATAGCTGGATCGATTTTCAGTTTATTCACGGAGGTCTACTATTAATGTGGACTGATTTCGTAGACGCCTTTTCCCTGCCTATTATCTGAAACGGTCCGTCGATATACCCCATTGCAAGAAATTGATGGAAAGCATTTCTCAGTCCCAAAAGCGTCATCAATTAATGGCAGATCTGTTCAGTTATAAAACTCGCTGCAACGATAATGAGAAAAGTGACGCGTTTAATTGGCAAGCGGGGCCCAAGTAAAACTCCCAAAGATGCCACCGGCTACAATGCATTCGTGCGTCCATCCAGATCAAAGCCACCAACAGATGCGCCAACTGCCATCGCGGGCGTGCACAAAGTCAGAAACTCAGCGCCAACGGGTGTGGGTTTGTCTGTGGAGACCCATCCTGCAGCCGGCAAGATACAATATGCTGCATTCAATCGCTTGCGCAACAGCCGCCAAGCCCAATCGCTAGCCACGCCCACTGGCCAGACAAAACGGCGTCGTTGGCGGCTCTGCTGGTGCTGGCGACGGCGCCGGCGACGCCAACGCGGCTACAAGAACTATTGGCGCAGCAGAGCTTCGACAAAGTCGAAATGGACTTCGTGGCTGCATTGGGGCAAATGCTGCGGTCGGCGTGGGGTGGGTTTCAGCAGCAGCAGCAGCCGTTACCACTATGACTCCGAGGAGGAGGACGACGACATTGATGCCAAGGTCGCGTCCTACATACTGGAGATGAAGCAGCGCGAGGCGGCAAACAGCAGGCAAAGTGAGCACACGGATGAAACGGACTTTGGGTCCAGAGAGGAGGCAGCAGAGGCTGGCCTTCGGCGCAGCAGCAGTGCCCCGCCCCGGCAGCAGCAGCAGCAGCAGCAGCAGCTGCAAGTGTTGCAGCCGTCCAGCTGCCAGGCGCAGATCAAGCGTCGCGCCTGGACCTGGGATGACAGCTTGCGCTCCAACTCGGATCGCTTTCTCGAAACGCTCGAGGAGGATTTGTCAGGTGCTGCTGCAGCTGCTGCTGTTGATGGGCGGCTGCGGCTGTCGCTGAACTTGCAACGTCGCACGCCGCTGCATGTGACCTTTCAGGAGGTGCAAGGTAGGCGGCACAGCTACAGCTTCATCTGCCTGCCACGCCTGCCTGCCTGCCTGCCACACCTGCCTGCCTGTTGCATGCAACCAACTGCCGCCACGCTTTCCATTGAATCATTATATTGTTTCGCTTTTTCTCCATCATATCGAATGTGTGTGTCCGAGAGTGTGTGTGTGTGTCTAATGGGTGCTCATTAGCCATAATTAAGGAAATGTCTTAAACTAAATTCATATTTCTTTGCGCACAGAGGAAGCCAAGGCCGCTGCCGAGGAGCTCAGCCGTTCGCCGGTGATTGGACAGCGTAATGCGGATGCCGCCGCCTCCAGCCCCGTACAGTCGCGCGCCTCCAGCGAGGCGTGGCCGGCACAGTCGGATGAGGACATCGATCGCCTGGTGGCCATGCATCAGAACCGAAGCAGTCTCAGCTCCCTAGGCGTAAGTACAACCAGCAGCCGAGCAACAGAGAGTTCCCCGCCAGCTCTAACTTTCGATTGCATTGACAGGTTCGCTCGGAGTCCATGGCCAGCGTCTATTCGGGCGCCGGTGAAGGTCGCTATGGCACCGTTGTGGTCAAGGGTCAGGTAGAGTTTGGCATGCAGTACAACTACAAACTGGGCGCCTTGGAGATACACGTGGTGCGCTGCAAGGATCTGGCCGCTGTTGATGCCAAGCGCAATCGCAGCGATCCCTATGTGAAGGTAACTACTTGGAGCTTGAGCCCGAAAGGAGCAACTACTTCATATGTGGCATGTTTCTTGCTATTCGGCAGGTTTATTTGCTGCCCGACAAGTCGAAGGCCGGCAAGCGCAAGACCAAAGTCAAGAAGCACACTCTGAATCCCATCTTTGATGAGACGCTGCGCTTCCACACGTCCATTTCCAGCTTGGAGTCACGCACTTTATGGTTGACCGTCTGGCATTCGGACATGTTTGGACGCAACGATTTTCTCGGCGAGGTCAGCGTCAATTTGCAGGGTCGTCTCTTTGACAATCCACAGTCGCAGTGGTATCTGCTGCAGGAGCGCGTAAGTGGGCATGGCAAGCCTGACAAAAAGCCTTAACTAAAATCAATTCCATTTGACAATCACAGAGCGAACCCTTTGATGATGTGGCCACCTATCGTGGCGATATTGTGGTGGGCCTGAAATACATTCCGCCAGAGAATCTGAAATCCTCGATATTCTCGCGCGGCTCCAGCCTCACAGGCAGCTCATCGAATCTGCGCAAATTTGGAGGCAGCATCAAATCGGTAGCTTCTAAGTCCGATCGCAGCGCCAAGGGCGGCCAACTGCATGTGCTGGTGAAGGAGGCCAAGCACTTGAGTCCTATCAAGGCCAATGGCAGCTGTGATGCCTTCTGCAAGAGGTGAGCGGGCGACAGTGAAGATGTGTCGCAGCACCAACTAATCATTGCCCCTTCTTTAGCTACTTGTTGCCGGATCGCACGCGCAGCTCCAAGCAGAAGACTCCGGTGGTGAAGCGCACCTTGCATCCCAGCTGGAATTATACGTTCGTCTACGAAGATGTCTCGCTGGAGGATTTGTCGGAGCGCGCACTGGAGCTGACCGTCTGGGATCACGATCGCTTGGCCAGCAATGAGTTTGTGGGCGGCATACGCTTCTCCCTGGGCACAGGTAGGTGTATCCAAAATTGGTTGCCAAAAACGATAACCAGCTAACACTTTTCATTCATCTAAATCAAAACAGGTCGCAGCTATGGACGGCAGGTGGATTTTATGGATGCCACTGGCAAGGAGCTATCGCTCTGGCAGAATATGCTAGATCGTCCCAACTTTTGGGTGGAGGGCAGCCTCGTGCTGCGCTCCAGCCTGGATGGCATACGTGCCACATTGCCATAGGCAGAGTACTCGTCACAATTTGCACTGTAGTAATTTATTGCCTAGCCACAAGCACACACAGGCACGCACACAGCAGACAAACGCATGCATACCCATACCTACATATAATGTTGCAGTTGGAGTTTTGCCACAGGGCATACGAATGCCCAAATTGTACTTGTATTTGTATTTGTATTCGTAACTGAATTTGAATTTGTATTTGTATTTGTATTTGAATCGTATTGAGTTGTATTAATGAGGAAATGTGTAGTAATTACATAATAGGGTACGATGACAAGCATTACTAGGAACATAGGCATGAATGAAATTCAAGATTCGATTCGATTGATTGATCGATTGATTGTTGGCGCACTCAAGTTCGATTCGTAAGTTAAGCACGCGATTTAGAACGATTTAGAAAGATTTTGAATACTCGAATATATGGCAATCAGACATATGTATACTTATATTTATATGTATATATAGAGTATGTCTGGCCAGGCATCAGCATTAGCATTGGCATTGGCGATGATACTGCAAATTATCTATATTGTTTATGTAGTTTAAGCAGCACAATGTTCAAATACGAAAAACCAACAAACAAACTAAATAAAAAAAGCGTTATCAAATTATTGCACTAATTATAAGCGGGTCATATCCCAGAAGATACTACAAATTGTAAACCAAACACGCGGATTGCTCAGTAAAACGACGACGACGACAAATTAGCCCCATATGCATATATGTACATCTATGTGTATGTAGGCTAACTTAGGATCATTTGTGTGTGTTTTTTTTTTTGTCCAAAAATAAATGGAATTCGCAATTTTGCATACTGTATGCATTAAACCTACGATAATAACTAAGCTCCGACATAAACTCTAAGCTATGTAATACATAATATGTACTAGTACCTATCCAATAATAATCGAGAAATACAAATAACAACGTTTTTGTAAATGCATCTTTTTCGTTTTGTTTTTTACCTATCGTTTTCCTTTTCCAACACTTATACGGTCTAGCTCTTAAGTAAACAGCATTCTAAACTTTACATACATATACATAAGCATATACATACATATATATCAATCCAGACTTCAAGCATATCGCAAGCACTGTACAACTAGATGACAAAACAGACTCAGCAAGGCTTCATATTCGCATATATACGGAGTAAATAAATACTCTACTACTTCATGACTAGATACCCACCAGAACTCAAGTAAATTGCAGCCAAACATAAAAGAAGATAAACAAAAGCATAAAAGATCTATATGTATGTCACACTCCCTCCAACCTCTTGTTGCTAAAAATCTGTTTGTTGTGTAACTTTTATATACACAAAATATATTATATACGATGAGGCAGCTCTTTAAGACGTTCGATAATACTTAAAATCTATTGAAAAAATATATATATAAAAAATCTAAAAGAGAAAAATTATATATTTAATATAGAAAACGATTCTTATGAATGCTTTTGGTGTAAGTTTACATTGAAAAAAACCTACGCGCATACAAATAAATAATGTTGAATGATACTTAAAAAAAAAAACAAAAACAAAAACAAAAAAAAAAGAAGATTTATAGAAAATGTTTTTTGATAAAAGAAAATTGCTGAATCACTCGTTGCCTAAATACCGCTTGTCTTTTATACTCAAAGTTTTCGAAACACACACACAGACACACTCACACACACGCGAAATTCGATGATGATGATGATGATGATGATGATGATGATATAAGAACCCACATGGATAAAAGGTTTGCTATATAATATTGGGATATGCATGAAAATGTGGGCGTTCGGATTTTCTCAACATCAGCATCACATGATATAAAGTCAAACAATAAGCAGCAAATATTGCAACCACAAAAAAATAAATGGTATTTAGTAGCATATTATAAAAAAAATATAATTTATAGCTGGTGGGCAATGCCAGCGGAAATACATACTGTATTTGAAAACAAAAAAGAAAATGAAAAAAAAACCCAATTACAAATATGTTGACAGCCTAATCATATGCATGTAGTAAATACTATATGTATACGCAAGTAGTTTATTTTCCATCTCCAATGTTTTTAAAATGTACTTACAGTGCATCTACATACATATATATTTTTTTACTTTAATCCTGGCTTCCAAGGCATGCCAGCAGATCAACCCCACCCCTAACTTTAACTCTAACCTAAATCTAACTAACTAGCTACACGAATTGTGAATTGTGTTTTAACAATTGATAGCTATGTACATTCGACTATTCGACTCGTATTCACACTCATTCACTCGCATGGTGCTAAAAAAAAAAACACTCCTCGTATTTACTCTGGAGACCCAGAAAATCATGAGAAATCTTTTTACCTTTTTACTGTTTACGCATTTTTTGGATTTAAACTGAACTATTGTGAACTAGCGTTTATTACATGGTATATTTATAATACAATCCTACAATATAGTATATACACATATTATGAGATTACATAGTCAGTTATATACACAGTTATACAATAAATAAGTAGCAAGAGTAAACGTAGCATTAAGTGAACGCAAACTGTTATATGGCGAGTCCAACAAATATATGGCATTAACTTATCGTTTAGAGAACTCCTTTCTATAGATCTGATGAGGTCAGATCCCCGCTTGTATGCCAACAGGAAACACATCATATAATTATGTATATCATGAAATATTTACGTACTTATTGTATTTGACAGCAATTGCAAAAAGTGCTCAAACGTAGCATTTAAGATGCAAGAAAAATGAAAAAAAAAACAAAAATAATTATTGAGAAAATCAATCAGATATAGCGTTATATATATATTATTCAATAAATGGCCATGCGCCCGAAATATGTTGCGTTAATATACAAAGAAGAAAAGTTTTCTGGAATACACCCGACACACGATAATCGTTGACAAGGTTGCCAGACCGTTAAATTAGAGTTCTGTTCTACCTATTATCATGCAGAATTGGGATATGGAAGAACACTTTTAATCCATACCTGAATCTGATGTGATGAAAACTACTTTAAGTGTAAGTAAATGTTGGTAAGGGTATTCAAGATAGGACAAGTATAAATATAAAACACATGCTTTACATTCTTTGATGCTTATAAAGTTAAATTATCCTTTCAAATGCATACAAAAAATAAATAAATAGTTGTAAAGTGTACACAGACAGCAAATTTTGAGCATACCACAAATTGCATATAAAGAACAAACGCAGCTTGGTTTGGTTTATTAATGGCTCGCAGCGTTAGTTTTTATCAACTAAATGAGATACCTATTATAATGGCAACCAATTATTCAAGATACACATACACAAATATACAAATATACAAATATATATATATTTTCCAAAATCTCTGCCCTGGATATTACACCTCTCTTAGGCTTAAGTTTAGACTCTGTCCTCTACTTTGCTATACAAGATTTTTCCATTGAGAGTTTCAAACAGGGCTAAGCGACCTCTATTTTGTACTTTATAAGACTTTCTCTAGTTCTTTAAAAAAAAATGCAAAAAAGAAAAACATAAGAAAATCCCAAAAAAAAAGAGTTTAAATTGAAGCCCTAACATTTATGGCATATATGAAGTTAATTATGCAAATGTTTACATACCCCTTTACGAGTACATGATCCATGTACACTTTAATTATACTTATGTAAGCAATTACTACAGGATTACAAAGTTTACACACACACACACACAGAAATATATATATATACATAAATATATATGTATAGAAAAACACCCTAATTAATATTATGTTGAATACTGTGACCCAAAATCAATCAAATAAAAGCAAATTTCGCATCTACTGACAACTTTCGGAACTAAATTGTGTGTTTGATCTAATCTAATACTCTAATAATTTTTGATCCAGGCGTGTTTACGCTTCCGCTTCCGCTGCAGTTTCCGCTTCCGTATCCGTATCCGCCTCTGCATTTCGCCGTACGCCATTGAGCGCATTTAGCTTTAGCTCCTCTGCAGGCTGCTTGAGCACATCATCGTCCCGTGCCCGCCAGCAATCGAAGGAGAGCATGGACTCCCCCTTGCCAAAGGTCTCGCCATCCTCCAGTGTGATGGGCAGTTGCCTAAAGGACACCAAATAGATAGCTTCAAGTGCTTGGCCATTTTCCGGCACCGCTCACCTGTTGTTCGTTTCCGGCAGGAGCAGCGCGCACGTCGCCGCCGTCAGCAGCAGCGCGGTCAAAATGAGCGATGGGCCGGCGGCAAATTTGGTGCCCAAATGTATTAGATAGGGTGAGGTAACCGAGGCCGCTGCAGCGGCCAAGTGCGCCGTTGCTATGCCCCGGGAGCGCACACAAGTAGGCAACAGCTCGGACGAGTACTGCGAGAAGGTTGTGTAGCACATGGATATGCCCAGACGGGTGGGCAGCGCAAAGGCCAGCAGCAGGGTGGCATTCAGCTGTGCGCCCTCAAAGGATAGGCACACGCCCAAGGCACAGGACAACAGGCTGGTGCAGAGCAGGGCCAGAAGGCAGGTGGCCTTGCGACCGAGACGACTCTGCAGCAGACCCTGCAGCAAGCCCGAGGGCGGCACCACCACGGCAAACAGCGAGAAGACCACAAATGGCGACAGACCCAGTCCCTCCACGTTCCGTGAGATGGTATTGAAGCTCAGGGATACCAGCATGCTGCGGTTACATGTAAGAGTGTTTCAATAAGGATGTTAGCCCAGCGAAGACAACCACTCACAAGGTGCAGATCACAACGAGGGCTGTTCTGCGCAGCCGCGGAGTGCGCAGCAGATCAAAGAGCCTGGCCTTCTGCTGCTGATTATCCTGCTTGCGCTTGGCGGCGCAATGCTGCCGGAACGCCTCAAAGTCGGCGGCGGGCACCTGGCGGCCATTGAAGTGCGCAATGTGCTTCAGTCTGGCAATGGCGCCCTCAACATTGTTGCGCGTGATCAGCCACTGGGCGCTCTCCTGCACCACAAAATAGAAGAGCGCCACGACGAGCTGCAGCATTGCGGAGAATGTCAAATAGATGCGCCAATTGCCGGCTAAGACGGACAGCCAGGGCGCCACCAGAGCGCCCAGGCAGCAGCACAATCCCAGCATGACGCTGATGGCCAAGTTTCTCAGCTTTGGCGCCAGATGCTCCAGCACTGGAGTGGATGAGCGGAGCAGAGCAGAGCAGAGAGGTGAGCAGAGCTGATAAAAAAGGTGAGCAGATACGCAATGCTTACCCAGAATAAACATCAGATAATAGTTGGCGGTTGCAGCCAGGCCGGAGATGCAGCGGAAGGCGCTGAACTGCGTCAGATTCGAGGCATACGTGGTAAGAAAGTCGCCCACAAAGCCGCATTGATTGGCCAATATAACGGCGCGCACGCGTCCAATCCGATCACCCAGCATGCCAAAGGCAAAGGTGCCCAGGAGCGACCCCAAAAAGAACAGGGACTGGCCAATGCGCGCCTTATACGCATTCTCGCAGACCCAGTTCAGCTGCAAGGGATCCATATAAATGCGATTCTGTACTTTAGACACAAAACTCACCTCGACATTCATGCTGCGAAATCCGAAATCATATTTGTATATCCAGCGCTCGCAGCTTTTGCTGCTCACGGTCAGATTGTAGACGCCCTCATGGACCTCGATCTGCTCCAGGCGCGTGCAGGCCGCGTCCTTGCCAAAGGGCGCATAAATGGCGGCAATCTGGTCGTGACTGCGATTCACCAGCTGCTCGTGATAGCACCAATGCGGCGGCACAAACCCGATTATGTTCTGGGAATAGTAGTGTACTGTGCTGGTAAAGGCTACATAGCCCAGCAGCAACAGCATCAGATACTGATACCGACCGGCATCGCCGCACTTTGCCAGAATTCCATCAAATTCCATTGCGGTACGCGCTGTCACCGTGCTCGGCCAGAGATTCGTTTAAGACTGAAGACCGACTGACCGACCCGAGCGTCTGTCCCAGCCATCAGATTCGCACGGAGTGTATGCCGCCGCAGTTTCTGTTTCGTTCCGATTCCGATAAGATTGTTGCGGCCGCTTATCGCATTTGCGTGTAATCTGAAGCGTTCTATCCATTACGAAATAAATGTTTTATTATTTAAGTGAGTTCGCTTATTCGTCTTAATCTAGACAGAGACCGGCAACTGTCTGAAGCGCCGCGCTCACTAGCATGCCGAAAACAAATTTTAAATATACATAGTATATACATTTTATAAGATATACGTATGCATAATTATTTAAAATCCGACTGAGTGTATTTTCTTCGCGTCAGACCCAATATTCGATATGCTTCCTCTAGATACAATTATATATATAGTTTTCAAACGATCACCCATTGATTACATTAAGATTTAAAATTCTAACTGCTTCCGTATCAAGATTGTGTCCGACTTCTTATCAAGAGAACTCGCCAAAAAGTTGTATATAGTATGTATGGACATATATATAAACTTTATTATTAGACGACGGATTTATGGTTGTGTTTGTTTTATTTTTTAAGAGCGCGTGAATGATATGCATTTCTGTGTGTGGCAAATATTTGAAATTAATAATTACCTTAATATTCCGTAGCACACTTTTATAGCTGTCTATTATTCCAGCTCAACTATAACACTTGCAGGGTTTTGACAGTCGCTTATACGCCCCACAAGAAACATCCGAGCACTCACTCTTATAAAAATGCTTATACGCGTTTAACGGAGAGATAAGACGCCTCAATACGTAATACAGAGAGAGAGAGAGAGAGCCAAAGAGCCACATATATTTGAAACATTTGCTCAATGTGTATTTCCCAAATATATAAACAGTTTATAAACAAAAGTAAATGCATTTTCCTTTATACAAATAATTCTTTTATATTATCTATTATAACTTTAATGAATGAAAGAGTGTCTGAATGCCGAACAAATAAAACTCAATTTTTGTTGAATATGCAAACATCTCAAAGATATGCATAAGTATACAAGACTTTATGCTGATTCAGCTATTTGTTTGTTCAGTTTTTAATTTTATGCATGCGCCATCATATAAAATCATGTTTTGCAAAGAATCTCTAATCTATTTATTATTCCATTTAATTAAGACAAAGACTTAAAACTCTTATAACTAAAAAACTATTAGCTAAACAGTAGAAGAGTTCTTCTAATTAATTGTTTGGTTAAAATACTTTCGCGACTCTTCAGTTTGGTTCAATATCTTGATAACGAATTCACTTGCGTACAGGGTATCTTATAGTTAACGCTCTTAAGTACTACTTAGTTCTGCCTGCTTGGGGCACTTGCTTCACACACTTTGATGAGCTGCCGCAGCTTAATTGATTAATTAATGAAATTTAAAGGCGCTTAAAGCCAAGTTAGAAATTTATTAAGACATGAGTTTCTGGAGTGTCTCGGCCTCTGGCTTCCGATCGGCTTCAGCTGCAGTCTTTGCCTTGGCTGTCCTTAGGAAGTCAAACATGCGATCTTCCCTACCGAACTGCTCGCCCTCGGCCAGGGAGATGGGAAGCTTACGATTGCCCGTCTCCGGCAGGAGTAGGCACAAATAGGCACAGATGAAGAACAGCAGGCACAATATTATCCAAGGACCAGCTCTGTAGTACGTGCCCAGGTGCAGGATATACGGCGAAAGCAGAGAGGCAGCCGCGCCGGCCACATGGGCCACGGCCAGACCCCGCGAACGCACGCAGGTGGGCACCAGCTCTGTGGAGAACAGCAGTGTCGAACCAAAACAGACCGACAGCCCGAAGCGGGAGGCCATCGTCAAACTGATCAACAGCACGGCGCTGGGCTGCTGCCAGACGGACAGGACTATGCCGCTGGCAGCTGTAAACAAGCCAGTGAGCAGTATCGAGAGCACCGACGAGCCCTTGCGGCCGATGCGCTTCTGGATATCGGCCTGGATCAGGCCCGAAGGCAGCAGCGTTAAGGCGGTCATTGAGAACATAATAAATGGCGATATGCCTAGACCCTCCACGTTGCGGGCCAAGGTGTTATAACAGACCGATATGATCGTGCTAGAAGTAGTAGAGGAAAGCATACGATCAGACTTTTGTGAGAGCTACGCGCGATATTTCACTTACAACACGATCAGCATTGTGATTATGGTTTTGCGCAAATGCGGCGTCTGGAACATGTCCATGAGCTTGTCCTGATTCTCATTGGTTTCCTGTGCTTTCCTGGTGCAGTTAATCTGGCAATAACTGCGAAAGGCGTCCAAGTCCGCTTCACAGATGCTGCGACGATTCATTTTGGCCACACGCCGCAGACGCAGCACCGCGCCATCGATGTCGTTGCGTGTGACCAGCCACTGGGCGCTCTCCTGCACCAGAAAGTAGAACAGTGTGACCAGCAGCAGCGGCAGTGAGGAGCAGGCCAGAAACCCACGCCAATTGCCCACCAAGATGGCCAGCCCACAGGCACTAATCATTCCCAGGCAGTAAAAGATACCCATACTAATGCTCAGACCTGCATTTCGCAGCGAAGGCGAGATGTATTCGAGAGCTGCGAGAGATAAGTTGGCTTAGGCCCAGCGAAAATAGTGCAGATTAGAGCACAGCTCACCCAGAATATACATAAGATAGGTGTTGGCATCAACTGCGAGCCCCGAAACGAAACGTGTTACGGAGAAGGCGGCCAGACTCTCCGTGAAGATCGTTAAGAAGTCGCCCAAGAAGCCGCACCAATTGGCCAAAATGACGGCCTTAATGCGTCCAATTCGATCGCCCAGCAGCCCAAAGACGAGCGTGCCACACATGGAGCCCACAAAGAAAAAAGATTGTCCCACGGGTGCCTTATAGGCCTCATCACAGACCCAATTAAGCTGTGCGGAGGAATATCCAGCCAGATAAGATAATGGCAATGGCAATGGCAATGCAATAAAAACTAGCCGTAACTCACCTCGGTGTTCATGCTCCTAAAACCAAAATCATAGTTGTAAATCCACCGATCACATCGCTCCCCACTGATTGTCGTATTCCGCCCATCCAGATCTGAACCGATTGTCGCCAGACGCGTACACGAGGGTTTCTCAAACTGATTATAGATGGCCTCGATCTCTGCGTAGCTGCGATTCTCCAGCTGCTCGTGGTGGCACCAGTGATCGGGCACAAAGCCGATCACGTTCTGGGAGAAGTTGTGCATTGACGTGACAAACATCAGCACGCTATAGAGTCCAAGCAGCAGATATTGATAGCGATGGCTATTGCCGCACTTGGCCAGCAGCTCATCGAAGTCCATGGCGTAGTCTAGAGGCTTTGCGCGCTCGGCTCCGTCTTCCGATTGAGATTCAGCGTTTGGTATGATCTGCGCGAATCGTATGTGCGCTGCGTCTGGAGCTAGGGCCAATAGAGAATCGGTCGTCAGCTCTCGCCCGATGCCACGCACGTACTGGCAGCTGACGTGCGCGGCAGCGGCCTCTTTGCCGAATAGCTAAGAGCGGGTTACCAAGGCAGCTGATGTGTTCGACTCTAACGAATTTGTGCGCTCCGCCGTAGCTGGAATTCCTCTCCAGCCTTTCCTTGGCTGATAAGCGCTCAATGCAATATCAGCAAAATGAAAGGCGCGATTTTACTAACTTATAATCGCATTGATTATATTATATCAGTATATGTGATGGGCATTCTCGTAATTTGAACACGCTTTCCACTAATAGACAGTTGGGTGTCAAGCTTTTTATAAGATAAGAGTTTGGGTTTGAAGCATCTACTTAGAATTATCTTGCAACTAATTATAATCTGTTTGCAGTTGCCCATATGGCAGACAGCATCTAAAATGGGATTAAAGAATAATTCAAAATATAAAAGCTTTGATAACATACTTATTTGTCCAACATAGAAGAGCTCCCATAACCTAGTCAAGGTTGCAAGCCGGTTTTGAACCACAGACCAAGTTGACTTCATTTTTTTGTGTGTATTTATGTATTTATATGATAACTACCTCCACTGCGCTGCAATTTGAAAAATATGTATTTTTATATGTAACCTTTCTAGGCGATTCTCATAAATGAAAATAGAACTTGCATTTGTTTGTCAAATCGACCAAAAGCATTATTTTTTTATTTTGATCCTGAATTCATAAAATACTTAGAGTATATCATTCTTTAATTAAATGTTGTATATTACCAAGCTGTGTTGTATTATAATTTCATTTAACACTGTCTTTATTTTCGCTCCAATTTATTGCACTCTGCTCTTTTTCTCTCTCTCACACATTTGAAAATAATCTTGCTTGTGTATGTGTATTTTTCGTAAGTACATCTCTATATTAAAACTATTTGTTCTGACTGACTGACTAAATGATTGACTGACTGGGTGGTGAACAACGCACAGCCCAAGCCATAAGAGCTAGGAAGCTGAAATTTTCAATGATTTTTGAGTAAAATGTCTTAAGTTTTGTCCGATTGGCTTCAAACTTATTTACAAAGCCATACATAAGAACTTAATGGATACGTGCTTGACAGATTTTAGAAGTCCGATCAGCTTCAAACTCTTTTTCAAAGATCTTCGAAGGTCAAACGTTGATTGGGTGAAGGTCTGAATTCGTCCTATCGGACTCAAACTTATTTTCCAAGCACAACATAAAAATATAGTGACTAGTGACTAAATATTTGTGAAAATTTATTTGATAGGTTTTTCGCAAAATCCACCACTCTTAGATGGAAAATGCGGGTCAAAAGTTTAATGAAGAAACTTTTATTTTTCCAGATTCTCACCAAGAGACTAACATTGACTAATTCGTTGGAATTTTAAACTAATTTTCAAATATCTCGGTCAAATTTAACTTAAGTCGTAAAGTTCAAGATAGTACAGGTGGACTTAAATTTTCCACGGACGGGAAAGTGGATAAAACAAATTATTTCAACAATTTTGAGCATAAAACGAGCCACGGGCAAGGCCGGAGAGAACCCGCCATATGGATTTATGTTTGTATGTATATATGTAAGTATGTATGTATGTATGTATGTATGTATGTATGTATGTATGTATGTATGTATGTATGTATGTATGTATGTATATATGTATGTATGTATGTATGTATGTGTGTGTGTATGTATGTGTGTGTATGTATGTATGTATGTATATATGTATGTATGTATGTATGTATGTATGTATGTGTGTGTGTGTATGTATGTATGTATGTGTGTGTGTGTATGTATGTATGTATGTATGTATGTATGTATATATGTATGTATGTATGTATGTATGTATGTATGTGTGTGTGTATGTATGTATGTATGTGTGTGTGTATGTATGTATGTATGTATGTATGTATGTATATATGTATGTATGTATGTATGTATGTATGTATGTGTGTGTGTATGCATGTATGTATGTATATATGTATGTATGTATGTATGTATGTATGTATGTGTGTGTGTGTGTATGTATGTATGTATGTGTGTGTGTGTATGTATGTATGTATGTATGTATGTATGTATGTATGTATGTATGTATGTATGTATGTATATATGTATGTATGTATGTATATATGTATGTATGTATGTGTGTGTGTATGTATGTATGTAGTATGCATGTATGTATGTATGTATGTATGTATGTATGTATGTATGTATGTATGTATGTATGTATGTATGTATGTATGTATGTATATATGTATGTATGTATGTATGTATATATGTATGTATGTATGTATATATGTATGTATGTATGTGTGTGTGTATGTATGTATGTAGTATGCATGTATGTATGTATGTATGTATGTATGTATGTACGTGTGTGTGTTTGTTTGTGTGTGTATGCATGTATGTACGCATGTATTCAAGTAAGTCGCATAGAATTCATTTCAAGAGGAGAAGACGGCTTAGTACTGGAGGAGGCGGATTCACGTAAGAAGGAGGCAGTGGCTATGGCTTTGGCGAAGGAGGCGGCATCATTTTAAATGCGGCCACTAAAAAACAGGTACGTATTACAAATATAAATAAGTCTTATTACATGTAACAACTTTAACAATAGTATACCTGCATGTATCGTTGTATGTATTTGAATCCATGCACATGCATGTATGTATGCTGTGTTCAAATATGTGTGTACGTTGAGCTGACCTGAAACTGAACAAGAAACGTATTTATAAATAGTTCTCTGCTACGCGATTCTCACTAATGCAAGTAAGCTTAAGCAAGCAAGCTGCGCTTTAAAGCAAATTTCAGTGATATGTTTAAAAGTTCGTCTCCCTCCTACTAATAGATGACCATTAAGTATTTGTTTGTGCGAATTCACAGGTGAGTACATAATTACAAATGAATATTTATCTCCCTGTGTGTCCTGACTGACTAACTGGTGGTCAACGCACAGCCCAAACTATAAAAGCTCGGAAGCTTAAATTTTCACTGTAGTTACCTTTTGCGATAGAGGTGTACGCCCAGACGCAAGTGTGAAAAAATAGCTAAAACGTGTCCATGAAACCTATTTGCTTACCATCATCTTTGTTCAAATTGATTTGAGGGGTGTCCCTCAACACTTATTTCATACGTTTTTCGCAATTTCCACCGCTCTTGGATAAAGAATGCAAGTCAAAGGTTTATTGAACGAAGGTTTATTATTCAGCTTCAAGATTCTCAACACAAGGCTAACGTGGACAGAAACCGTTGATTCCACTTTGTGATTTTTTATTCGATGAACCTTAAACATAATTTCAAATTGAAATGGATTGCAAGTTGGTGCGGGTAGATTTAGATTTTCCACGGGTGAGAACTGGGTGAAAAAGACATCCCAAATTTTATGCACAATGCTTGCCGCGAGCAAGGCCGGGTAATAACTGCTAATATTTATGTATTATTTGCTCATATTTAAAACATTTTTAGATAATCTTGAACTTCTTTCACCTAAATATATTTTTCTTAATTAGACTCCCATGAACATTCGTCCTTGCAATGGGCTGCACGTTAAGGGGTGTTATATATAAATTTATTTAGAACTTTTTCCAGGGATTGATATTTTTGACGCATTAAACAATTCTTAAAAAAAATGCATTATAGTTTTTGTAGCTATTTTAAGAGAATAATAGTCCATCTTATAAGAACATTAATACTAAGCAAACATTTATTTTATTTATCGACCTCCTTGGATTTCAATTCTGTTTCGAGTTCCACTTCGGTAGAGTCCTGCTTTCGTAGTTGGCGCAGAAAATCAAACATTCGCTCGCCCTTGCCGAACTCCTCCCCCTCGGCCAGAGACATGGGCAGCTTCTTGTGGCGCGTCTCGGGCAGAAGCAAGCACACATACGCCCCAGATAAAAAGAGCAGGCCGATTATAATGGAGGGTGCGGGCTTCGCGTACGTGCCCAAATGCAGTATGTATGGCGATAGAAAGGAGGCCGCAAAGCCGGCTACGTGTGCCACGGCCACGCCACGCCCACGCACGCAGGTGGGCACGAGCTCGGTGCAGAGCTGGGAGCTGGCACCGTCGGCAATCGAAACGCCAAAACGTGCCACAAGCGTCAGACCCACCAAGAGAAACACATTACGATTCTCGCCCTGCGATATGACCAGACCCGCCGCCGTGGCAAACAGGCCCGTGATGGCCATCCAGCTGACCGCGGTCGCCTTGCGTCCGGCCACATCCTGCAGCAGTCCCTGCAGATAGCCCGAGGGCGGCAGCATCAGCGCGTTCAGCGAGAACATGATGAACGGCGAAATGCCCAGCCCCTCCACATTGCGTGCAATGGTATTATAGCAGGGTACCACGATGACGCTGCGGGCGGTACAAAGATCGGTTATGATTGGATTATGCCACGAACCTCTCGCTCCCTCACTTACAAAATGAGCAGCATTTTGAATGCGCTGCTGCGCATGCGCGGCGTCTTCAGCATGTCAAGCAGCTTGGCCTGCTGCTGCCCCGATGCGCCCGTATCCGCCTTGCGGTAGTGCTGCTGGCAGTAGCTGCTGAACGCCTTGAAGTCCTCATCGCTGACCACGCGCCGATTGATTTTTGCCACGCGCCGCAAACGTAGCACAGCGCCTTCGATGTCGTTGCGTGTGACCAGCCACTGGGCGCTCTCCTGCACCAGAAAATAAAACAGTGTGACCAGCAGCAGCGGCAGCGAAGAACAGGCCAGAAACAGACGCCAATTGCCCACCAGCACAGCCAGCCAAGAGGCGCCAATCAGGCCCAACGAGTAAAACAGGCCCAAGACCGTGTTCAGACCCACATTGCGCAGTGAGGGCGACACATATTCGATAACTGTTCAAAATAAGTTTATTCAGCTGGCAATTGGAATTGGAATTGGCAATAGGTAATATAAGTACCCACTTACCCAGTATGTACATCAGATACGAGTTGGCGTCGGCGGCCAGGCCAGAAATGAAACGTGTTATGGAGAAGGCTGTCAGACTGCCCGTGAAGATGGTGGAGAAATCGCCCAAGAAGCCACACCAATTGGCCAAAATGACAGCCTTAACGCGTCCAATTCGATCGCCCAGCAGCCCAAAGACGAGCGTGCCACACATGGAGCCCACAAAGAAAAATGATTGGCCCACACGCGCCTTGTACGCCGCATCGCAGACCCAATTGAGCTAAAAAAAAAATACTCAATAGAATCTTTGCACAATACTTTTTTGTTCTGCGTGCACACTTAAAACATATCACTACAGTGAATACTCGTGTTAGACGTACCTCGGTGTTCATGCTCCTGAATCCAAAGTCATAGTTGTAAATCCAGCGATCACAGCGCTCCCCACTGACTGTCGCGTTCCGCCCATCCAGATCTGAACCGATTGTCGCCAGACGCGTGCACGAGGGCTTTTCGAACTGATTATAGATGGCCTCGATCTCTGCGAAACTGCGATTCTCCAGCTGCTCGTGATGACACCAGTGGTCGGGCACAAAACTGATCACGTTCTGGGAGAAGTAGTGCATGGAGACGACCACCATGAGAAAGCCATAAAGCCCCAGCAGCAGATATTGATAGCGATGGCTGTTGCCGCACTTGGCCAGAATCTCATCAAAGTCCATGTTGCGCTCCATGATCTCTCTTTAGCTGCTTTGCTGGACTTCTGATAAGCGCATATCTGTGGCGCTGGCATTTATTTGTGCTTGGTGTTTGGTGTGTGAAAGCTTTTCGGCAGGTAAAGTTGAACCGGCACTCAAAGCTAATCACCGAACCGTTTTATTGCATTGCGCACATTGCGAACTCAATTGAATTACAAAGCAAACCCGTTCCGGTCGTATTCTATTGCCGTGGAGTGTACTAAGCGAACTGGTTGTAGCTGCCACGCGGAGAGAACTACATATATGAAGTCGGAGCAGTGCGCAGGCTAATTGAGACTGAATGTAATACAGTCAAAAAGTCACTCTCCCTCTTGCTCTCTCTCTCTCTCTCTCTCTCTCTCTCTCTCTCTCTCTCTCTCTCTCTCTCGCTCTCTCTCTGTCTGTCTGTCTGGCATTTGAATTATGCGAACATATATGGTACATAACCATTCCATATCTGAAATTTAGTTAGAAATCAAAAAATTGATACTGGTCGATTGAAAAGAATGCGCACGAGACTTTTAGCAATTGTAGGAATATAGTATGCCCTTTCAGAGGGTGTTTCACAATTTTGACGAATTACATCGCTACCTCAGCTCTCAAGATTTGGCTAAACTCTGTCGATCAATCTCCCGTTTTATAGACTACTAAGTCTGAAACTTTAAAGCTTTTTAAAACTTGACACAGATGTTATTTTCTTAGTCACACATTCTAGAGAAAACTAGGTACATATGGTTAGTATATATAATAATATCGCTACCTCAGCTCTCAAGATTTGGCTAAACTCTGTCAATTAATCTTCCGTTTTATAGACTATTAAGTCAGAAACTTTAAAGCTTTTTAAAACTTGACACAGATGTAATTTTCTTACTCACACATTCTAGAGAAAACTAGCTATATATGGTGCCTAATAAAACTGGACACAGATGTTTGCTATAGAAAAGAGTTCCCTTTTGAAGTTTTCCTTAAATCTATATCAGGCCGTTTAGCGTATAACGAATATAGCGAATATAATGTAATTCTTCAAGTTTTTATCCTCAGACAGATTCAGTTTTGATAGCAGTCAGGCAACTTAAAGGGTATTTCATGTTCGGCATACCTCGCTGCTAGAAATGCCAGAAAATTTTCAATTAGTTTAAATCATTGCCACTTTATTGATGGCTCTGATTTATGAATTGCAAATAAAAATAAATAAAAAACACAGTTAAATTAATTTTTTTTATAGATTTTATTTTTGTCTTTTCATTTTGTTGTTGTTGTTGTTTTGTTTTTAATAAGTATGTTGTCTTCAATTACAATTGCTATTTAAATGGATATACGCTTAAATTTCTCGCCTTTTGAATAAGTAATAGTATATGTATTTTTTTTAACGTTGAATCATTTTCTGATGATCAACTTTGCTTTTGTTTTCAAATTGGTTTTTATAAATGTAGTAAACGCATTTTGATAACAATATACGATAAGTTCTATGTGTAGACAATTAATTCAATACAATCATACGCTGGCTTAGTTTATATCAAAAGTCCTGTACATACATTACATGCAATCTGGGTGTTAACTAAATTTCACAAATTAACAACTAAATTGTATAGCTGCTGTCTAATACGAGTTTCATAAAATTAGTTTGAGAGTACAAATAAGTAAGCATAGTGCATAATAATATTAAACTTACAACGAATTTTACAATCGATGCACACAATCAACTAGATATAAATTATGCTCAAATCAATATAGTAGTGGGGTATACTTTAGTAAATCTCTAAATCTAGTTATAGCTATAAATAGGAGAAAATCAAACAATTTACATATGGGTCTGACCTAGTACAGTTCATACAAATTTACGTGAACAACATGTGCATACATCATTCCGTATTGCTTAAATCATGTCTTTAGATATAGTACATGCAAACATACATCACCTTAAATACATACAACTATATGCTTTCAATGCGCTCTGTCAAGATTTTACCGCGTGCCTAACAGTTGCGTAGACTAGCTAAATAATGAATCAAACAAAAAACATCCGCCCAAATGGATATATATGTATATATGTATATATAACTATATAATAATGCCGCTGCATGAAAATTTAAGTGCAACATTCAATGCTATCATAGAAAAACTCTGCCTTGTCTGCGTTTGGATCTTGCGCTTGTTCTTGTTCTGATTCTGACTCCGATTGCTCCTCAAAGTCATCTACATCGTAGGATATTAAGGATTGCAGACTCTCTTCGAGCAGCTGCGGCTTATGCTGCACATGATGCACCTTGAATGCGTTGGCATCATTTGGGGGCGTGCCAAACCAAATGGCGCACTCGCCATCCGCACCATGGTCATCCTCAGCAAAAGCTGGCGCTGGCATTGGTGGCGCCCCAATCGAATCGCTGTAACCATAGTCGAAGGTCACCAGCAGATTGTCGCTGCCGCAGTCCATCGAATCGGGCGTTGTGTATTGCGTGTAATACGAATCGTAAGCCGTCTCCTCGGACACATCGGCTTCATCGCTTGGCAGCTCTTTGATATATGTTAGGGGTTCCATTAAAACGACATTGTGCCTGTTGTTGTTCTTATTGTTGTTGTTGCTCGTTTGCCATAAATGCCAATTGTTGTTATTGAAACGGAAATTTGGCTTACGAATGAAATTTGCCAAATTCTGTGCATCAGAGTTTTAAATGGAAGAGCAAAAGAAAATAGAATATCAAAACTTTAGTTGTCAGCGATTTTAAGGCAGAACAGAAAACACAAAAACAAACACAAGGCATAAGGTAGGATATAAAATTGTTTATAATGTTAGACAAACACAAAATCTTGTTGAGCATTTAGCGATAGAGTTAGGAACCACAACCATTGTCTAGGTATTTTAATTAGCACAGAGCGTCCAATATGTACAATATATTAGCTGGAAAATCGTTAATGTTCTCCAAAGAAAATGCTAATCATTTCGAAAATGTGCTTACTTATGACCAGTTGGTAAATTTGTTGGTTGCCTGCATTGGAAATTAGAGAGAGCGAGAGAGAGAGTGTAGGTATGTGTGTGTGTGTGTGTGTTTGTCTGGGGGGCTGGGTGGTTGGATGTGTGTAGAAATTGGCTAAGCTACTGAAAAAGCTACAAATACAAGAGTACAACCAAAATGTAAGCCAATATGCTTGCTGTTCGTTGGTTCAGTTTCAGTGTTGTATAAGCAAATAAAGCAGTGTTGTGCAGGGCTGTATATTGTTTTGTTTTGTTTTTTTTGCGAAGGGTGGTAGCTTAACCTACAAATATGAAATTACAACAAAAGAGAGACTTACGCGTATAACAAATTTGCGGCAAAGTGTCTTAGTTCTTTGTCTATAAGAAAAACAGACAAACGATTTACAACAGAACTAGCTCAGTTAGCTCTCCACGCTTTTGTTTGAGGCTGTAGCTGAGCTGAGCTGAGCTTGAGGCTTGGAGCTGGGCGCGTTTATCCTGACATTGGCATCGTCTGTTCGCTGTCCGTTACCAAAATAATCTCCCGTGTGACGCACGCGTTTGGAATGTTGCTTTTATGTTAGCATTTTCATTTGCAGCATGCAGCTTAAATTTTCACCACCAACGTCAATCAATCAATCAATCAATACACCACCATAGTCCATATGTATATATATCTCATTAATTTACATGTTTATCCAACGTATCCGGTTAGGTATGTTGCAGTTAGGAAGAGTTTTTTTTTTGTTTCACAATTGGTTTTAGTTACAGTTTTCAATAGGCTGTTTGTTGGATTGGTTTGGTTTGGTTGGTTGTTGGGTGGGCATGATATATATAGGTATATATATATATATATATATATATATATATATTTTTATATTTTTATTGAGGATTTTTGTGGTACGGGCAGTTTTGAATATACAAAATAGAAAAACGTGTGAGTTTTTAACAACAGACGGGTAAACAACATATTTGTTTGTTGGGTTTACGTTTTTGTTTTTTACATGTGGAGTAGACATACATAGAGCGAGAAAACGCGCAGAAAGAAAAAAAGTAAAAGTAAAAAGAAATTACGGCATTAGATACAATTATTTGGTGTATACAACTTTGTTTTGTTTTTCTAGCAAAGTATGAGTTTTGACCGTGATTTCTGTATGTGTGTGTAAAATATGTTTTGAGTACATTGAGGTTAGTTTTGAGCGCTGACCAAGCTGAAAATGAAACATGGCAACAATGATGATTATGATGATGATGACGATGATATATGGAAATATATGTTGGGCAAGAATTTAAAGGCAAGCTGTGGGCGTGGCCTAAAACAAAATTTCGCGCATGGCAGCAACTGCGGCTTAGCAAAATTAAAGTTCCAAATTATGTTGTTGTTTTTGTTTATATTTCTTAATATATATGTGTATATGTATGTGTATGTTGCGTATATAAGCATATGTGTTATATATGTATTAGACCATGATCATAATAAATGATTAATTAGCATTTAAATTAGGCCAAATTGGTAAGTAAGTGGTACGTAGATACATCAACTTATAGTATAGATAACAGAAATCAGTTTTAAACACATACACGCAAAATAATAATAGTTACAATTAATGCTTAGCACACATACACACACGAATGAGTAACTGCCTGATAGATAGGAGAAGTACAACTTATAATAACGATATTTAAATATATATATAATGATAAACAATTTACATGATTTTCGCATAACGTGGTACGAGTACGAGTATGATTTATATGGTAAATGATGTTGCACTTAAGCGTTTTATACTTATATAGGCATTGTTTTACGAGTATGTACAAAAAAAAATAATAATATATGTTTATATATGTAGAAAGAAGTGAATACATATGTAGTTGTGGCGCGTGCAATTGTTGTTAATTAAATATAGCGACAGCTGCGACGACTAATTTGCATAGCTGCTCCGCTCCAAGGCAAGGCAGTGGAGGTGGCACCTTTCACTCTGGTCAATGACCAAATAAACCAAAAAAAACAAAAAAATGTAATAAAACTGATAAGACGCTGCCTTTGCTTGATAAGCCCTTCCATGGCAGGCGGGTGCTGGACGAGGGTGGGGGCTAACAGTGAGGGGGGAGCGGCATAGGTTGGGTAAGGTCAGGCACGCTGAGGGCAAGTCGAAGTGCGACGAGAAGGGTTTTCTGTCTTTTCTGATTAACTTTTTTTGTTGCTTGCATAGGCACGACAAGAGTACACAATCTATTGATCCAACGATCGTTAGTTAGATATACACATAGTTCTATATAGTAGATTATATATATATAATGTATGTTTTGTATGCATCGTAGGTTAGTTGTATGCATAAGCATGTGTATGTATTATTTATAAATAAATATGCATGTAATTATGTGCGCCATAAAATAAACCCCTAAACGAGACAACAATAACCGCGTTTATGCGTAGCTTCTCTTGATCAGAATATACATATTCCATATATAAAGAAATTTCTGATGACAAAAATGATACCTGATTAAAATAGCAGAGCGATATTGCTGAAATGAAATTACATAGAGTAAACGGAATGAAACTAGTTTCTGTTACCATTATATTAAACGTTGCTTTAAATATTCATGAAGTGAGTTGAAAAAAAAAATTAGCTATTATTTTCTAAACATTTTGACGATTTTATCAATAGATTTGCCGAAAATCTTTGACTAAAGTATTCAAATAAATTACTGAGTTTCCTGAAACTTTAATTAGCTGATTTTCAAACTATACTTTAATGCGCCAAATTATTTCTAGTATTTAAGTTTTAATTAATTCACCAGTTTGTAAACATATCGAACTTTTTTAAATATATTTTTGAAATATTTCTTAAAATTCTCCTAGCTTTCTTGACTATTAAACATCAATAAATTATTTAGTTCCTGAGCATTGAACTTATGTAATGAGCACAACAAATTATTTAAGGATTTGCGTAACTGTTTCGATTGATTAGCTTTCGAAAAGAACTAGTTCCTAAACATTTCAGTTGTGTTTTTTCAAAAGACAAATTCAAAGCTTAATAAACATCATATTATTTAAGATTTCGTTCTAGATGTATTGAAATTACAGAAACATATGAAACCTTCTATGCAAATAGGTATTCTGTACAAACTGGGGTTTATTTCAGGGCGTCGCCATAATGTATGTATGTGTACAACGTATGATTTATATTATGTATATATAAGGTATGCGGCCAGTTGGATATATTGGTAACTGTAACTGGTATTGAAGTGTATTTCGTGTTCTCGTTGTTGTTTCTATTGTTGTTGTGTTGTTCGTAGTCGAAGGCGTAGGTAGGTATATATAGATGTATATGTATCATTATTATCAGTATCAGTATCAATATCGTAACTAAGTATATTATTCATTTGAACCAACCCAAAAATGTTGACTTTAAAGTGCGTACCTTGCCACTATCACTGTCGCCATAACTGGACGTGGGCGTGGCCATCGGGTCATTGCTCTGCTCACGCTCACGCGCCAGCCTCGCACTGCCCACCGAGGCGCTGCTAAAGCGACGCACCACCGCTGGACCACTGCTGCCAACGGCAGCAGCGCGTCGCTGATAGGATGGCCCCGTTGTGGCATTCAGCTGCAGATCCTTGCGCAGCGTTGTGCTCAACTGTGCCGCAATGGAGTTGGAGCTGCCGCTGGTGCTCATCTGGGCGCTTTTGTGCGAGGCGCCGCCGCCGCTTCCGCTGCTGCTGCTGTTGTTGAGCTGCTGTTGGTGCTGCTCGGGCGACTGTTGGGCGCGCGAAAGTGAGTCGAGGTGCCGCACACGTGAGCTGAGCGTCTCGCGCTTCAGCTTGGGCAATGGCGAGTTTTGGAGCACGCGCGGGGACGGAGTCGTTGTGGCCGTGTGGCTGCTACGATTGCCACCAGCCGAGCTGGATGAGTATGGTGTGGTGGCCAGCGGTATGGAGGAGGATGTCGAGCTGCGACTGGTGTTCGTGCTCAGCGAATGATTGGATGCTGAATCGCCACGCTTTAAGCTCTGGCTCAGATTGCCAGTGCTGCGGCTTAGCGAGGATTTGCTGCTACTGCCATACGAGACGCTACTGGAATTATGCACCGATGGCGGCGAACGACCCGCCGTCGAGGGTCGGCCCGTTGGCGGCTTGCCCGCAAAGTAGGCGGCCGCTTTGCTGCCCGGCAGCGGTATCTTGCTCGGCTTGCTGGCGCTGTTGAACTTGCGAAAAGCGTGGCTGCGCAACGGCGTCTGCTCAAATGGACTGACGCCGCCCACGCTGGAGCTCATGACGCGTGCCGCAATGCTGCTGCTGCTGGCGGCTGCTGTGGGTGTACTGCTGCCCAGCGGACTTGGACTGATGTTGACCATTGTCTTGCTCTGCGTGGAATCATTGGGCGTGCGTTCCGGTTCGTGCTCGTGCGCGGATTCGGTGCTGCTGCTGTGCTGCTGCAGCTCCTCCATGGCCAGCGGCACCATGGCCTTCATGCTGGGCGTGCTTATCTGATCGGAACGTGGCATGGCCGCCGATACCGATGTTGATGCCGAATCTACTGAATCGGGCACGCCACGACGACTGAGCATCAGCGTGGTGGAAGCTGACGAGCGATTCGTCTCGTAGTCATGCTGCGAGGAGGAGTTTAGATACGAATTGGTGCTGCTGCTGCCATGTAGCCGGGATTCCAGGACGCGCAATTGCGCCTTGGTGCCCTCCAGTTCGATGTTCTTCTCCTCCAACTGAAAGCGCAGCTCCTCCGTATCCTCTACGCTCTTGTCCAGCCGCTTGGTCAGCAGCGACTTTGACTTGCTGGACGAGTCCAGCTTCTGGGCCAGCACCTGGTTTTGCACAGTCAGCGTGAGCAGATGTCGCTGCAGCTCTAGCACATTCGTCTCCAGCAAAATGGCCGTGAAGCGCTTGGAGTCTGTAATCCGGCATTTGGTATTCCGGGCGCCAGGCGTGCTCACAACGCCATCCAAGCGTCCCAGCTGCTGTTGTTGTTGCCTTCTCGCTGCCGCTATTGCTGTATCACTGCCTGAACTTTGATGGAATGCCTCCGGCGTTGGCTGCTGCTGCTGCTGATCGAGCACAACCGGCTGGAATGTGTTATTGCTGCTTAGACTGGGGCGACTGCTGTTGGAGAGCACCGTCGTCGCGGAGGATAAAAAGTTGCGTTGACTGGAGAGCTCTGACTGACTGGCGCTGCAATTAAATTGGGGTTTAGAACTCAGTGAGACATCAATTCATTTAGCTGCTTACCTGGATGAGCTTTTGCTCTGCTGCTGCTGCTGTTGTTGTTGCTGCTGCTGCAGCTGTAGCTGCTGCACACGCGAGCTCAGCTCCAGCTTTTGAGCCATGGCCAGTTTTAGCTGCTCTTCGAGATCCTTTTTGACGCTGATCAACTCTTCGACCTGATCGTTCATCTTGGCCGCCTTTATGCGGCCCGTTAAAGTCTCCGCCTCCATTTCGGCCAGCTTGTCCAGCAGACGATCACGCTCCTTGCGCAATTGTTTGATATCCTCGCGATTCAGTCGCTCCACCTGCTCTCGGAATTGCTGCGGTGTCATGCCGCTACCATTTTTGGCGCCCTTCGCCGCATCCCCCTGTTGGCGCTCATAGCTCTGCAGCTGTTCGACCTCCTCGCGTAAGCGATTCGATTTTCGGTGTATGACATCCAGCAGGTTGAGCAGCTCATCGTCCGACTCGGCGCAGCTCAGGCGATTCGATGCTATGGCCACCTGTGAAGAGGAACAAATATTTAAGTGAGCGTTGCCGTGTTTTAGATTTCCAATTATTTTGCCGCTTACCGTCATAGCACCGTTGGTGGAGGAGGCACTGTGACCCTCCTTGGAGGAACTGGTCTCCGTTGAGAAGCCGGAGTCCTGTACAACGCTGCCGTTGTTGTTCTCTCCGCTCTTTGGCTCTTTCTTGCCGCTGTGCGAGTTACTGCGGCTGCGTGTTAGCGACGAGGACGACGGCTCAGCTCCAGCGGATGCGGCTGCAGCGGCCGTTGTCGTGGACGGTTCCTTGTGCGACAGTTTGCGCTTCATGCGTATTCCGGGCTCCCATTCGCGTCTGCAATAGGAGAAAAGGATTAAAGACTGCAGGCTGGTTTAAAATTATGTCGCTTACGCACCTCGCTGCTAACGAGGAGCTACCTCCACCACCGCTGCCGCCGCCCACCGAGTGACTGCCGCCTAACGCGCCCACAGAGCTGGGCGTAGATGGTGTGGCAGACATGGAGGCCATTTTATGCTTGAGATCGGGAAACGTTTCGATGACCAGATCTCGGAATTCCAACAGAGCGCCCACCTCATGCTGCAGCTCCTGCAGCGACTTGGTCTGCTCGCTGTGAATGGGATGATGCGGATGACTGCCATAGCTATTGCTATACGGCGCATGGTGGCTCAAATGATGATGGTGGTGCAAATGGTGCGGATATGTGGCACCCACAACCACCGTTGCCGTTGGCGAAGCAACAACAGTGCCTCCAGCAGCGCTCGCTGCCATCAGATGCGGATGATGTGTGACAACGCCGCCGCCACCGCCGCCGCTCAATGGCAGGCACTCCATGGCGCCGCTGGCCAATTCTGTGACGCGTACGTGGCCACCACTGCTGCTGCAGTTGTTGCCGCTGTTGCTGTTTCTGTGTTGGCTAATGCAGCTGCCGTCTGTTTTGCAGATGCCATGCGTTGCGGGTAGTTCAAAGCCGTCATTCTGTAAGCAAACAAGCACAAGGAATTGTATTTTAAATCGATATTTTTTTATATCACAATATGTATTACTTGACTATTTGGCATTTTGACACATATTTAAATGGGTGTGGCTAACAGCTACAGTTTTTGTGCTCTACTGCCTAACAATACTGCTCTGTCCCTGTACTCTTCGATCTGAGAGACTATATATATGCAAGATCTACCAAATTTGGCATGTGGATTCATTTAATTCCCATACAACTAAACAATTTATATAAACAGCATTCACTCAGGAAACAAATCAATATTAAAAGCATTTAGAGCATATTTATTTCGTGACAAAGATCTATGGGATAAAGCGGAGCAACTTGTTTTCAAATCTCTCTTAAGGTCTTAAGATCTAGCAGGCCTTGGCTATGAGCGCTTTACGAAAGCCTAAGCCTGTAGCACTTGTAGTAAGCTTTATTTTTATATCACAATATGTATTACTTGACTATTTGGCATTTTGACACATATTTAAATGGGTGTGGCTAACAGCTACAGTTTTTGTGCTCTACTGCCTAACAATACTGCTCTGTCCCTGTACTCTTCGATCTGAGAGACTATATATATGCAAGATCTAGCAAATTTGGCATGTGGATTCATTTAATTCCCATACAACTAAACAATTTATATAAACAGCATTCACTCAGGAAACAAATCAATATTAAAAGCACAAAGATCTATGGGATAAAGCGGAGCAACTTGTTTTCAAATCTCTCTTAAGGTCTTAAGATCTAGCAGGCCTTGGCTATGAGCGCTTTACGAAAGCCTAAGCCTGTAGCACTTGTAGTAAGCTTTAAGCTTGGCCAGCTAATTACACAATAGGAAAAAAGACTATTAAAGCAAAAAAATAAAAAAAGGCAGTAAATTCAATTCATCATCGTGTGGCAATCGCTGGAGTTCAGGAGCAGCGTAAAGCGATTAGTGAATGACATACAAATTATGATTGATGAATTGAAGCGCAGCGCGGGCCGCTGACCCAAGGAGAAAACTGTAGCAAAAGTGCAACAGCAGCAACAATTGCTGCATGCTGTTGGCAATTTGTGACAATCATGTTGTTTGTTTATCTCGAGTCGACGAATCTTTCATGACTTGCTGCAACTAGAACAGCACGTCTTGGCCCAAGTAAAGTCTTTGTGCAGCAGCCGCAGCAGCAGCAGCTGTTGCAGCAGAGTGCAGCAAACTGTCACAATCGCCGCCGCACGCTTTCACTAGACGAGAATATTTCTCGATAACTTTCACATGCGATAAACATAAATTCCTTCGCTCCGCTATTGATCAAACAAATGGTAAGTGCTAAAAGTATAAATATATATATACACATAGATGTGGCCATAGGCATAAAGAAACTAATGTTCGACCCGCTGTTCTCAACAGTAATAATCATAAAAATCTGATTGCATGCCAGTTGATTGACTGAGCGATTGACTTGTGCTTGATTGCTACGAAAAGTTGGTCAATTTAATGGGCAAAAATATGAGATTGCAAATGAAGCATGACAATTGGCCCACATTCACTTGGGCCGGTGCATTTTGGGCCATTATTTAACAGCTAATTAGCCGGGCCAGGAAGTAAAGCACATAATTTGGTTTTTTTTTTTTATTTGCTTGTGCCATTGCATAAGCACAATGCACTTTAATACTTTTTTCTATCTTTTTATAATGTTGTTTTTTTTTTGTTAGCCCTGTCAGATGTGGCCGCTTTGCCTGTGGAGCGTGGCGAATGCGAAGCCATGGGAAGCTACAGCTACAGCTACAGTTGAAGATCGTGTAATTATATAGCAAAATCCATTGTCAACCACGAAATTGAAGCCGAACAATTGAAACGTCGCCCGTCACTCATAAGCGCTCAATGTCGAGATGACTGTCAAGCCAAGCGAAGAGAGACTCTACATGATTTCAAAGTTTGTTTTTTTTTTCTTTTATTTTTAGTTGTCTACCCATTGCTCAATTAGCCAGCCAAGTTTGGCCTTTGGCCCACAAGTTGACCAGGCAGACAGTTGGCTAATTATCTTCCAAGTATTAGAAATACATATACATATTTATATATATCAGACACAAGGGTTTTCTTGTCAATCCAAGCAAGGCGTTGTTCAAGCTGCGCCTCCTCTCAAGAAACAGAAGAAGAAGATGTAGTGTGGCGGCATCTCCATAAGAGGCGTCGTCATCATCTTCAGCTTTCGGAGCAGTGTGGGCGGAAAACTGTCGTCTGTTGTAGCGACTGCCACGCATTGCTGAATCTTCAAGTTTGGTTTTTTTTTATTATTATCTCTGCAGCCCAATTGGGTTGATCATCATCGTCATCATCATCAACAACATTATCGCTGTGAGCCATGACAGACGAAAAGAGTTGTAGCACGTAGCACTTGGCGCTCAATTAAGCTGCCCACCACTTGAGTTGCAAGTTGCCCACCAAACAAGAGGCTTGGGCTCTTGCCACATGAACCAGCTGAGCTGTTAGATTAGACATCGAAACGCCAGCCAACGCATGAAAAATTCTATTCGCCAACTCACCAGCAGCCGCAGCAGCAGCAGCCGTTTTTATGTTGACAAGACATGCGAGTCGTTTAAGCGGGTATTTATAGAAATACCCGTCAATATCTATAGCTGTATATGTATCTGTATCTGTACCTGTACCAGTACCTGCAACACTACGCAGTGCCCGTAGTACCAGACACAAAGCCATTAATAATACAGCTCATCATAAACAATAAACAAAAGACAATAAACAGGAATCCAACAACTGTATATAATTAAAACAAATGATTAGAAAAGAGTTTTATATATGCAAGAAACTACACACAAATAAATAGTAAAAAAAAAATAAAAGGGGGGGGGATAATGTGTGAGAGTTTTGAGAACTTTCCCTAGAGTATAGAATATAGTGTAGTATGGAAAACGTACAAGTTTTTACTATTTTCAATCGAAACAGAATATGAACACAAAAGATTATGAGAATCATTAATAAAATTTAACTATTAGCAGTAGTAAATAAACAGCAGTAATTTGAGAACCGTACTTGGAATTAAAATACACTATCGCAATTTAATAAACAAATAAAAATGTTTTAAAATAATAATTTATGCAAAAAATTAAGCACTTTCCCGCTATCGGTATGGCAGTATAATATTCTCTTAATGGGATTTGTTTGTTCAAAGATGTCGAAAAAATTCAGGTAATATGAATATGAATATAAAAAGATAAATATTAAGTTACTTTGACTGAGCCAGAAACTAATAAGAAAACTTGATGATCATTCGAGTAGGTTACTCAGACTATATTAATACATTTATTTATATTTACTTAACATTGCACTTTAAATGCTAACCGTTTTTTTTTTTTTTTTTTTTACTTTTAAAACTCAACTTCCAATTCAGTTTACAAAGCGGCCTCTAAAATCCATTGGGGTCTGTTTTAATGAATGCAAAGGCAAAGTCGCTTAGCTAACACGTTTAACTGTGACAATTGATTTGTTGTTTTGACTTTGCAATGGGCCACACCCCATCATCCCCTTGCTTCTTTCAACGTGCCTGGCACGTAAGTTTGATCGATTTTAGGCTCTGTTTACTGCTGTTTCGCTTAGTTATTTCTCGAAGTGCAACGCGTCGTATACGTAATGCTAGCTGGTTAAAGCTGGCTACGCTCCAACTGGCAAAACAAATTTTCACTGCGCTTCTACAAAAATTTCTATTTTTTGTCTTTTATGCTTTTGTTTAGTGGTTTTCCCCCCAGCCTACCCGGCCCCCGCCGCACTTCATTGTTTACTGTGATTACTTTTAGCCGCGATTCGTGCGGCCTCTCAAGAAATTTCTTTTTACCTTGTTTGTTCGATGATATTTGAGCGGGCCTAGAAAACAGTTTGGTTTCTTTTGAAGTGCAGCACTTTTCAATTAGTGTGGCGTTTGCATAACATAAATGTGTATATAGTATATGCCTGTCTATCTAACTCTATACATGTGTCTGGGTGTAATTAAGCCGTGTCTTATAATGCATTTTGGAGCGCTTATTAATTGCACTGCCTGCCAGCGTACATGACTTATAGCATTTTGAAGAGTCATTGCGCAGCGCATGGACTACGCCAATAATATGTAATTTTCATTTTCAATTCAAATTCAATTTGAATGCAGTTTTCATGTTGGCGTTGGGCTCGGCCCGGCCGCCTCTGACGCAACACGAGCTAAGGCCACGCTTTTGGAGTCGGTAACGGGGCGAGGCGGGGCCAGCGGCTGTAGCTGGAGCTGGAGCGGGAGCTCGGGCTGGGGCTGGGGCTGGGCCATTGTGCGTTGGCCACGCCAGCAAGTATGATACATATAATATACAATTGCATTTGGCTGTCGTTAGCGACTGCAATCTAAACATCTGCGAGACCCAGAGACAGAGACAGCCATTAGACGCCATTAGTTGTAATTTAAGTTTTATAATTCTAACAATATTAAAAACAAAAACAAAAAAAAAAAAAAAAAAATTCATGTGTGCTGCTTGCAACATGTTTCATATGTGGCAATTGCCAAAAGACCAAACATGCAGCAACAACAACAACAACAACAAAGGCAACAATTGTCTAAAATGTGTGCTTGGCGTCTGTGTCTGTGGCTTTTTGTTGGTAATCGTCGCACTCAACCGATGCAAGTGTTGTAATTAAATTAACAATTTTTCGACACTTTTACAAAGCGCCCCAAAACACAAACACACATAAATTGTTAAGCAGTTACAGCACCAAACACAAACAACAACGGCAAATTACAAGACACACAACAACAACAGCAACAACAATAGTTGCGGTTGTTGCAATGTAAAAAATCATCGGTTGTTGGACAAAGTGACGAAGCGTCCGCCTGTCACATTTCCACTTTTCTGTTTGTTATTTTTGTGGCCGGGCTTAGTCATTTTCTTCTTTTTTTCTTCCTACCAACATTTTTGTAATTATCTGAATTATTTAAGTCGACTTATTAAAGTTGCATTTGCTTACTTAATAAAAATACTTTTCTTTTCTGTATTGTTGCAACACATAAATCTGAGCAGCGTTTCGGTTTGCATATTTGGCTTAAATACATCTATCAAATTCTACGAGTTTCTTTGACAACATTCCTTGGCATAAAGCTTTGAAAACTCATTAAAGCCTCAATGTATATTTTAAAAATAATTTTAAAACTTAATTTTTATCTGGTTTAAGTGAAGCTCATCTTAAAAAACCTTTACAAAAAATCTCGCTACAACCAATTGTGCTTTTCTTAAGCCTTTTACACTGTGCTTCTAGATTAAGTTTAAATAAAATATGAACTATAAAGAAAGCACACGCAGTTCTACCTCAAATGTATTTAAAGCTGTGTAAAGCTGTCAAAAAATAAAAACTGTTTAAACTAATGATATACATATTTTTTAGAGAATTAAGCAAGAAGCATTAAAAGCACTTCAATCTTAGTTAATTAATAGCTAGC
Source organism: Drosophila montana (assembly GCF_035044405.1). Taxonomy (NCBI): domain Eukaryota; kingdom Metazoa; phylum Arthropoda; class Insecta; order Diptera; family Drosophilidae; genus Drosophila; species Drosophila montana. The sequence continues at coordinate 12,319,758 of NW_026998620.1, read as the reverse complement.
TTTAAATACACACACTAGTTCAACTTTCTGCTGTCCAGCCAATATAGTTTAGTCAGTTTTTATTGGCCCCAATTTCTGTTGCTCCAGTTACCCATAAATCACAGCGCTTTATGCACGATTGCCACTGCCAAAAGACTGCCCACCAACTAACTAACAAGTCTATCTACCAAACAAGCAAAAACAAAAAAAAAATTACAATTTTTAAAGCCCATTAAACATTTGCAAGGCAGAGATAAAAATTATGTAATGCCAGGCTACAAAATGTTCCGCAAAATTATTATTTAAAAAAAAAAAATTAATTAAGCATATAAATTATGCAGCACAGACACTAGTCAAAGAGGAAAAAAATGTTATTAACAACTTGGTTAACACATCATAAGGCGCCAGTGGTCAGTGGCCGTTGGTTTCTGTTAAGTTAGTTGTTGGTTCGTTTGACCAGACTCTGGTTTGCCTTAATTAATTAACTGTTTTATAGTTTTAATAGCAATTTTTCGGCCACTCTATTTTCGTTTCATTTCGCAGCTATTTGAACTTTCGCTTGCGCTTTGATAAATGTTCATAAATTGGCTGGCAACAGTTTCCCGACGAACCCTCTGTCAATATGTATCCGTATCCTTTGGGGACTTGGCTGCCAGCAAAAGTGTTGCCTGTTGTTGATAGACGTTGTTGTTGTTGTTGGTGTTGTTGTCGCTGTCTGTTGTTGCTGTTGCTGTCTGTTGTGGCCAACGGGCACACCTCTTGCTGTCCATTTGCCAGCGATTTCTAATCGATTTTTTCCGCCGCTGCCAGCCAACATGTGAAAATGGCCGCTGGCCAGACACCCCAGCCATGGGACTTAGCTTACTAAAGTGTATATACTATATAGTATATAGCATAATATAGCATGGCCTGGCCTGGTCTGTGCATATGGGTTATAGCAAAACAAGCCTGGCAGCGTTTGGTTGCTTTTAAACAAATTGTTGTCAATATTTCATTGTTGCCACAATTTGTTGGCGGCGCTTTCACACAAAACTTTTCACACATTTGCACTGTTGTTGCTGTTGTTGCTCGTTCTGCCAATTAGCATTCGACCATAATTTTGTTTTGGCTCACGCGATTTGATATGACGCCGCTTAACCGGAAGTTGTTCACTTTCGACAACTTTGCACGTCTCCAATTACAGTTGGTGCGCGAGCTGGCCAATTGTTGCCAGAGCCACGCCCCATTAACTGAAATAGAATTTGGAAATGTTGTTTGTTTTGCAGTCTGTCCTAAATAGACAACACGCCCTTTTCCGCATTACTTGGCTTGCATTTAATTTCGCTGTTCATTGCACTTTGACAATAGCGATCAACAATAACAATTACAACAAATAGTTACAAAAGCAACAACAACAAATAAAGGAAAAAAAATGGCCAAGTTTGCTATTGTTGCATTTGGTTTCTTTGTACGTGGCCTGTCGCTTTTAATGTGCCAATGACTGCATGATTGTGCGATTATGCATCCAGCTAAGCAACAATCTGTCAATGCATCCAACCAGAGAGACAGAGAGCAGACAAACAGACAGACAGACAGACAGACAGACGGACGGACGGACATATAGATGGACTGGCAGCCACCCAAGCGATTAATCTATCTCTCTATATAATCACAGTTTCGTTCAGGCGCTGGCGTTGCGCCGTCATTTTGTCAATCTGCCAACATCCGGTACGTTTCACTTTCAGCTCTCTGATTTATTTTATACAAAATACATATTATAACTATTTATTATGTGCAGTTTGTCAGCGGCACAGAGAGCCCCACCGGAGCCAATGCCAATACGATACGTATCGATACGATCGCATAGCAGCTGCGCCCACCTGCCACAATATGTGGCCCCTAACACACACACACACACACACAGAGAGACACACACTTGCACATTCTGCATAACGTTTAGTGTGCGACCAAAAATGGCAACGCAATTTCAAAGCGCATTCAATTGCGTTTGCTTAATATGGCTTATCAGGCGCTGTTAACTGATAAAAACAGCAAAAAGCTGGCAAAACGTTTTCCTTAAACTTGGCCAGCAGCGATAATGGACGGCATGAGCTGTTCAAACGATAAGCATTAGCAAAATGACTCACTGCCTTGGGGAAAATAAAACAAAAACCAAACGGAAAGTTGATAGACAAACTGTTGACTGTGTTTTTTAATGCAGTACGTGCGGCAATTAAATGAATAGAACAATCAACAAACACATCAAAGAAATTCTTGAAAATGTATCAAAAATAATAATATTAAAGATTGAAGTGGAAAGATATTAAATGAAGCACGGCGCGCTTTTAATAGCACAGGTCTACTTTGGTTTCATAATTAAGATATCAGCTTTAAGTTTTAATATGAAGTTTGATAAGTTAGTTTAATTACGAAGTTTATAATTCTCAGTGCAACTAGCTTTTTAATATTTACCTTTTTTAAATAAGAATTCAATCTAATACTCATAATAAAAGCTTCTTTCAAATCCCATGCTTTACACTCCAGCTAAGTCTCATCTCCAGTTAACTGATTAATATAAAATTAATGTCAATTTTTTTTGTTGTTCCTTCTTCGTAATCAAGCATTAATTTAAAACTAGCTTTGTTCGTTGACAAGATGTGTTTTTCATATAGCTCTTTTCTACTACACTGTTTTGACCAATCAGAAGCACAAACATTAAACTACGTTTAATTTTAGATGACAAAATAAAGTGTTAACAACTGCTTACTTTTAGTCAAATAAAGTTTAGTTTTAGATTTTACTCCTAGTGAGAAAATCATCGCATTGTCCTACAGCTCAATTTTTTTATATACCCAACACTTGATGCAGACATTATACAACACTTATTTTTTGCAGCATAATTTGCAACCCTTTTACTCAATTTTAAAAGCAAACAAATTCATTTTCATGGTCACGTAGTGGCAAGCTGCTCATTAGTGGCGTCTCAACCTGGGCCATAAGTATTCCCTGCAGATGACAACGACAACATAAAATTGCGCATACGACCTATTGCACGCCTGAGCAATGGTGCGTATGTGTGTGTGTGTGTGTGTGTGGAACACCAATAAAAACTCTCACAAGCTGATGGCTTTTAACAACATGTGACAAATTTTTATCGCCTAGTCGTTAGCCGGTCAAGAGAGCCGTCAACGGCAAATGGTCAACGCCGGCTGTTGTATGATCTTTGACATGCCAAAACACGAGACAAAGGTAGAAATATATAGGTATGTCTATAGGTACATTGTGTATATATGTATATGCAAGTACCTATATGTATATATGTAACTAAATATGGCCCGCAGCTTTGTTTAGTTGTTACGTTTCGGCTGCCGCAAAGACAAAACCCACAACAGAAACAGAAACAACAAAGACTTTCACTTTGTTTGTCATCGGAGAGCAGCAGAAAAATATAAAAACAAGCGTTAAAATTTTTATTTTATTTTTTTTTTTGTACGTTTTTATTTATTTTTATTTTTAGTTTTCTGTTTCTGTCTGTTTTATTTACAACAAAAGCCAATGCTCAAAACATGAGCAAATAATGAGCTTAGAAATTTTATGGGCCCAGCTGGCTTGAGCCGCATGCAAATGGAGCAGCTGCGGGGCAAAGCGGCGCTTGTGGCATGCCACAAATTGTACGATGCCCAAAGCCGCAACGTTACCAAATGTGGTGGCGGCGGTGGGGCCACCCCATTTCACCCATTACGAATGGCGATTGGCATATCGGCCAATTGGCCAGCGAGTGGGCCAAATCAAAGCGCCGATAAACGTCGATGGTGTGAAATGGCAGCGCTGCCCCGCAGAGATAGCAGCCAAACGACAAAAATGAATTATGAGCCATGACGCTTTTATGGTCTTTAGCCATTAAATCTGATTTCCATTGTCTGCATTTGGCCCAGCTTATTGTGCGAGTAAAACCCGGCCAAAACAAAACAACAGCAAACAAAAAATTGGAATACTGCGCAGCCAATGTGAAAATAATCAAAATGGCTTTTTTGTGGATTTACTTGCAAAGCGTTTCGTTTGCCAAAGCAGCCAACAGACAATTGGCCACAACAGCAACAGCAACAACTTGCAACAGTTGGCAATTGGCTTGAAAATGCGTGAGTCGTCACCGGGCGAAGATGTTTCAGCTCTGAGTGGGTTTTATATAGCCAAAACGAACCGAACCGACCTAAAAGCTGCAGCTGTATAAAAATTGTAAAGATCATTAGACAAGCTTTGTGTGTTACGACACGGCTTAGGTCTTTGCCTTGGGCTTGTGCTGATGTGGATATTTAGATAATGTTGGCGAGTCAATGGCAGCAGCTCGATTGAGGAACCAGTCAGAACAGCACAATTTAAACAAAAGACTTAAATTGAAACTGGTTTAAAATCAACAAAAGTGAGTGATAAACACTTTCAAAAAATTCAACAGTGGCAGAACAGAGCAGAAGTTATATAAAAGTTGAAGCAAAAGGGAATTAGCTTATTTAAAGCCAAACTGAATAATAAACCTAAGAAATCAAAAGTTTTTAATCGATAGATTATCTCATTTTTGGGGCTCAGAGCAGCGTTTGTCGATCATGAAAAACATACTATATAAATGTACAGGGCAACTTAAACGGAAATTAAGCGATTGCAATTCTCAAGCGGTTTACGCGTTTGTATTGCTTAGCTTGAGATTATGAGAATATCACAAGTATTGAATGCATCGAACGATTTCTTGTCGATTGTAACCCGAGTCAATTAATTCAGTAGCCATCCCGCTCGACAGTCTCAATAGTTATCCAATTGGAATGGTGTTGACTATCAGAACTAGGATGTCTACTTCGCTAGTGTAGTTGTAGGTATTTGTTTAAACAGCCTTTTTGACCGACATACGTTTATAAACGTTAGAAACTATCTACTACTGCCGCAAATGACAATACTATCGATAAGCTCGATAGTGGCCCGATTGTGGTTAGTCTTGTTGCGCATCTAACCAGACAGCGCCATGAAGCTAATAACTGCACAAAGTTAATGTTGAGTCTTTTGAGAATTGTAAACGAACAATGCTAACCCCATGCTAATGATCAGTAAAACAACAATTTGTCATGCATTGTGTGCCCTAAGAGCTTTCTCCACCCAAGGCCCTCTACTCTCTTAAGTCTTATGAATGAATGTGATTTTCATTGAACTTCAATTGTGTAGAACAAATATCATTCGGCAGCAACGCACCAAACCAGATCAATAGGTCAGAAGCCAGTTACACAAAGTTTCATTGATGGTCGGTGAAAGCAGATCAGCGATGCAAACAAGGTTAAAAGTTCAGTTGAACTGGAAACTAGAAAAACGATCTGTATAGAATTAGATTGAGATGAGCTCGACTGAATCACCGAGCGAGCAATATGAAGCTGCAAGTCTTGCCTTTCATAAAAAACAACGGCCTACATGCGTCTAAGATCGTAAAGGCAACCGCCTAAACAGAAAAAGTGAATAAATAAATAAAATAATATACCAACCAACTCTTGACAACCGACACGCGACAGCTGCCAGCGGCAAAGGCCCACAATTTTTGGGGGGCATACGTTAGTACAAATCGTGGCACTTAAAATGAATTTAAGCAAATTTATTAACGCAATTATTTGATTACATTAAATGTTTGAGTGCCTTAAGCAGCAACAAACCTCAAAACGTGGCACATAGCAAGCTGCCAAATTTGGTAAAAATGACAACTCGGAAAAAAAAAAAAAAACAAACATAAATAAAACACAAAACCATTTATAATGCACATACAATAACTAAAGATATATCTTTTACATATGTATTTATGTAGTTTACAATCAATTTAACTGTCTGCCAGATTTTCTATTTGCGGCTCTGAACGCCGGCAGTTGCGGTTTCCAGTTTCAAGATGTGTATTTATAACTGAGAAATTTACATAATTTTATTGATAATACCCTGTAAAACATTCGATGTTTATGTTTAGGCAGTATCCGAGAGCCAAAGCTAATATATTCTATGAAATTTATTTTATTGTTTACTTTTTGTTTCTATACTTTCCCATTTTAGTGTAGTTCAGTACTACATGAATTATTTTATCTTGAAAACCAAAGCTTATGAACAGTTGACATAAATTAATAAATGCATTCTATTGACTTAATCTTAGTTTTTTGTTTTTACCATGAAGATTCTATGCTTTCCCATTCTATGCTTTCCCAAAGTCCTTTCTTTTAGTAATAATCATTAGTGATAATTAATAGAATTAATCATTAAATTTACTTTAATTTTTCCCTTTTATCGCACAATCTTATTCATTCAAGAGTATTTCATGGTCGACCCTTTTTTTAATACATACATTTATAGTACCCCGCTTATGCTGCCCACATTTGGCTTTAGCCTCGTTTGTTTTACGACACACATATATATGTATGTGTGTACATGGATATATCCAATCCAATTTCCATTCAATGCGAATTCAATTGAATTGCCGAGGGGTGGGGTGTAACCTGAAGAGTGGGCAGAGGGGTGTTGCAGCGGCACGGGCTATTCATTTTGTGGGGCTTCGTCTGGCATTTAGTGTTTCATAAATGGTCTGATGGTTAATTTTTCGTATACTTGATTGTCACATGGATTATTATGTTTTGTCTACTATTTGCAGTTAGCGGAGAAAATGTATGCCTCTGACATTTGGGCCGACATATATGGGCCGCGGCATTATGCCAATTGAAGCTACAGCCCGTTGACTGACTGACAATTATTAATGGCAAACAATTGAATTTAATTATGGGAAAGGTTTTGTCGTTTTGATAAATGACAGCGACGGGCATTTATAATTTTTACCAAGCGCAGTTAAATTATTTGATAAAAATTGTACAAATATTTAATTCAAGATATCTGCAGTTGCTTCCGGTCATTAAAAGTCAGTTAATTATAATGTCTACAAAACATTTGACTAATAATTAATTATAAACAAAAACAAAATAATAGCAACACGAGTAAAAAATGTGAAGGTTAACTAAAAACGTCGGCGCAAAAAACTACAGCAACAAGTGTTTAAGTGATTTGCATAAAATCGAGCAAAAAACAGGGTATATAAAAAAATTCCAAGCAGCAACAATTATAAACTAGTACAAGCATATATATTACTCATACAAGTATCGATGCCCGTCCAATTTGAACCAGTCAACAGCAATTTAAAAAGCAAAAATAAAAAATAAAATTTCTTTATAACAACTTTTCACTTTTCGCAACGGAAAATGTCACTCAAAGTCATAGGAAAATGTTTCATCCACCAGACAAATTTTCAAATTTCAAAAACCTGAAAGCTAAACACCGACAACTGTTAACTTAAAATCCCAAGGATAATGCAATAAACACAAAATAAATTAAGCAGTTTAGTTGCCAAATTAATGACAACGCTCGGAATGCTGAGGCGAGGGGTATTTGTCGGATTTGGGTTCAATGCCAGTTAAGATGGTATTTCCATTAATCATACATAGAGCCGACAGGCTAGTGAGTGTAAAAGTGAAATTCTTTGCGACGAGGTGTTAATCAAGCCAAAGTGAAAATCACGAATAAGAACCGAAAGCAGATGCTAGGCTTAAAACTACAGTGAAACGGCAAAGAAGTTAACGAAAGCAAAGCTGGACAATCAGTTAACAAGTAGAAACCAAAAAAATATTGTCATTACGAGCCGAATCTAAAGGCCAGACATTGGTTCGAACTGGTTTTCCACAGCCAAGAAGCCAGGTTCCAACCTCGTCACAATTTCCCAACCTCAAATTAAACTATTTAGAAATGTGACTTGCACCTATCTCTCGAATTTTATTCAAATAAAAAATAACTTAAATATAGATTTTCTTAAATATAATTATTTTTTGCTAGTCAATTGTTTTTTGGACTAATGTTTTGGTTCAAGGTTCTATGCAGAGCATAAACTAATTGGGATTCCGGGTTCGAGTCGGTTTGCAGCATTTAAAAAATAAACTAAAGCATAACCCATGGCATATCAGTCAGATCTGAGCTGACATGTGTGAAAGTGAGATGTTAACAGCGGCTCAATGCCAAAGTGAAACCGGTGTCTTGACAGCAAATTGGCTGATAAGCCCCGCTCAGCGTCACAAAGCCAGACGCAGCTCGATGCCAAAGCCGCCTCTTGATGTCGCATTGGAATTTGCTGGCAACGCCTTCGGACGCCTTCAAATCGCGATGTGCCATTGTTTGCCAGTGAGAAATGCTCAAGGCCCTGGTACTCTCATTGCAGCAAAGTAAATTGTGGCTAAATGCAGCTGAAGCTGCTCTAAAATGAAGGCAATCGGCATAAGTATATTTAATAATTGCCAGTTATTAAGCTTATGTCTTAAAACAATAGACTTTGGCTGAGCGTGGGAGGCGTGGCTCAGCTTTACTCTGCTCAATGTTGTAATTTATAGAATTGCAGACAGCCATTTTGGAAAGGGAAGCTGCAGACATACAAATATATGTATATGGACATATATATATACACAAATTCATACATTTAAAGAACTTTGGCAACTTTCAAAAATGTTTAAAATCAATAAAACTTCCAATCAAAATAATAATTATAAACAATTTTCAAAGGCGGCAACGCGTTAACTACAAAAAAAAAAAACAGAATAAATATATATGTATATGTTTCTATATATATCGCACAGCTGTTGGCTAGACTTTTGTTATTTTGTTGCTATTACGCTGATATTACGCTGGGTATTTTGTTTTGTGGCTGCTGTTCGATTGGCAGCAGACAATGACCTTTTAGCATGCCGCTTCAGTGAATACCCGTATTTCTTCTACTCACAAATATAATTGAATTTGGTGAACTGTTTGAATACTTGTAGCTTATTCAATTTAAAATGCATTTTGCGCAATTTGTTTTGTGTTGTTTTAGTTTTTTTCTTTTTGTTTTGTGTTGAGTTCGTTTTGCATGATTTCTGTGTCGTGATTTGCGGTGGCAAATACAAATTATATTTGTTGTTTTTTATTCGTTTTGTAATTTATACATTAATTTCAGGCCAGGCAAACAAAGCTGGCGAATTAATTGAGCAGCTGCCGCTTTTATTTATTATTAGTTGCTATTTTTTCTTCTTCTTTATTCAGCCGCATATTTTATAAGCTTTTGTTTGTTCGACTAGACAACATGCAATCAATTTTTTTTACTACTGTTTCTTTATTTTTTGCATTTGTTATTTATTTCTTTTTATTTTTTTACATTGCACTTTTATCAGCAGGTGAGTTGCCTTCGACGCGTCCGCCGCTGGGTGTTGTAATTGCCCGGCTATTAATAATGATTACCAGCAAATGCGATGCCTGTCCGCTGATTAGCTTGCTGACATTTTGCAGCACCGGCAGCGCCAAGTCAATGCTATTTATGTTGGCTACTCTCTTATTTATAGACATGATGGCGTGCTAATTCTGTCCCACATCTCCCGAGGCTGCAGCCAGTGTTTGCCACATGGCAACAACTGGCAAATGGCAGCCGGCAACTGGCAACTGGCAAAATGAAATGAGTTCAGGCAATAGCAGCGGCAACGGGGCGTATGCACAACAATGGCACAATAGCCAGCCAGCAACATTCGCAGCAAGAGCAACAGCTACCATAATAATCAGCTGCTGAGTAGCACAAGAGCAGCGGTAAGCATAAAAGGAACACCAAGTGTCAAAAAGCTATCGAAGCCTAGATACCCTTTTTGTGTGAAAAGAGAACTGCATTGCAACTGCAGGCAGCTAAATTACACCTGCTGAAAGTTCTTTATATAAGAATTTTGGGTCTCACATTTACAAAAAAAATCATATGAAGCAGACAACCAGTCAGACGGCGTGTGGCTTATTGATTGATTAAGCTTTCAGCTTGAAGCAAAATTAATCGTATTTGCTAAATCTCATTAATCAGGTTCTTAGCTTTTATGTTTTTTTCTAAAGCCTTGGTTACGTGTTGCGTTAAAAAGTGTTGGGTAAAAAAAGTATTTATAAATAAAGAAAGAAATTCGATTTGATTGCTTCTTCCTGAATTGAGTAACAAAAATACATTTCTTAAAGACAAAATTTGTAACTTGAAATCCTTGTCAGCGTATCGATAACTTATCCAAAATACTCGCAGCCAACTTCAAGCTAATCAGAATTTTGAATATTTGTTACTTTCAGATGTGCTCCTTAATTCGAATGCCGATCATTACATTAGAGCTAATTTTAGTTACAATGAATGGAGAAGAATGCTTTTTATAATAAGCCGATTTAAAATCAGGAATTTTTGCTAGAATTTGCATACAGATATTTTGTTTCTTTAATTTTTTTTGCCTGACAAAATGAATATGGGTGCAGAATTACCCAAAAGATGCCCTGCGTAGGGCATCTTAAATAAAGTTATTAATTCGCTGTCGCATTTAGTGGCAGTAAAAATTGCACAAAAATGCGCAAAGTGAAAATATTTCAACAATTTCTACAAGTTACATTGGCCTTAGTGCTAGCATTGTCGCTGTTGTTTTCGTTGTTTTTGTTGATGTTGTTGCTGCTGCTGTAGGTTTGTGCAGTTTGCCGCGTAATTTGCATGCCAAACGCAAGAAACAATAAAGTAAAAATAAAAAAGAAATGCAACTCGGACTAATAAGCAGCAGCAGCAACAACAATAACCACAGAGTGCAGCACAGATCAGTGAACTTTAGTTTTTTGTTAAGACCTAACAATATTTTGCTTCTGTTTTTCCCCAATGAAAGTGAAAATAGTTGTGCACTGATGACATCACATTGCAGCGCAGTTCTCACTAGAAAGTTCGCGAACGATTCCAAGATTTTATATAGACATTTCCTAATCAACACCTTTTTTTTTGCGCCAAATGTTTTATTCAGTTATTTGGATTGTGAAAAAGTCGTGAATTGGATTTGACACGTTTTCCATGATTAACAATTATGATTATGTGATTCAAGCAATGCTAATAAAATGTCATTACAATGGTGTTGTATCTGACACACACACACACACGACATCACGTGTGACACATTGCCTAAAATAGAAAAGTTGATGTTGTATAAATAATAAAAGCTGGCTGCAATTGTCGTGCTAGCCCAGTTATTAGGCATGCGAGACGTCGCACTGGTTAATTAACACCTCAAGCTGGCTTTAATTAAAGTTAAAAATTTAGTGAGTATCTCCAACTGCTGATGCGAAGGCGGAAATGCGGCGCTTAGTCACAGCAGATGCTGACGCATGCAGCATGCAAATGAAGGCTTGAATAATGAGCCAGCCATGGTCACAAACAATGCAAACCAACAACAACAACAGCAACAACAGCAACAACAGCAGCAACAGCCACAGTCGCGCAGACGCGTGTAAAGTTAATAAATAAAGCAAAAGTTTTAAATAGCCGGCAACTAACGCTTAACACAGCTGAGGACGCTGCCACAGCGCCTGATAATGTTGCCGCTGATAATAATGATGGTCATTATCACGATAATAATAACGATGTGGCCGATGATGAGGTTCAATAAACTTGGCAGGTTGCGCGGCCAAGTGGACAAAAAAAAAAAATACAGTAGTGCTGGCCATTGGCCAGGCTGTAAACGCGGCTCTAACCAGCCAAGCGGCCAGCCCAAGCACTTTGCTTATTAAAGTACAACAACTACCAACAACAACAACAGCAACTGCGTCGTACATCAGGCGAAATTTATTATGATGATGTTGTGTGCATAAACCAACAACAACAACAACAACAATGTGGGCAAGCAACAATAAGGAAAATTTATTATCGGTGCCGCATCGAACGGTTTGACTTTGGCTTTTAGCTGTTGGCTTTGGCTTTACACAAAAGTTTTATACACCAAAACGGAAGGGCCGGCAATTGCACTCTCTGGTCATAGCCGCAGCCGCACTAAAAACAAAGGCAATGCAATTGTAATGCCCCCTCTGTTTTTTTTTTTTTTAGTTTTGTTATGCCAGCTCTTTGGCTGTTCCGCTTGAGGGCTGTGCAACTGGGCCCAAACCACAGCCCTTTCGTTGGACGTGTCGCCTAGCCAAGAGTCATCAGGCTCCAAGAAAAGCGGCATGGGCTAACCACAACAAAGCGGCAGTGTCCATCAAAAATCGTTGCCACAACGCAGCTGTGTTGCAGCTGGCGCCTCCAACACAAAGGTGTCAATATAAATAAGCTAACAGATAAATATTGGTTTCAGCTAAAAACAAAATTGTATAGGTAAAATCAGAACTAATGTAGACAATCAGCATAAAAGATTAATCAATTGTGTCAAGGTTAAAGATCTAAATTTATGAAAATTAACTTTATTAATTAATACATAATTTATGCCAAAAAAAAAAACCAACTGAGAATGTGTTTTATACTAGCTATAATATATATCAATTAAGCAATCTATTGACAGTCAATAAATAAAACAAATCGATGAATTTCAAAAGGGTTTAGAAATTTCCAACAAATATTTCATTCGTTTAAATTCAATACTTCATTTGTTAAAATCAATAAGGAACTGACCTAAAAAATCTTGTGATAAATAGATTCAAACGTAAAAATCGGGTTAGATTCGACAAAGTTAAAAAAAATTTAGTTTACTTAACTCTTAACTATTCGAATTCGAAACTGTATTAATTTTTGGTACTCCAGCTAAATATTGAGTCGCCTTTCAATCTTTTTCAGATTGGCTGTCAACACTAAGCCACTAACAAGCAAATATTTAATGATAGAATCACAAGAATGCAAATGCACAGAAATAATAAAATAATTTGTTTTCCAGTTTAAATTATAACAAATATATCTAAAACTTTTAAGCTTTACAGTTCTTAAACAACAGTCAAAATATTATACTCTAGCTCAGACAAATGTTCATAACGCCTCACAGCTTATCTTGCCTTTAAGATAACCTCAGCTCTGCGCATGTATTATCAAGTGGCATCGCCTACTGTTAGCTTAAAGTATAGTATTACTTCTATGCTTACTGGAAAAAAAAGAAAATGTAAAAAAATTATGAAAAAATTACATGTCTAGCGAAAAATACACTGTGGTTACATTATAAACGGGCGAATGAGCAGCGACCACAACAACAACAACAACAGTTGGTTGGTAACCTCCATTGAAGGGCGCATAAAAAGCTATAGCTTGTTGTATATACTTAGTTATGAATATATATTTATACATGCAAAGGTGAGGGGGAGGGGAGAGAGAGAGTGTGTGTGTGTGTGTGTGGAAAAGCTGACCGCACACAGCTGACAGAGAGATGTGCAGAAAATTAAAGGAGACTGCAACAAAACGAATATGAACATTAGTATGAGTGCGAATGCGAGTGCGAGTATGAGTGCGAGTCGTGAGTGTATATCTGAGTATATATGAATAACGTACGTGACAGACAGTCATTAAAAGCGCTTTATATGCACATAATAAGTTTTGATTGCCATTTGCTTATTTGGAGCATTATTTAAGTTTCATTAAGACATGCTAAATGACTTTCGAAAGTACCCGAGCACCAAGTCTAACTGCAAGTCGAAGTCCGAGCCTGAGTCAGAGCCAGAGCATGGCTCTGAGTCCGAGTTATAGTCAAAGTCAAAGTCAAGTGATTGACGCGTTTTGCAGCCAAATGCGTTGTGGAAATTAACGGTCAACACTTTCGCTTGTTGGCCAGGCTTGGCATTTCTTGGCATTTCTTTTCAATTTCTCAAATGCGCTAAGCAGCTGCAAAAAAAATGTATAAAAAAAAAGGCGGCTAAAATATTAATTTCATTAAAGTTTATATTTTCATTAGCTTACTTTCCTGATTTCCAGCGATAGGAGAATTGTTGTGTATGATTTAATTGTGAGTCTCGTTGGAAATGAAAGGATCTCAGCGATTAGCAGCTGTTCGAGCATTTTAATTGATTGCGCCAGAAATTAATGAGTGCGTTCAACTCAATGTGATCTTAGATAGGGCCACACGACAACATAACAACAGCTTAAAACCCCCCCAACGATTTTGCCCAACTTAAACAGCAGATCTTTATTGTTACAATGACGTAAGCAGCTTAGAGAGGGGCGGGGCCGAGAGTTGTGCACGGCATATGGCATCGATTTTGGTGGGGCGCTTTCGATGCGACTTCAGTTCCGGCATAATTTAGCACCAATTTGTGTTTGCTTTTCACTTGGCTAATGGTGCAAACAATTGGCTAGCCAAATGCTCGTACGCTAAAAAGGTCATGGTAAAATTGTTGAAAAATTGAAATCGAAATTGCAGCACTTACCGCCGCTTGCTGCCGCGAAAGTCAAGCAAACTAACTGCAACTTATCGTATCTGCCAGATACACAAGCGCAGCGATTGCCATGGCAATTGTAAATAGAAACCACCAAACCACTAGGAAAACACAAAAATCGACACCACAAGCAGGCTACCATGCCAAACACAACCCACCCCCCTCTCACCAATGCCTAACCACAGGAGGAAAGGTACGGGTGAAGGCCACAAATGTAAAAGCTTTTTGTTTTTGGTTACCTGGCTAATTAGGGCGCCTAAGCAGCAGCCGCTGCTCATTTCGAGCGTCTCTAATTGGCCAGCCAGCAAAGCGCTCTCCTACCCATAAGTACTCACGAGTACATTCGTATGGATACAAAACAGACAACTAGCCTTAACCGTAGCGAACGTATCGCATGACACATGCCAGACACCAACAAGATTTTTCACCTGTTCAATCGCTGTTTACCATACACATTTGCTGTCAACATGTCGGCAGGCATGGCAAGCGCCCAGTTACGAACACGATAAGCAGAGATAGCTACCAGGAAGCGTTAAACGAGAGAGAGAACGATAGAGAAAGAGAGAGAGAGAGAAGGAGAGAGAGAGAGAGAAGCGTAGCAGTTGTTGCCAATCACAGCTAAATAGATTAGGCAATCAATCCACATGTAAAAAGCTACAATAATCTCACTTTTAAGCCAATTAATTGAGCTTTGCCGTTTTAAGTGGGTTTAATTTAGTGAACTGAACACAAGTAAGCTGAAATCGAAGCTTTCATGTGCTTTCAAATCTTTATTGAGTGTTTAAGAGTGAGTGAGAGCTTTAAAGATGTTACTAAGCAAACCAAACAAAATAAAGCATTGTGTAAAATCTGAATATAATAACTAACTTTATCCAAATTGATGAAGTCTAAACAAAGCTTTCATGTGCTTTCAAAGCTTTATTGGGCGTTGAAAATTAAGGGAGAGCGAGAGAGAGAGAGAAATTTGTTGATGTAAATCCCAATAAAATCGCACTCATTAGCCTCAGCTGAGCTTTGCATCTTTAACTCAGTTCAAGTAAATGTACAATATACAACTAAATCGACTTATGTACTTGCAAAGCGTCATTTAACTTTAAAGAATGAAAAAGAGGTCAACAAATCACACATCACAAATACCAAGCAAATCACAATTTGGTCCCCATAGTTAAGCTTTTCAGCTTTAAATTAAATTAATCTAATAGACTGAGTACATGTGCTTTCAAAGCTCAACACACAAAAGAGTTTTAATGAATATAATACTGGCATAAAATGAGTATTTATGCCTACTTTATACTAAATGCTAGCAAGCAAAGGCATTCCAGGAGCACATCGATCAATAAGCACTCACCACGCATTTTAATTGAAATGCCTACAAGCCAGCGGTTATTGTTCGTTTATAGCAAGTGCTCCGATATCGAGCATACCAATATTGTTAGACAATATATATAAATAGCAATGGGTTCTGTTTATTGCAATCTGATATACTAAGTATATTTCGTTAGTTAAAAATCGATTCTGTTGCGTTTGCCGCTTGAAATTTCCAGCATTTTCTGTGCACAATCGATATGGCTTAGCAGCTAAAAGGCTTAGCTTGGGCTAATGAAATTGTAATGTAACGCACACTTTGTAGCTGGCCCTCGGATCAGTTGCATAGAAATTGTCTCTCTAAGCCGCGACACTTGGGCACTCATAAAGTTGTTTAAACTTGACACTGTTTGTCGTGCTTTTGCCCGACTGTCTGTCGACTTGGGTTTTTTTCTTTTCTTTATTTACCTCTATATTTGCATTTGCCACCGTTGCGAAGCTTGACAGTATGTCAGTTGGTAGGCAAAAATGTTGTAGATTTTCATAGTTTTTTTTTTTTTGGCAAGCTCAACGCCCGGCAGCCCCGAAATAATAATAACAACCAAGAGGCCAGGCCAAGATGTATAATGGCCAGCGAAAATTTGTTGCTGCCTAGTTTTTCTATGTACTCGTACTTGGCCCAAGGTTCATGGTTTTATTAAATTGCTTTTGCCACACGACGTTTTCGAGTAGCTAACCAGGCGGGGCAAGGGGGCGCTTGTTGTTGTACTAGACGACTGCCAGCTGTGGCCCTTACAGCTTTTGGCCATTAACACTGAAAGCGCAGCCAATTTGTAAACGCGTTTTGGGCCAGTTAAACAGCTAACGATTCTGTTTAAGTTTTTGGCTCACCAATTAAGCCAATTTGCAGCCACACCAAATACAGATATCAAGCAATTGAACATCTTTTTATAATTTCAAGGTTTCTTTTGCTCAGTTGAAAAGCGCGCTGTTTTATTCAGCTGTATTATTTTTCCAGAAGTTGACTGTCATAATTCAAGCCCGGCGGCTGCTAATTTAAGTTGTGTTCGAATTTAACCAGCTATGTTAGTCATAAATCATGCTGCGTTTGCCAAAAAAAAAAAATAAAAAATTTGAGTGGCTTGAGAATTTTTAGAAAGTCAACAACATCAAAGTCAAAGAGCCAGGCCGACTTAGCTAATCAATAAGCCAAAGAGGAGTTGCTAGCTGTCGCCTAGAATCAAGCCTATCGATTTGAGCGATCAATAATGGCAGAAGAGTAGCCTATTTCTAAACATGAAACAATATAAGCAAAGCTCTAGCTAATATTGAAAGATATAAAAAAGAAACTATGAGCATGTAAAAAATATAATTTTGAAGTGATCCTCATATAAATTAAGTAGTTTAAAATAACAATGGAGGACGTAAGGGTGTCAAAGATGCGTAAAAAAAAACGATGCAAAACTAATCTAACTGCGAATCATTTGACCCCATGTGTCCTCAGAAAAAAGCTATTAAATTCTCTTAAAGTATTTGAGAGTAACAATGAAGGATTGGTTAAGCCGGACAAATAAAACTTCTCGAAAATAATGTATATTTAGTTCAATTACATTTATAAGGAATATACAAATTATAATATTAACTCACAAAGTTAAGCTTGAATTCTTTCTAAATAGTTCTAACATACAATAGAGAACAGATGACTTTTGTAAGAAGTATTTAATCAAGTCACCCTGGAGGACATGTAAGTAAGGACATGTAAATGCAGTAATTTCCATAATGTGACAAAGGATGACTCACACGGAAATAAAAAGACCATCAGGAACAAATGTGTTAGTCTATTAAGTAACAAAAGATAATTGTCAAATTCTATGTGAACCTGAATTAAAT
This sequence comes from Drosophila montana, assembly GCF_035044405.1. Lineage (NCBI taxonomy): Eukaryota > Metazoa > Arthropoda > Insecta > Diptera > Drosophilidae > Drosophila > Drosophila montana. The sequence continues at coordinate 12,302,367 of NW_026998620.1, read as the reverse complement.
ACGTGTTAGTTTATTTCAAGCGGCCTTGGAAAGCCGCAAGAAAATTGTTTAGACTATTAAATACGAAGCCAAAGTTAGCTAAATGATTAATGGCAAATATGTCCTTCATTCGCTGATCTCTTACTTAACTCTGATGTCTAAATGTTAATGGCTTAATGACGCCCATTCATAAAAGTGAACACTTTCTGCTGTGCTGCTCCGGTATTGGTTACAGCGCATTTGCCAGTCGACTAGATCCAATTATGGCGCTCTTACGCATTTCCAAGACCCTTATAATTAGATGCTTGGCTTCTTTTAGCTCCTCAGCCGCACTTGCTGCATGAATTGCACTTATTCTGCGCCGCTTAGGTGCAGTTGTAATTGTAATTCATAAGGCGCATGAGGCTAATGAGGCGGCGGCATTTTTCATTAGCGTTTTATCACTAACCATACAATGCATAGACTTGTCAAATGTTAAAATAATCGGATACCGATAAATCGTCAACGACTGAGCCCCATGGGTGACCGCGACCATTTTAGTGTGCCCAGACAAAGTAAGACTGCTGAGAGTGGCAGCCGAACGCCGGCCTCGACAGCCGAACGTTCAGTATGAAGCCGCATCCCGCTCAGCGCACAACGTTGCTGCGGCTGATGCTGTTTTGTAATATACATATGTATCTTTTCAGCCCAAATACATACATATGTGTATATGCGTGTGCAGAGTGCCCCTCGCTCACACTTATTACTTTGCGCACTTGTGTGCATCTCCTTCTCCCTGCATAGCTTCTCAAAAACCCCGAGATCTACAAACATACATACATATGTTTGTGTTGTGTGGATGTGCGCACAAGTAGATCGCGGCGTTTGTCGCGAGCCAGAGATTTTTTCTTCAATTGTGTGGCCTTTGTGCCTGTGGTGGCAAAAGGCACACACATTCAAATGCTCTATCATGTATTTCTTCGTCCAGTCAGGCATAATGAGAAGAATCTGATATATTTATATTCATTAAAAACTTAAATGACCTAAATGATATATTTATGTATTATATTTTAATTTTTTTGTTTACTGTGGGGACCAATTTTGCTTAAAATTAAAAAAAAACTAAGTCGTATTTCTGCAAGGGTAATTCTTCGTCGGCTTGTCGAATAATTTAAGAAGAGACCAAACATTGAAAAGGTTAAAATTTTTCGACTTGCTACTTGTGCACACGCACACTCTTTCGAGTAAGCAGTTGTGTGACATTATTAAAGGGTTTGGCCTGTGTTCATGTGCAAAACTCCTATTTTCATTGCTTGTTGTAAGGGTAAGGGTACCTGAACGTTGGCATGTGTGCATAATAACTTTTTGAGCCTGCCAAGCACACATACTTACACACTTTTCTATATGGATGGAAGCATTTATGCGTTTGTGTGCGTGTTGGTTGCCTGCCTGCCTGCCCGATGCAAATTTGACCAAATTTGAAGTTTTTGGCATTTCTGAATTTCGAGCTCTACACACAGACACACACACAAATGTGTGCGAATGAGCCGATCAAGGGTTTGTCGTGAGACAGAGATATTTTTATCAATGGGTGCGTAAATTTGGGCGACGGTGGGCTTGCGGCCGCGTAAGGCACACATATGTGAACAGGCAACGAAAACAGGTGAACCGCAATTGCCGCTCGTTTGCACTTTGATATGGAAAAAATGCAAGTGATCTTTTAATGTATTTTTCGACATTGTAAACATTTTGGGTTAAAGGGTTTTATGGCAGGCAATCAGCGATAAGAATGTGCAGCATGCGTCTGCATCCATTTGTCCATTTGTTCACACATTTGTGGCTTACGCGGCCGCAAGCCCACCGTCGCCCAAATTTACGCACCCATTGATGAAAATATCGCTGTCACACGACAAACTCTTGATCGGCTCATTCGCACACATTTTTGTGTGTGTCTGTGTGTAGAGCTCGAAATTCAGAAATGCCAAAAACTTCAAATTTGGTCAAATTTGCATCGGGCAGGCAGGCAGGCAACCAACACGCACACAAACGCATAAATGCTTCCATCCATATAGAAAAGTGTGTAAGTATGTGTGCTTGGCAGGCTCAAAAAGTTATTATGCACACATGCCAACGTTCAGGTACCCTTACCCTTACAACAAGCAATGAAAATAGGAGTTTTGCACATGAACACAGGCCAAACCCTTTAATAATGTCACACAACTGCTTACTCGAAAGAGTGTGCGTGTGCACAAGTAGCAAGTCGAAAAATTTTAACCTTTTCAATGTTTGGTCTCTTCTTAAATTATTCGACAAGCCGACGAAGAATTACCCTTGCAGAAATACGACTTAGTTTTTTTTTAATTTTAAGCAAAATTGGTCCCCACAGTAAACAAAAAAATTAAAATATAATACATAAATATATCATTTAGGTCATTTAAGTTTTTAATGAATATAAATATATCAGATTCTTCTCATTATGCCTGACTGGACGAAGAAATACATGATAGAGCATTTGAATGTGTGTGCCTTTTGCCACCACAGGCACAAAGGCCACACAATTGAAGAAAAAATCTCTGGCTGGCGACAAACGCCGCGATCTACTTGTGCGCACATCCACACAACACAAACATATGTATGTATGTTTGTAGATCTCGGGGTTTTTGAGAAGCTATGCAGGGAGAAGGAGATGCACACAAGTGCGCAAAGTAATAAGTGTGAGCGAGGGGCACTCTGCACACGCATATACACATATGTATGTATTTGGGCTGAAAAGATACATATGTATATTACAAAACAGCATCAGCCGCAGCAACGTTGTGCGCTGAGCGGGATGCGGCTTCATACTGAACGTTCGGCTGTCGAGGCCGGCGTTCGGCTGCCACTCTCAGCAGTCTTACTTTGTCTGGGCACACTAAAATGGTCGCGGTCACCCATGGGGCTCAGTCGTTGACGATTTATCGGTATCCGATTATTTTAACATTTGACAAGTCTATGCATTGTATGGTTAGTGGTTTTATGTAACTGACAACGACGCGCCGTTTACCTTCACCAGAGAACGGCAGTGCAAAGCTGAAGGCCTCGCTGCTGCTGCTGTTGCATGATGAGGCGACGACCAAGCCCAAGTCCATTAAGAGGCGCGCTGTGGCAGTGGCATTTGCATAGCTGCCGCAGCGCAACTTTAATCGCCGCAATTGAACAGTGAGCTCAGCTTTGCGGGCCTAGTTAAATTAACTGACAGTAGCAAATGAATTCAAAAGTCAGTTGAGGGTCTGCAGCTTGGGCTATGACAATTCAATTAGAGGGTATACTTTGTGTAGCTGACAGGAAAATTGAAAAAGATCTTAGCTAACTGATTGGAGCTGTTAGCAGCGGAAGCCAGTCATAATTTTTAAGATTTGACTGCACCCAAAATGATCAGCCTGAGCAAAACTTGGGCAGAGCTTGCACTCCATGCGCTTTTTTCTTATTAAACAGCAACTAAATGTGTTACTTAAGGCTCTATGTAAAGTTCATGTTAGAAAAAATGTTAAATTTTACTTCATTTTCTTAAACACTTGTTTTGACGAATCCACATATTTAATATTTAAAACGTGGTTGAACATGCTGACAAGTACAGTTGGCAATGCCGGAAACTACTTTATCTTCATGTTAATATTTAACAGGTATGTGTCTGCTAACTACTTATAGAAAACAAAGTATAAAATCGTTTGTTTAAAGCTTCTTAAGATGAGTATCAACTTGCACAGAAAGAGGAGAAAATTAACTCTTCGTTTTCCATTTCTCATTTATCCTATTACAAAATCATTTTCTAAGGAAGAAAAACGTAACTTTAAGCAAGCCATTTAAATTGTAGATTTAGTTTGTCACGATTTTGTTAGCGCGCACAAAACATTCAAGCATAATTTATGAAGACTTGTCAGGCAATGAGGTTCAAAACAGCAGCATCTTTTCAACTCCAAGGATTCTTTTAGCAGGCACTTGGTTTGTGCAAAGGCAAGCAATTTGCCTGGCAATTTTATAAATTTTATTTCATTGGCTGCAAACGCAGCTCAAAAATGCGGTTGGCTAATTAGTTGTGTGCATGGCAGTTAGTAGCAATGCTAACTAAAACCTGTTTAACTGCCGGCGTCATTGATAACAACAACAACAACAACAACAACAACAGCAGCAGCAACTGTAGCCAGCTAAAAAGCAACTTTGGTGCTGACTCCGTTGGCTTACAAACAGTTAAAGATAACCAAACATGGCCATGTGATGCACTGTCACTGGAAAAGCGCCATAAAAGACTTGTTTGCATGTTGTGTGAGCAGCACGAGGAGCAGGCCAGCAAACACACATACAAAAACATTCGAAAGGCTACGGGCCTAGACTAGTGTGCGTGTGTTTGTGAGTGTGTGTGTGTGTGTGTAAATGAGGACATCGGCTAATATTCATGCCAATCGATAAGCGCCTCGACCGCCTATAACTGGAAATACATATTAAGTATACGACGCGCTGACAGGCCACAAGCTTTGCCCCAAAGCGGACGCAGACAGCAGCCATCGCACACTTTTACTACGGTTCACTGGGTTTTGAGGTGTGTGTGCGTGTGCGTGTGTGTGTTTGCGCATCCAACTGGCCATTTGGCTGGCCACGTGCTGGGCTTGTCCTGTTGGCTAGCCTAGTAACGTGTAAATGTCCTTTTTGCTGATGAATCAGCGGGCAATTGCCGGTTCGCAGGTTCGTTGACTTATTGGTAAGGTTATGCATAATTTACTACGAAATTGTATACGGTGATTATACTGTCTGTGTAAGTGTGTGTGTGTGTGAGTGTGCGGGCACATAAATTTTCCGCTTTGAAGGCGCACTCAGACCACGGCGATAGCTCTGCGGCGCCATATGGGCAACAAGCCGGCCCAAAAATGAAATACGAGCACAAGAACAAGACGCATAAAAATGATGAAGAAGCCCAAGCAATGAGCAAATCTGAACAGCAAAAAAACTGGCCAAACTGGCCAGACGAGCAAGAAAAAAATAAAGACAAAAAAACCAAAAGCAGCTACCAAAAACAGTTTAAAAGGCAACGTTGCTGTGGCTGAGGATGCTGCTGCTGTTGTTGCTGTTGTTGTTGTTGTTGCTGCTGCTTCTGGTGTTGCTGTTGATGCTGCTGCTGTTTAACGACGATGACCTTGGCGACGCTGGCTGGCAACTTGTTGCATCTGCTGCTGCCCGCGACAGCTGCACAGCGGGCAGACACCTGAGACTTAAAAACCCGAGACGAGACACCAACAACATCAACAACAAGAAGAAGAAGAAGAAGCATTTGCCACGCATAGAGAATCAGCTCATCAAGCGAACACACCCCCGCCCCCTGTCAGCTTAAGCCACCCGCTGTCTGTGGCATTTTCAAGCCGCTCAGCAGTTTTCTCATGCATTTTACGGTAAATTTAGGTCGCTGTTGTCGCAGTTGTTGTTGTTGTTGTCGCAGTTGTTGTTGTTGTCGCAGTTGTTGTTGCCGGCTGCAACTTGTTTACATGGCAACGCCAATAACTTGGCTAAATATATCCATTCGACAAGTTGGCAATGCCTTTTCATGGATTTCCTGGCCAATGCATTAGCATCCAATGCAACATTTTTTGTTGTATTTGTTTTTTTTTTTTTCGATTTATCACGCATTGCTCATTCGTCGCATTGGCCAGAGCCAAGCACAGGCAGCCGCCACAGAGAGCCACATCCGTTGGGAAGTGCCGCTCAGCCGGATTGTGCGGATTTATCTTATTTGGGGCATGACACAAATTTGGTAAGCGGCGGCTTACCAGACGTGGTTAGTTGTCTGTTTGTTGTTGCTTCTGTTATTTTTGTTGTTGTTATTTTTGTTGCTGTTGTTAGTTACTGCTGCTGCGTCGTTTTCTTTTGAGCAATTTAACAATTAAAAACACGCGCTCTTATGGTTTCAGCCCCGCCATCGTCATTAACTCGTTAATCCACGCGAATATAATTTATTATAATTGCACATATTTTACAATTCGCTTGAATCATAAAACCAACAGCCAAGAGCCAACTGGCCAAAAACACGCCAGCCACTGGCAATGTCCATGTCCATGTCCATGGCCAGGCCATGTTGAGCCGTGCCACGCCTCGTTGCCCAATTTGATGCTGTTCTGGCCAAAAGAACATGTCTGATTCTTACCCAAAATTATGATGATGCATGAACAATGGAAGCATTTTAACAAGTTGATAGTGTGAACTCACCTGCAAAGGTACAAAAAAAGAGAAAGAGAAAAACGTTGCATAAGTAAGTTGTACGTAAACATATTAAGTAGAATTTGGCATCATTTTAAATATAATGATGTCACATTAAACTGTGACTTCATGGGCGGCAAAAACAATCATATCATTAGACTTTAATTAAAAAACTCTACTTAAATCTAATTTAAGCTTTATTTTGAAATTTGCAAAAGATTTATTTTCACAGCATAGACATTATCTTTGGTCAAGCTAAGCGTTTTCGATAGATACTTCTTATAGGTACTTCCAATGAATCTTAAATACTCTAAAAACTATCTTATAATCAAAGTATTTCTCAATCAAGGAACAGTCTAGACAACATTTTCAGAACTGAAAATATATTGACATAACAAATAATTCTAAGAAACACATAATTGTCCTTTTTCTTTGATATCTCAGACTGTTTTTAAATTAAATGAAAATTTCCCGTTTTTTTGTTTTTAATCTTTAATATTATCAGAGCAATATGTTTGAAATAATTGTGGAAGTAAAAGTCGATTTCCTCATGGGCGGAATATGAGTGGTAAAGGGGAAATTCTTTGAAACTATGTAAAATACTCCTGAGTATATTATAAAATTTCTATGAGCTGAATGCATGAACAGATGATCTTTCGGTTACGTTTATAAAGTGTTCTATCAATAAAATATGAAGTTCTATGTGATGAAATTATTTTGTCGAGAATTGTGTACACAAATTTCGGACATTATTTGGTGAGCCGTAAGCCTAGGAAATATTTATAGATATTTTTAAGTGCATAAAGATCCCAAAGATTTACACCTATTTCTTGTTCTCTTCTCTTATAAACAATCCATATATACACATCATAGTTTCAGTTTCCCGATTTCCTGACATAATACCCAGACAGTTTATGTCGCTATAAACATATTACAATTTGTTTAGACAACAAAAGCGACTAAAGTTCAGACACAGGGCCAGGCAAAACATGGCCAACAGTTGGCAGCAGATACATCAAAAACCAAATATCAGCAGAAAGAAAAAACAATACATCTTAAGCCCTGGCTGGCGTGTACGGCCAGCATTTTGGCAAATAGCCAACTGGGGAGCATATAAAACAAAAGGCATGAGCTGTGCACATTTCAATTTGGCAACCGGGGGCTGGGGGAGAGAGGTTTTGCATATGAAATTCAGATACTCACGGCATGGATCATTAGACAGGCCGAAAGCAGACTGAATTTGTTATAGCGCGCCAAGCAAATGTGAGTAGCAGACACGTGAGCGTGTATGTGTGTGCGCGTGTGCATGTGTGTGCGTTTGTCTGGAGAAAGTCGGAAGCGTGCCGCCGTCACACGTAAGCCATAGCAGCTGAAGAAGAAGCGCAGCCCGGTCGGTTTGGCCTGCCCAATTGCGGGTTGCGGATTGCGGCTGAGATTGCAGCTTGTTGTCTTCATCAGAGCAGCAACAAAGCGCAAACAGACAGACGGAGACGGACAGAGGGACAGACAGACATCGGACAGGCCAGGGCAGGCCAGGCCAAGACAAGCACAGCTGGCCAACTCGAGCTCAACACTCGCACATATCTTGGCCAACCCTGTCAAAGCCAAAGTGGAGCAAATGCAATGGGACGCGATTCGCAATGCACACAATTTGCGTAATGTATGTGCCATTGAGCCAACCTGGCCTAAAACTCATTTATAACATGCCCGACTATTCATTTTAATTGAATTGCCAAGCAACAACAGCACAAAACTCATCAGTTATGCTTTTGTTCATTTTTAATTGAAAAAAAAAAAAAGTCAAAAAGAGTTTCTGCAATTTAATTTCATGCTTTTGGCCAAAATAAAATACATTTTCGTATGGCGCATAATTTGTCATGTGTCAGTTGTTTATTAAGCGTGCCCACACGTGTGGCTAGGCGGGTTTTTACATCTATCAGACATATGTCTGATAGCGTTGCTACATATAAAAGTTAATAAAAAAAAAAAAAAAAAAAGTGTGGGGTGGGCTTCTCGTTTTATTTATTTATATTTTTGAACTCCCACGCCCAGTTAAATGACGCTTTAATTGCGGTAACTGAAATGCTGTGGCCGGCACCGACAAAATGTTAAATGTGGAAAAACTTTCAAAAGAATAATGGGAAAATAATGCCGCTAATTATCATTAGAGTGTGTAATTTTGCTTTTCCACAAACTCTGGTGTTCCAGAATTTGTAAAAGAAATTGCCGGACAACAACAGAGAAACGAAATAAGCTGCAGAGCGCAAGACAAGGGCGACTTCCTCCTACAACAAGGCGAACAAAATGGCAACGAGACGGGGCCAAAACGTCATTAGTCAGAACTGAGGCAGCATCAGCAGCAACAACAACAGCTACAACAAGCACAGTGGGGAAAAATAGAAAGCCAGCTGCCGAGCGGCAGTTGAGAAAGCCAAAAAGAACTTAACACAATTTACACTCTCGAGCGGTTCTCAACATAATCGTAAGAGCTAGAGAATTATCTTGCACCGCTCTCTCGCTCTCTCTGCCCCCTCTCTCTCTCTCTCGCTCTCTCTCTCTCTCTGTATTTCTGCATGTGCTGGATGTGCTGTTGACAACCGCAAGTGGGTGTTGTACTTATTGTTGCAGCTCCAATTGCGAATGCGACCGCGAAACCTAAAACCGTTTTATGCACGCACTCCAGCTGTGAATACTTGCAAAGGGGAAAAAATCGCTTAGCAGAAAATAATAATAAATAAAAAAAAAAACTATTGACAGTCATCTGAATACTATAATCAAGCGTAAAATTAACAATGCTTTGCGTTTCATGCTATCAAATCAACTTTCAAAATTACGCTACGAACGTAAATAGTTCACAAATGATTGCAGCCTAAGAGACAGCTTGTTCATTATTAACACTCAGTTGTGTAAATTTGCATTTGTATTGCTGATTGTGCTTGTATTAGTGTGCTCTACTACGCTGTGCTTTGATCTTCCAAAGTGCCTGCGTTCGTGTGTTGCGTACGTGTGCAAAAAGTAAGGTAAGGCTGCGCTTCAGCTAATGGGTGGGGCATAACAGTAGTAGGGAGAGTTATGACTAAACTGATTGAATAATATTATTGTGATGGGTGCAGTGGCAGTACATATCAACCGTGTTATGATCAGTAAGAATTATTAAAGATTTTTCTTTCTCATATGCAAGAAATTTAGCTGTGTTCCATAATTTGTAAGATGTGTCAAAGTAGTTAGAAGAAAATATAAAATCTCCGCGCAAAAATTGTCATCTAACTAGGCAAATGGTAGATCGGCCAGACCGAGCTCCCTACCTTTATGTTCGGTTCGTGAATCCGGGTTTCCATTCATAAATAGAACTCTGCGGTTCAATCCCAGAATTCTGATATTAAAATATTTCAAAAACAATTTTATTTTTAATTTAATCGCTGAAAATATTACAAGCCTTACATATTTTTAAATACAAGAAGCGCGCTATTTTTATCCAAAAGGCGAATCTTTCATGGGTGGAAATTCCCTCAAAAGATTTTAATATTGAACCAAACCAAAATAAGGACAGCTATATTGTTCGGTTCGATTGTTTTTGGAGCAACTAGTTTACTTTTAAGTTCAGGTTGTATTGAAATTATATAAAGTAGTTCTGATAGCTCACAGTAAGCAACTAATTCATCCAATCATAAAACCAAAAACAATAAACACTAAATTATGTCTCTTTTTCTTCTAGTCGCAATATACATTATGCACCGACAGCCTGTCAAGCTGGTTTCGCAGTTAGCGATAAATCTTAAATATACTTCACCAAGAAAAGTTACTCCTCACCTTTATGTGTGGTAAATTAAGGAGTCGAATAGCTGATAATAGCTGCACGTAGTTAAAACATCTGCGTTTTCTATAGAACTTTACGAGCAGCATCGAAATCCCACTAATCAGGCGCCAATTGAGATTCAATATGATAGCTATACCTAACTATTATTGCCAGCCTTAAGTGCACTTAACGTTGCATTGGTTGCCAGAGCTGCCATTTAAACAAGCCAACAAGATTGCGTTGATGTGCTGCTAATGTGCCTAATTAAGCTGGAGGCCTCAATGCAACTGCAATCGGTTTATTAATTTTCTCTTTCATTGTTTGGCTCTCGGCCAGGTCTGAGACAAACGTTCTATGAGTAGTTTGAGTACGAGTATGAGTACCCGTTTACCTAAAGATGCGTAAAGAAGGCATCAGATGGGCAGCTCAGTGGCGGCGTTACGCTTCAGTCTAGCAGTTAAAGAGTGCACACACGCAGTTGCGAGTACGTGTATCTATCAGATACACGCACGCAGCGTGCAGCTTAAATGTGGCTGCGGCACTTTTAGGTCTCAGCTTGGCAATTAAGAGTGTGAATTTCAAGCCATAAAACAGTTGCAACACATGTGGCGCGTTGCGCTTGTTGCTGTTGCTGCTGCTGTTGTTGTTGTTGTTATTGTTGCTGCTGTCGCTTTTTCGGGTGAAAGTTTGTTCTACAGCCGCGGCAGCTGCGCATTTGTTACAGATTTTTCTTGCTTGGCGTGCGGCTGGCTTGGAAAAAGTGACAGCCTCATGTGGCGTTTTTTTTTTTTTCTTTTTCTATTTTATTTTTTTAATTTTTCATTTTTGTGTGTCAGCCGCTGTTGAAAACTTGAAAATTTCTAGCCATAATTAGCTCAAAGTCATATCTTATCATGGCAAATAATTCACACACACAGAATATCAAATTGTGTGCACTAAACCAACAATGGCGAGCCATAGAAAGTTAATCGCATGTGTCCACAGCTACAGATACTCGAATTGTTGATTTTTCCATTGCTTTTATCTTTGCCACCAAGCACAAACAAAGAACAACAACGCCGACAAACATCTTAATTTCACAATAATTGCGCGCACCCAAAATTGAAAAACAAAGTCGAAAAAGAAAAGAAAAAAACCAAACTGAAATCCAAGCAACGCGTCAACTGAGCCTCAACTCAGCTCAAGCCGAAAGTGCAAACATTCAACACTGGTGGCAACAGCTGCTGGACGAGGATTGCCCTCCAATCCACAGACAGCTGCTGGCTTCGTGTTGCAAACAGTCTGAGTTGGGGCCAGGGGCCAAGTGGGTCTGCAGCTTGTGGGTGACTTCTATTTGCATGGCAGGTGAAAAGTCTTTGGGACAAGCAAAACAAACTTTGCATCTGTGTGTTTTTTTTTTCTTCAGCTTCCTTTCGCTTACCTCCCACCTTCTCCCACTGGCCTGGCAATTTCATAATGGCGTCGTCAGCCAGTCAACGGGCCACTGCCAGCAGTCAGCAGTCGGCAGTTGGCAGCCCGCAGTCAGCAGTCGGCCAGGCAACGCTGACGACATTACAGTTAGTCGAGACGCCGCAGCGTCCATTGATGATGGGTTTTTAAGCATTCAACCAGTCAGCGTGTCAGACAATGCACTGGCGGATTGGGGGATTGGGCGCTGGACGGGGGGTTGGGCGCGCTGCACTGCATCTAGCACAGTGCACAATTGGCCCGATTGCAGTTGGAGACTGCAGACTTGTTTACAGTTGCTTGTCTCTCTCATGCCCTTACTGAAGAAAGGTTAGTTTGTGATGCTGATTGCAGTCGACTTCAAATAAGCCAACAAAACGATTCACAGTAAATGGGAATAGATGCAAGAATATTTAAAGGGTTTAAGATCAGCTCAGCTCAAGTGCCAAGGTATTACAAACTAATTACCACAAATGACAATTACTATACAGAACTACAGACCTCTCATCTTATAATCTTAAATTCTAAGCTTAAAAGCCAAAAGTCTTGAAGTTTTTTATTACGAAATTTTAAACATAATTGTTGCATAATATTAAGAATGTTAAACTATTCAAAAGTAAACGGGAGTGTTCAGGGTTGTCAAACTTGTGTAAATACCAAGGCTAAAGCTCTCTAAAATGCGGCTTACATTTAAAGATAATCTCTGAGAAATTAAAAAAAAAAATTACACACAGATTAAAATTGATGCCATCGTTAATCTGAAATAAACTTGATATATCCATGATATAAAAGACACCTTTGAAAATCTATGTCTCTAACACTAATGATCTCTCATATTGAGGAGAAAAGCTAAAACAACTCAGCTGATGATGCTGATGAATAACTAATGTACTTTATAAGATCGAAGATGCATTCTCCTGTCTATTACATACATTTACACAACTGCAATACACCCCTTTTAACCATTTTCAAAGGGTATAAGTATAAGACAAAAATTGTAAACCTGACTAAAAACCTTACTACTCAATTAAAAAATAAATTGTAAATATCGTAAATAAAATAAATACAAACAAACAATAAAAAAACCTGCTAACTTACTTAACAAAGTTAATTAACTCGATACATTTTGTAATAGATAAAAAAATATTAAAATCTAAAATAGTTCTAAAGCTTTAAGACAACATAAGAGAACTCGCTGTTCGACTTTGAAGAGTATTCACATAGCGATCGTTTTTTTTTTCTAGCATTTTCCACTTGTGTTTTCAACACAATATTCGAACGTTTCATTTTCTGGCCAGCAGAAAATGATCAATTGTTGCCGCTGTTGTTTTTGATGTGTGGCCAACAAAAACAAAAACAAATGAGCGAAAAAAGCGAAATACTCATAATAATAATAATGTTCGGCAAACCGAAATTGAGGCATGTTACCGCATCGAGCGACGCGGCAGATATGAAGATTTCTTTCTGTTGCAAGTTGCAACAATAATTGAGCTCTTTTCGTGTGTGTGTGTGTGTGTTTTTTTTATGCAATTGCTATTCAAAAAATGGAAACACAAATGGACAATTTCGCAGCATTTATAATTACATTTGATTGCAACAATTATTTAAAAATAAAAATTAACAAAAAAAAAAACACTCAGCCACCAATTGGCGAAATAAGCAAATGTGTTGGCAAAAATTGTACCACAAGCGATTTTTGTTAAGTGTGCATGTGCTTTAATTCTTTTAACGAGCTTATTAAAGGCAATCAGAGTGGATCTGAGGAGTCAGCATCAAGAACACAGAACAGCGAACCCAGCGACAGACCTGGCTTAACTTGGTTCTCTTCAATTAGCTGGCGCTGTTTTGGCCCGGCCGCAACATTAGGCCAAATGAGGTCATCATATCCGCGTCGTTGTCTTTGTTTCATTTACTCTTTTCGTTTTTTTTCTTTTTTTGTACTCGCATTTTAGTATTTTATGATGAACCACGCCATGGAGCGCCATAAAGTTTTTGCTTTTTATTGGCAACGACCGCCAAAGGCTTTAAAAGCGATACCAAACAAACGAGCTTGCGAGCTAGATACTTATTAATTAAAAAGGAAATGTTCACAGTTTATTTAGTCGTTTGTTTGTCGTAAAAAGAACAACAAAAAAATGAATCATTAAGTCGTGTTCTTTTATACGATGCTAGAACTACTCCTGACCTACGGCATTTGGAATATGTAATTAAATAACATAAGCAAGGGCCTGGTAAAGTGTATTCTTGTATGAATAATATGATCTCCAAAAATATTTAATTAAGATTCAATGAATTAGCAAAGAAAACTAACGAGTGCCGAAACAGTTTAACGAGTAACAAGAGAGCGGCAGCGAGAATAACAGCTTTAAGCTTACAAATAAGCCTTTTATATAAATTGCATTCTAAATTTTTCTTGAATATTCAAAGAAGCATAAAAAAGTAACGAATGGCGAAAATAATAAACGAGTAGCGAGCGATGAAAACAACTAACGAGTAACGACTAACCAAAAAAACCAGAGTCGCAGTATAAGGCGAACCAAAGAGTATCACAAATGCTTAAGCCCTATGTACGCCTATCAATAATATTATGTTTTTATATAAGCTATATATAACCCGAATATGAATCAAAGTCCCCAAATAAGTAAAAAGTCTAAATGTCACGCAACGTAAATGTCCCAATCCAGTCAATACTTTTATGGAGGAACTTGATCTATCTATTGCACAATATTGTATTATATTAATTATTAGTTAAAAACATAACAAGATATTTATCTTGGAGCAGAAAACAGACCAGATTTTGACAGTTATAAGTTCAACGAAGGTTATAAGGTACTTTAAAATACATTGAAATGTAACTGCAATAAAAAGCTGCTCTATAAACTCGATTTGATACGAAGAAAACGTGCAAATGAATGCCACTTAAGTCCTCATCAGAATATCACGAGCTCAAATTAACAGCTGAGCTGTGAAATTGAGTGCTACTTGAAGCTCTCTGAACCTGTTCTATTAGTACAACAAGTGCGTCATAGCTGACGCTTTGTGTTGCCGGTTACTTTGGGTTCAAACTATTTTCGGAGCTCTCGAAATGCCAAGGCGTATGCTGAAACTATTCCAAAAATAAAAAATAAAATAATAGCAATTCATATGCTTGTGTGCTTTTAATTACGTGACAGCGCACTGTCAGCATTGAAATCGAATTTAATATGCAGTTATAGACGCACACACACACACATACGCACAGCTTGACACAGATATACACGCACACACAAAGCTATTTGCTTAGGGGTAAGCCCAAACATGGCAACAACAAAAAAAAGCAAACGTCAAAACCAAACAAAAACGCGCAGCTGACGCAATTTACAGACGGTTGCGAAAATAAGACAAATATTTATTTTTGCACGAAAAATTCTACAAGTAAATAGAAATAAAGTAGCAAAATAGCAGTGTAAACGTAACTGTATCTGTATCTGTACCTGTGTCTGTGTATCTTGTAGATACACATATTTGCTAAGCAAAGAGAAAAGCCAACGGCAACGCATCGAATCGCATGTGGCAACCCGTAATTTACCCTTCAATCAATGCGCAACAAATCAGTTGGCAACGCGCGGCGCGCAGGCGCGCCAATCACTTGTGGATGCCCCCTCCACCCCCCCCCCCCCTCCATCAAACCGACGGGCACTATTTACACCCCCCCTTGGCACGTAACTCACTTGGCAGCACATTTGGGTTAACAATTGGCAGTTGTGTTGGTTAACTGTTGTCTGCTGGCCAGATATCCGTATCTGTTGTGTGTGTATCTGTGTGTGTGTGTATTAGTGTGTGTGCGAGTATCTGTGCATCTGTGTGCCATGAATGACTAACTGTGCGCAAGGTGGTTTTCTTTTTCTTTATATATTTTTTTTCTGTTTTTATTTGTTGCTTGTTTTCTGAACGCGCTTAAGTTGGCCAACAGGCAGTGTTATGTAGATACATAGATACAGATATGTGGCGCATGTCGACAAGTGTTCAGCACACAAATTTGTAGATGTTTGTTGGTGTGTGTTGTAAATGTGTATCCATCAGCTATGTATAAACGCTGTTTCCTTAATGCAGCAACTTAATTGCCGAATTGCAGCTTCAGTTCAACAATCAATCAATCAAGCAGGCAAGCAAACAACAGCAACAACAACAACAACAACTACGACAACAGCGACAACGACTTGTTGCACTTTTCAAGGCAACAAACATTTCCTCTCTGCACATGGGGCAAACCATTTTCAAACTTCCCACGTAGCACAGCAGGTTGCTGGAAAACCTGTAGAACTCAACCATCAACAAAAACAACGACAACAACAACAACATAACTACAACAAATTTTCAAGTTTAAAGCTAAATATGGACGCAAATCGTGCCCATCCAACAAATACACAAGAATTGAGGATGTTAACTCATGGAAAAAGCAAGAACTAAACAAGTCTCAACGTTAGAAATGTGAGATACAGACGCAGGCATACTCTGTTTCCAGTTGCAAAAAAAAAGCCAGGTTTGTGGCTATTCATTTGACAACAATTTGAACATTTTAGCCTTACGACTATCGATCTATATGCAGTGCATCTATACACATATTTGCAAAAAAGTAAAGTATATTTTGGACTAAAATGGGCGTGGTAAGAAAAATACAATACTATAATTAACATGTTCGTATTGTTGGTCTCATTATTGGTCTCAAATTAAAAACTAATATCTGACAACCTTGAGTTCCAAGCAAGTGCTGCAAATAGTTTGGAGTCTTCAGCTTCAGACGCACAAAAGCTAATATATCCTTTTTTTAAAGTCAACGTAAACAGGGTATAAAAAGTAGCTAAAAGCGTGCTGAACCGAATTGAAGTGCAGCAAAAGGGCAAAACTGGTAGATGCTGACAATTGTTGATGTTAA
Source organism: Drosophila montana (assembly GCF_035044405.1). Taxonomy (NCBI): domain Eukaryota; kingdom Metazoa; phylum Arthropoda; class Insecta; order Diptera; family Drosophilidae; genus Drosophila; species Drosophila montana. The sequence continues at coordinate 12,286,030 of NW_026998620.1, read as the reverse complement.
TGATGAGCCACAAGAGGAGAACCGAGCACTTTGCAAGTGGGTCAACCATGTGACTGACTATCTTGACTGGAATCATGTCACAGTGCAATACGTCATTAAAATCTCTGTCACACTTTTGACATTTGCACGAATCGACAAATCAAAGACGATTTTGGCAAATAAATATAAGTAAATAGAGAACAAGACGAACAGTAGATACACTTTACGCATTTAAAAAGAAACGTTCACATTTGGCTACATTTTACTTTGAAATCTACATTTACTTTGCTATTCCTCAAGAGTATCTTTCACGTATTAAGAAAGGGTATTTAAACTGTGACAGTTGCTGTCTGCTGTGTGTTCTTTGTTGTTGCTGTTGCTGCATGTTGCATGTTGCATGTTGCTTGCTGTTGGCGTTGCAGCTGTCAGTGAGACGGCACGCGATCGCCGAAACGCAACTCGCCTGTGGCAAATGAAATGGCGGCAAATGCAATTCAACTTTTCCGGTACCATGCGGCGTATGCGCATTTTTAACACTCAAGTGGGTGGCAATTGAGCAGTTGATGAAAAAGTACAGCAGCTGGCCACAGTAAGCACTCCATAACACAAACATAATACAGTAGCGCAGAAATTTAAAACAGAAAAACGTACAGTTCATCATATTGAGTATTGACTGACTTTACAGCAAGACTAAAAAGTAGGGCGCGACTTTTGCAAACAATTCAACGCACTTGCTAAAGTTCAACTGTGCACACAAGGGTTAAGTGCCATTAAAGGGGCTTTTATTTAGCAGAGGGGGTAGGGGTAGTGCCCGGTGGTAAATGTAGACTGCAGTCTTGCAGTTAAATTTAAAACTTTAATGTCATGCACCAAAGAAAATGCCGACGCATCTACGAGCTGTTGAAAAGCAAAACGCAGAAGAGACAAAACAGAAGGCAGCAAAAATGAAAAGAAAACGAAAAGCAACAACAGCAGCAGAAGCGACAACAGCAACAACCAGAGGCAATAGACAAACAAACAGCAAACAATATTTCCGCATTCCGCGCGTGCAGAGCGCCAAACACATTTGACAAATTCGCCGCAAGCTAGTGCGAAGAGCAGCGCGGCGAATTCAAGCACATGCTTGAGAGAAAGCAGCAAGCCAGGGGTTGGTGGCAAGACGAGAGGGCCTTTCGCCATAATAACCCGCTCATCCAACCCAAATTTTGCTCTGGCAAATTATTGCAAAATCATCAAATGATCGCGATTACAATCGACTGAGCTGAGTGTGCTGAATTGCCAGGATGGCGGCGGCTTTAACTTGTTTATGTATACCCTGTAAATATAGAATTGCTTGTAGTGGGTTTCATATATCACATGGGATGTATACATGTGCCACATAATACCAAAAAATGAATTGTTCTTAACAATTAGACGATAAAGAGTCAAAAAATAGCATTGTTTGTTCCTTGTAGCATGGGGAATATTTTAAAGTATCGCCCTACTATGCGATTCTCATTAATTTAAGTAAGACCTGCAGTTTTTCTTGCTTTGATTATAAGTGTTATATCAACTTATTGAGTTGCCAATTAAGCAAACTTTTTGTATGCGTATATCTGTCTTTATGTATGTATGTATGCATGCGTGCATATATGTATGTATATATGTATCTGGATATGTATGAATGTTTGTTTGAATGTATGGAGATATGTATGTAAGTATGTTAGCTGTAGGTGTATGTATATGTATTTATGTATGTATATTTTCACGATTACTTCCTGACCCATCCTTCTATGTGATCGCTCTTCTATGTGATTCTCATGCATTCAAGGTGTGATGACATGTGTTTCGATAAAAGTCCTACAATATCTAGAGAACTATATACTGCAGGTACAGATGAATCGATCTTAAGAACTAGAAGAGGTAAAGTGAAATATATTCCCCAATTCAACTTAAGTTTCATTCTTTATTTTTATATATGCCAACGTAAAGACGAAAGTCGAGTACAAGTCAAATTTGCAATCCTGTTGTCTATCAAAATTGGTACGGAGTATCTTCACGTCGCTTTTTATGCGACTAGAGCACTTTTACTAGTCGTTTTCAATTGGAAAGTGTTGCCAATTTGCAGAGTTGCTGTCGCCGTTGTTGCTGTTGTTGTCGTCGTTGTTGACGGACTGCAACTTTAATTGTGCGCTTTATAGCGCAGTTTATGCCCCGACTTGGCCACTGGCAATTGCCAATTGGCAATTGATGGCTCGTGCGCGTGTGCTTTGATTATGATTTGGGGCTTAGTTATGGCAATTATGCTTTAAATGAAATTGTTACAAAATTATGGTCATTTGTGTGCTAACTCTTCGAGCTACCCACGCGCCAATAGAAAGTAGAACAACGCAGCGGAAACAACAGCAACAATAAAAACAACAACATGCAAAAGTTAAGTGATAAAAATATACGAAAGATCACATGACAATTGAAATTATAATAATAATAATAAAAAAACACACAGAAAAATTTGCAAATAAACAAAAATAAATTAAGTTTATCACATAAAATGTGCAGTATATATGCCAACTGTGCCAGTTCACAAGCGGCGGGGTGGAGGGGACAAAAAGAGAGCCCTGGCGGGGCCTGAAGCTGCGTTGTGGGCGAACACGTTGAAAATGTGTGAAATTTCACAACTTAAACTCGAGATAACAACAACAAAAAGCCAGAACAATAAGTACACTAGTCAACAACAGTTTGGCAGGTTCGGTACATACTTTGATATTGTTGATAAATACTATCAAATATAGTAGAGTTTTTCATTAGAATTTGCAGAAATAGAAAATTAACAAATGTCAAATTCAGCATTTCTATCAAATTTATAGGAGACGAGCATTGTACATCCTACTTTCCATAAAAACCAATGGAGGGTTTTTCTTAAATATCTTCTATTCAACTACGCTCATGTGAGCATAAATTGTTCCCATTCTTAAATCTTCTTTACTTAACTACGCACACGAGAACGTTACAATTTCCAATTCTGCTTTGTGTCGCAAACGTAAACGTTTTACTGCCAGTAAAACTGACACAAGCGTTATGATCACTCAGTAAAAACAATGCCCAATATTGATTCTTGGGAAGAAAAAATGATTTACCAAGTCTCGAGTCTCAAGATTGTATCAGTTATCCATTTATCAATTCTGCATAAACAGGAAATTGCAGCGACTTAGAAATAATAAAATATCTGCTCTTGTGTTGCGCAGTGTGAACTGACGCTGTAACCACTCCAACACAAACAATTTCTGTATTTTTGTTTGACGTCAAGGTTAAAGCTCAATTTGGACGAGCTGAAAGAGCAATATACTCACACACGTAAAAATATTCACTTGTATTTTGAATATTTCCTCAGCCCGGGCAGCTGTCGAAACAGTTCGCATGTAGATTAGATTAACGCGAAAAACTTAACAAAATAAAGCTCAAATTATAATTTGATTGGTGCAAAATGCATGAATCAGAGCGCAGCAAAACAGACCAAAAACAGCTGATCCTACGTAGAAATAGCTGGAATCTTTTTGTATATAAAAATGATTATTGGCAAATGAAAACAATTGCGGGCAACACGAATCAAGTTGATTGGAAACCATAACAAAACTTGGAAAAATAAATAATAATAAAATAAATAAATAAATAGAGATATTTAAACTTTATTTTTTGTATGAGTCATCATAAAACTATAATTAAATATGCCTTTAGTAATTAAATTTCATAAAATGTTTAACAATTGCAATACGCATCAATGATTCCCTTTTTTTTGAGCAACGGCATTAAGATATTTGATCTTAATAATGATAAAAATATAATTAATAAAAAATAGCTTTATTAAATTTTATAAAATATTTAACATATTAAATACAATTTCATAACGATATTTAATCTCAATTTTATATATGAAATCTGATAAACTATAATTAGATATGTATTTATTTATTACATTTGATACCATTTTTACGTTTCAACTAAACGAATACCCCGATTTTAAGCAAGCACGTGGAACTATCTATATTTCTATCTGTATCTATATTTTATGTAAGAAGCGTGATAAAACCATAATTAAATAAGCATTTATCAAACAAATTTTATAAAATGTTTAACATTTGAAAAACGCTTTAATAAATTCCCTTATTTTAAGCGAGCGTAAGATATTTATTGCTAATTTATTATACGAATCGTGATAAAACTAAGGTGTATATATTAGATAAATTTTATAAATTTTTAACATTTGAAATACGCCTAAACGAATTCCATTATTTTAGGCAAGCACATGCCACCTGCCTGCACACCTTTCCACTGTCCATTCACGCATTACACTCACACACTAACACATTAATATCTGTAAGGTACACAGATTTTCCATTAGTTATGCTCTCAATTTTGCTTTCAGTTATTTTTTAAGCAATTAGCAAACGAAGAAAACAAAAGTTAAAGAGCAAAATGGAAAGGTGCACACTTTAGTTGCATTGCCTAATTAGCTAATATACCCATTAAAAGGGAAGAGAGTTTAAGGGTGTAGACAAAAATGTAGGCGACGCTTGAATTGGGGCCAGAAAAATTAAAGAGCTAAACAAAAAAAAATGGTCAACCAAATTGCTGAATTAATAAACAATCGAAAAAGAAGAAGCGAGATAAAAAAAGAGCAGCGAAAAAACAACAATTAAAAATGCCAACGGAGCAGTGCAAAAGTCAAACAAAGCAAAGACACACAAAGACACACACACACAGACACACAATATATAAAGAGAGCGAGTACAGCTTAAATACACTCATGCTCCTATTCGTATATATTTTATACATTAATTGCCATGTAACAACTTCCAGAGAGGGGTTATGTTAGGGGGGGGGGGGGGGGGGGGGTCGTTGTTCGCTTTCGAAATACGAGACCCGCATGGAAATTGACATGCAGCGAGTCAAGAGCGTACATAATCAATCCCAATGGAGAACAAAATGACAATCGAGAACAGAGCAGAAAGAGAGAGAGTGAGAGAGAGATAGTATAGAGAGAGCATGCATGTGTGTGTGTGAGTGGAGTGTCGAGTATAGAGAGCACGCTCTAGTGGGAAGATAGCTAATAACAGACTCTGGACTAAATGACCAAGCAAAACGCAGAAAACGAAGCGAACGAACGGCACACAAATTATGTTTAAGTAACAATTAAAAATTAAACAGTAGTTAGTTGTTGCTTAATTAACAAGATAAACAAAGCGAGGCCAATGCCAGCCAGCCAGAGGAATAAAGCAGGTGGCGATGGGGCTGGAGCTAGCGAACGAGGAGGAGGAGCGGGGGCAGCGCCAGTTATTAAGTCGCCTTGGTCATTTAATTAGGTTTTGCATGTCAACGTGCAGACATTTAAAATTGTTGCAAAGCTCTTGTCAGTGTGTAATTAGCTAAAATGCAACGAGTTATTTCAGAGAATGGAGCCAAATGCAGGAACTCGCAGGGTTGCGCGGGTCACCTTGGGTTAGGTTACTGCAATGCGGGATGTAGATACAAACACACACACACACACGTATACAAATATAAAAGGTGAATGAACTGCAATTAGCTACAAATTATCATGCATGGAAATATAGAATATAAAGCTTAAAAAATAAATAATAAAAACCATTTGAAAGCAAACTAAGTTTATTATTATTACATGATATTTAAACTAACAAAATAATAGCCTCGTTGATAAAAATAATTCTAACAATAATAATATAATGTCTTTCTTATTAAAGCACACAAACAAATCTATTATACTATTATACACCAGCAAAATATTATATATTTTATTTTATTTATATTATTTATTCTTATATCATTAAATACAAAAATTCTAGATAGTAATAAATCTTCATATATATATATAAAGATATAATATTGTTGTATGTACAAAATAGTTCATTACTTTAATAATTTGTAATTATTGACATAAAAAAAACTTCGCAGAAAATGTTATTTTTGCATTTTTTCTTGCTAAATAAAACTTTAAACGAACCAGTTGACGAATTAACGACCGAATCTTTTTAAAAGACATATTTTGTCCAAGCGCAGATTAATAAAAAAATTGTTTTAATATTTAACGCAAATGTAATTGATGAAGACCCAGCCCAATCAGATATAGCATTTATGAAAACTTGCCAGAAAATATACTTAATCGAGAAAAAAGAGAATTCAACAAACTAATATTCCAATCAAAATCTGAGTTAATGAATTTCGGAGACCACGTTCATGAGCAAGGCTGACAAACGAATCGTGAATCGAATCGGACTTTTATGGAATTTCAGCTTAAAGATTAATCGAAATCCTTTTTTTTTTAAATTCGAGATGTTACTAAGTTTTGTTAAACATAATTTTACTCGAACCCATTAATTAAAAGATAAAGAAATTCAAAGCGATATCTGTAAATATGAACGAACTAGAACGTCTTATTCTTAGATCTATACGCCGTTCATGATAATATAATCAGCTTAGGTACTTTCAAAGCTCTACTGCTCCCACAAGCCCCACAAACCATATACATTCTGATGTTCATTTATCTATTTATCAATAAATCATTTTAAAACGCTTTCAACTTCCGCTGCAGCAAACTACGTGAAAAATGTCAATTTATAAAAGTCTCAGATAGGGGAGCGAGTGTGTTGGGCAAGAGTATTGTGACTTGGTTTGGTTTGATTAAGTTTAGTTCAAGATACGCACCATTTATCTAGTTGATCTCATTTAAAACGGGTCTCAGTAGACGGGGAGGTACCCAAAACAAAATTCAATTAATCCAAATAAATGCTGAGCGCAGCTGAGCTCTGTTTTTTAGGTTGGTTATGTTATGTTTTGTTGTATCTGATGGATATGGTCACAAGTCACATTGGCACTTGCAAATATTTTGCATTAGATTTGCATAACAGATTCACACAAAATTTCAACTTTTCTTGTTTAACAAATAGATGTTGACCGGTTTTGCGGTTTATTTCATAATATGCACATTGACAATATTTAAATCGAAAGCAGAATTGCGAAATGCCGTTGTCAAAGGAAATTGACGCGCGTAGATACACGCACTCTTATAGATATATTTTTATCTGCGTGTGTGATATTCTGAGTAAAAAGGTTAATTTATTGCATCTGGCTATGTAGAACACGATCGAAGCGCGACTTCAGTTCGACGAATTCAAACGAACGAACGACACGTAAATCGACGACAAAAGCTGATGATTCAGTGGCAAAGTTGGGGAAAAAAATACCCAAGGAAGCAAGAAAAAAACACAAGCATCAAACTGTTTAAGGCTCTTTTTGTGGCAACACACACACACCAGAACAATCAGCACCCAGTATAAAGACGCGTGTATCTGACAGATACATTTAGTGCAATCCAAACTAAACGTAACGCGAACACAACGCAAACCGAACCGCACGCTTCAACGGCAAATTTTACAATACAAACAACAACAGCTGTTAAATTGTTTCCATACATTAGTTTTTTACAGAGCACACGCTGTTATACTCAAAATGGCTGTTGTGCTCGCATGTTAGCACTAAGTGTTAACATTTTGGCTCACTGTTAACACACACATCTGAGGGATCGCGAGTGAAATTTCGTTGAGTGGAACAAGGGCTAGCCAATGCTAGCGCTTAGCATGACTCATAGCGGGCTGCACGAATGGTAGTTAACAGCCGTGGAGCGAGTGAGAGAGAAATGGACTAGGTGGGAGAGCGCTAGCGCTTGAGCTGCTTATGCTAGAAGTTCTGCAAGGTCTATTGAGTGCAATGCGCTGAATGCAGAGAAAGAAAGCAAGCCGCAAAGAGAGTAACATAGCCATTAACAGTCGCTGCAACAGCACAACGGCAGCCGCTTGTTGTTTGTATCCGCCAGATGCATTTGTATCTTTTAGATATTCCTGTAATGCTTCAATTTCTAAAGTGTTTCTTGTTATTTGTTTATGCATCTAATTTGTAGGTAAACAAAGGCCACAAACAATTACGCGGCAAACGCTTATCAATTAGCAGGTAATTAAGCGCTTTTTAGAAATCAAAAGAAACGACGCCACAAACTGTGGCAAAGGGTAACGCACTACACACTCGAGAACAGAAGAAAACAAACTGACCAACTAGCTCATTAGCTTTAACTGCAACTCCAATAGAAGCGACAACAAGTGCAGCAAAGCAAAACAAATGCCGCAATAGACGCCTCGTCTAGACCGGAGAGAAGACAAAAGGCGACACGAGAGACAGACACACACAAGTGACCCACTGTCCACTTGGTTCTTATCTCTAGCTGCTTAATTACACGCAACTGAAGACATACAGAGAAAGAGAGAGAGAGACAGAGAGAGAGAGACAGGGGGGCCAGTAGCTGTGCGACAAGTGCGAGTGGGACACATGAAGGGCACAACACAAACAACGCATCGTTGCCATCACGACGCTGGCGCTGCCAATAGCAAAGCTCTAGAACGTTTAATCAATGTCCTGTCCCGGTCCCCGGTTCGAGGTTGGTGGTTGCGGGTTGTGGGCTGTGGGAAGGGTGCAGGCAGTCACTTCAAGCATTTAATGGCAAGCATTTTGTTTGATATTTATGTAAATTTGATAAGCAAAACAGTCAATCGAACACTTTAATTGCATTCTATTCCCATTTTATATGCCATAATTATCAATAAATAAGAAAATAAACAAACTACTGCAACTAGAATTTAACAGAACAAAATTAAACTCATAAAAAGTTGATCTGTAAGTGGCTATCTGCAGTTCAATAGACCACATTTTACAGCAGAAGTCTAAGATACAACCCGTTTTTCGAGCTTTAAAACCCTTTGCCAAATATTTTCATGGCGAGGCGAAAGCTTTATATGAGCTTTAGCAGCTTTAATGCTTTTATAGAGCTTTTTAAGCGTAGCGCCCATATAATAACAAAGTTTTAAGAGCCAAGTACAAAACATTTGAGAGAATATCGAAAAAAACAGAAAGGGAGGAAAGAATTCAAAATAATAATCCAATTTACCCAAAACTCACTTAAAACAAGTATATTCTTAACAGGGCGATTAATTCAGTACTTGCAGGTCAATAGCCGTTTACAATCAGATGCCTGATTTTCCTAGATAAAAAGAAAACATCTCTCGGTTTTTCAAATACAAATATTGATCGTAAAAAATGTAAACAGAATAGTTTAACATGCGTGGGAAAGGGGTGGAGCCCGCCCAGGGCGCAGCCGCTGTTATGTGCAGGCATATCAAATGATCCACATAACATACACTCAGAAAAAATTAATGTAAGTTGTGTCGACTAGTGTATTTGAGTCTTTATATAAAAAAAATAATTAAAATAAAGGTTTGGCTCTTTGCCTAATAAATTTCAACCTCAGCTGGATTTCGAGAATATTTCTACTTGAGTGCAATTTTCTAGATTTTTCTCTGCGTGTATATGTATACACACAACTGTAAGAAAAAAGTGCCCACAGCAATTGATAACTCACACAACATGAGCCATAAAAATACATTCTATATTAGATTCGTTTCGAATGCACAATGAAAATTTGAGAAGACGACACACACATACACATACACACACTCACACACTACACATATGGTTGCAATGAACATAAACAATAGTTGGAAAAAATGTAATTTGTGACAAGAGTTGGGCGACAGCGAACGCTACTTAAATTGCAATCAGAAACAAAATTGATTTAAATTTGAAATATCAACAACGGCCTGCAAGGGGGACAAAATGCTAGGTAATTGCATTACGAGGGCGTGTTAGAGTGAGATAAAGAGAGAGAGGGAGAGAGATTGATAGAGAGAGGGAGAGCTAGACTTGAGAGCCGCTTGCCCACACATCGCATCCAATTAGGGCGCTGCTTGTTTTGCAGTAGAAAGTGACAAAAAAAAATAAGGAGGAAAAGTGTGCGATCACAGAAAGCTCGAAGAATTTCGGTTAACTGTATACGAGACGCAGTGAGAGCGCATAAAACAAAATGGCTGCCGATTGGCAAAAGCCTTTGCGGTGTATTCTGTTAATGAAGCTTATGAGCAGCAGCGCGCGCACGTCACAAGTCACTGAGCTGCAACAACAACAATAATAACAGCGACAAGCACAGCATACGTGAAGCGCATATAGAGAGAGATAGAGAGAGAGAGAGTGAGCAAGAGAGAACGAACCGCAATCAAAAACAAAAGGAGAGCAGGCACGAACCCCAGTCAATGGCTGCACCTGTAGACAGCATATTCATAGCATATTGCACGGACACCCCCGCAGACCGCCGCAGACCCCCACACACCCTCGCACACGAGGCAAAAGCACAGTTACGCTCAGGCTGACTGTTGTGGGGTTCATTAATGACGACGGCTCGACACGTTTGAGCGATCACCACCACAGCAATAATAACAACAAGTCGAGAGTGCTCCAGTCGTGGGCGTCCGACTGGCAGATACCCTGTACCCAGCTCAGAGCTGACGTATGTATGTACATACATATGTACAAAGCACCCACACTAGGCCAAATATACTTGCGATTACCGTACGAATATTTTGAACCTAATAGTGGTATCTACCTCTTAAAAACTCATAGACATACCGTATATTTATCGATTTCGTGAAAAAATGGGAGTTACCCACTCTCAATGGGTACAGGGTATACAAAATACCTAAACAACGAAAACGATTTTATTTTTAACATTAATAACGCATTTTTTGCTGGCCACGAATTATACATAAAATGGCGCGATCTGAACTGTTGCCGTTGCAGCGGTTAGTTATCGTAAAACAACAACAAGAACAGTAATTTCCGCGCAAACGCAGCCGACGCAGAAAGTGCGGTTGGGGGGTGGGGAAGCGTGGGTGAGCGGGCGCGACCGACAAGTGCAGAGACGCAACGCCAGCCAAGCAGAACGCACAGCATAAAACAGATAATAATAAATTTAAAAAAAAAAGCAGATACGGCACGATCAATGGCTGCACTAACCTACCCCCCCATCACCCCCATCCTATCGCTCTGCCCGCCGCCTACCCCTTAAGTGCAACGGAAATGCTCAATTATGCAATTCAAGAACAAAGAGAACTACTAAAATGGAAGAGAGCGAGTCGGAGAGAGAAATTTAAAGCTTAGCTTACCTTTTGACTGAACGCCGTCGCAGCTGCTGCAGCGGCTGCTGCTTCCTTGGCAACGCCGACGCCATCCGCAGAACTGGCGTGCGTCGACGGAGACGTTGCGTAGACGAACAGCGGCAACGAGTTGAAGTTACGTAAAAAGCCAGCGCCGTCGACGCCGCCAGCGGACGCATCCTTAAAACGCCGGCAGAATAGCAACTGTTTATTACAAGCGGCTGCTGAGGCCAACAGAGGAAGCAGCGTGGGCGTTGGCGTTGACCGCGCAGCTGCAGTTAGCGTTGCATCAGGAGCTGCCTTCGGCACTGATGCTGACGCTGACGCTGACGGTGGTGGCGTCTGTTCCTCTGTTGTTGTTGTTGTTGCGGACGCCATTGGCGTATCGCAATTTTCTTCTTCTTCTTCTGTTGTGGATTTTGTTGCTGCTGCTGCTGCTTTAGTTGTTGTTGCTGTTGTCGTTGGCATGGCTGCGCGTACTATAAAACAAAGCTGGCGGTGCTGCTGCTGCGCGCTTTGCAGTGGGCGTGGACGTGGGCGTACAGCTGCGAGCGTCCTTTGTTATGGCGGCGCGTGGTTTTTTTTAAGACGACGGTCCCACTATCAACAACTGGCTGCCGCATGTTGCAAATGCTTACGCATAGAAATGACCTCTAACTAAATTATCTTCACACACACACATATGCACAAACAGACGCACATACACACACGCACGGGCACTTTGTCGCTTCGCAAATCGGCAGCAACAACAACTGTAAAAAAACTGTAGCCGCAGCCGTGTTACTTTAATTGATTATATACGAAACGTGTTGTCGCTTTGAAACTTGCAAAACTGACGCGTTCCGTTTGTTAAAAAATTAACCGAATTGATTTATTCATGTAAAGTTTGCTCGCTAATTTCCTTTTTTTGTTTAAATTTGCAGACAGTTGAGTGTGGCCGAACTTCACAAGTGGCAATATCTGCTATAGCAGCGTTTTAAATGTACCAATAGTGTAAGCAGTCTGGCAACTCAGTTGCTAATAAAAATGTAACACTGAAAATAACCTTGTTTTATTGAAATACCAAAATATTTTAAAAAATACCAACAGCTGGTCGAAATTAGATTTCCATATCAAATTTTCAAACAGAGTAGCTGTTCAAACATTAGCACATACATAGGACAACTCCATCAAAATTCGTCAGTAAAAACATTCCGGCAGCAAGCAACACGTTGTGTGCTCATGAAAACAATTAATTAACAGCATTTAGTGCGCGCAGACAGAAAACGCAGCGGACATACACAATTGCGTCGCCGCCGGTTTAAACAGTTTTTGTTGGTTGTAATTTTCGCTGTGCCTTCGCTTACAGTTTGACGCTGATTTTCGATAGCTAAATTTCCATACGAGACACCATTTTTCCATTTCGCCTTGCCTCGCCCCAGACGCTTATCTGCTGCTGCTGTCACTCAACGTAAGTAAATAATTTATTTAAAAACTAAATTAGGCCCATTTCGAGTTGCCACATGGATTAAATAGTCTCTTCTCCTCTTTTTGCAGATAATATCGATCTGGCCAGTCAGTAAACTGTATGATAAAGATAGCTGTGCTGCTCTTTTGACGAGTGTTGGCAAAAATTACGCGTTTCACAACACCTAGACTCTTAAAACACTAAACTCGTCTCTGTCACACACGCGCACTTTGAAACGTCAATCGTTTTGTCCGCTGTTAGTCATCGTGTCGGTCTCACTCACATCCGCTCGGCGCTTTGAACACCAAAAAATATCGCAGCCGTAGTTGTCGTCGGGGCGCCGTTCTACTCGCAGTGCTGCAATATTTCTAGACTGTAACCTCGGAGAAAAGCTGAGCAGAAAATAGCCAGAACACAGTGAAAATATAAAGCCTACCGCAGCTTTTGTGTTTCGTTTGGTTTTTCTATAGCATTTTTCAATAATTTACAATCAATTTCTCGTTTCGTGTAAATCGACAAAGAACAAAAAGTAATCGAAAAGCAAAAAAGAAACGTACCACAATACACACTCACCAACACAAACACCACACACACAAGAAAATCAAATTTCAATCAGAAAATGGCGTTAAAAAGAATCAATAAGGTATGTGAAAAAACGATGAAAATAATCAAATCAAATTGTACAAAGCATTTTGGCATTAGCATGCATTTCAAAAGTGCAAGTTTCGATTTGTACCAACAAAAAATAGAAATGAAAAAAAATGTGAAAATTTCTTGTGCGACAAAAAAAATTTATGCAAGAAATGTGAAACGTAGGAACGACAACGGCAATGTACAAAGAAAAGAAAGACAAAAAAAAAAAAAACGAACCGAATACGTGAGCGAAAGAAAACGTGCAAAAAGCATAAGGAAAAATGGGCGATGACGACGTGCATTAATTACAACTTAAACTAAAAGAGAAACAAGTTTAGGCTTAGTTTTTAGTTGATGATTGACGTAAAAGCTAACAATTTAGAGCTTGAGCTTTTTATGGGATTCTAATTAGAACTGGCTGGACATCTATCGTGTGTGTGTATGTGTGCTGGGCAAGGCAACGGGCAACGTGTACGGCCATTTGTATTAGTCGTTGTTTCCGTTACACAGTAAATGTGACTGCGTATGTGTGCCTACGAGTGCAGTTGTGCGGGTGGTTGTGTGTGTGTGTGCATGTGCATGTGCATATGCATGCATTCAAGCCGGGCACCTGGTCAACGCCGCCGTCATCTGGGCTGCTTTTGGCCAGCAGAGACTCAGCGCCGCGCTCGGGCTCCGTTGTGTTACCCAATACACGCTGCTGTATTTATATATACGTATATATATATTTATATATGTGTGTATTGCAGGGCACTCACACGCGCTTATGCTTTTGTGTGTGCATGTGTGTGTGTTGTTGGTGCCAGCGCCACAGAAAGATCCAGCAAAAAATAAAACACGGCGAATACATGAAGTAAAAGCGTATAAAATTAACCTAACCTTACTTTTTGCGCTGATAATTCAGAAATAGTGCTGCCTGCCTATATATACACAAGCATACACATATGTATGTATGTATATATACTTGTACGTATGTATGCACATTGCATTAATGTGCCGACTGTGTGTGTGTGTGTGCGTGAAAGCAAGTAAATTTCAATAATTATTTTTGCGGTGACTAACTGCTGAAAGTTCCTGGCTTCTCGCTATCCTTGTTGCCAATGGGCCAGCCCAAATGCATTTCATATTCAAGCAATTGAATGTGCATTACAGTCGCATGTTAATTTCCATTGGAATTTCTGTTTCAGTGTCCTTTTGTACAAAGTTGCCCCATCTGCTTTTGACTCGCTCGCTCTCAAGGGAAAGGCGAGTCACAATTTTTCGCATTGAAGCTAGTTTATATTCAAATGTTATGCTTTTACTGTTCGCAAATAGTCTTATTATATTTCTATCATACGCGATTAAATATAAAACTCGACAATTACAGTTTGATTTGAGTGCGGCCGGTTCACCGTCGTAGCCCCCATCAACACACACACACACACACACGCACACATTTATATGCATTTGGAGTCTTTGCACAGTCACAGCCAGCGCACAGCAGTATATTAAGTTTGCCATCTCGCTCGCACACTCCCATGAGACGCCCAAAGAGTGCTGACTAAAGTCAACGGCAGCTGCTAGCTCGTTTGGTCATACACAGTGTTTGGCTCTTTCTTGCTCGCTGCTGTGAAGCGAATGGGGCAGTGCTAAGAGGGTGTCTGCGTGTGCGTGCGCGCGTGGCTGTGTGTGTGTGTGAGATGGCAACTAAGTGTAGTGTTGAAAAACGCTGCGACATGTCGAGCACCAATAATTACTATAAAAAAATAATTTAACATAATTTAAATTTAAATATTGTATGCGACAGTAAAATATGTAAATGGTTGCTAATAAGCCATACACGCAAGCATATATATATGTATACATATATATATATACGTATACATATGTTTGTTTGTGTGTGGTGTATGAATGTCTGCTCTTGTGTTGGAGGGGGTCTGCTGACTGCTCGAGCCACAAAAGCAGCGACGCTGTCGTTGACGTCTGCAGCGTCACGAAGCGCGAGCGTCATGGCCATTGAATTTTTTCTTTGGTGCTGCTGTTTTTGTTATAAACTTTGATACGTACATATATAAATGAAATGAAAACGAAATGTTAGTGAAAATGAGGAAGAGCCAGTAATGCTAAATGAATTAATGTTAATTTTATTTCTTGTATTTGTATCTTTATGTAATATGTCCCCCTTCCACTCAACCAGCAACTTACAATTAGCAGGAAACTGTTTTGGTTTCCCCCTCTCTTTCGCACTTGTCTCTAGCATATCGCCAAGGTTTCGCTGATTGAGCTGTTTGTTGTTGTTGTTGTTGTTGTCGTTGTCAGTTGGCCTGAATTGCCAAAAATGAATTGTACTAATACAATAAAAGAAAGAAAAGACGATACCCGCTGTTTCAAGCCGGGCTCTCGTCTGCTCTCTCTCACTCGCGCTCGCCGATCAATCCATTGTGTTCGTCTGTGTGTCTGTTTACTTGTGTGCGAGTGACCGTTAGTTTGTTATTATTTGAATTATAAACCAATACGCTATCACTTGTCACCGCGTCTTTGTTGGAAATGCATGAGTCATCCCGTCGGCCGCGGCCGCATTGAAAGTCCCCTCGAACTTGACGTTCGCGTTTGACGTTCGTTTTGTAACATTTTTCTTATGCCTTTCTTTTCGTTGTTGTTGTAACTATTTTTTGCTCAACAGGTACTAGCCGAAAAGCGCGTGGCAGTACCATAAAAAAAACCAATAATGTCAAATGCAGATACTTTTAAAATGCGCCACATTTGATTTGCGTATTTCTTACGTAGTCCGATATTTGTACGTACGTCAAAGGGAACCCAGACAACAACAACAACAACAATAAAAGATGATGCTGCGACTGCGACTGAACCAGTCAGCTTTTAAACTTCTTACCCCCTTCACTTAATGTGCCCCTTAGTATGTTTTGTGCCAAGGCTCTCGTTTTGCTACCTTCCGCTCAGCTCATCTTTTTTTTTTCGCTGTGCGTTTTGTTATATATTTTTTTTCTTATATTTTGCCGGTTTACTTTACACCTATTTGTGCGCCCCAAGTTGGCAGCTGTGCTGCCGGGTACATTGGTCAGGAGGGGGCAGGGGCAACAGCCGCTCAGCTGTGTGCGTGCGGCTGACAGAAAGAGAGATGGCGAGCGGAGAGTGCGAGAGTGGGAGAGCGAGAGCAAGCAGTGTGCTGTGTTGCTGTGTTCTGTGGTGTCTTTTGGTTCGGGCCAACGAACTTGGTTTTCGCGTCACACACATTTGCCGCTGGTCGCTGATTTGATGCGAACAAAAATTTTCATATTTCTGTATTAAAATGCTTTTAAATATTTCTGCATTAACATGCACAAATGCACAAATATATGTAGATATGTGTATATATGTATGAGGAAGAATTTTGTTGTCCTTAAGAAATGCGCACACAAAATGCTGTTCAATTCATTGATAATTACTTTATAAATGTTCTATGTTTGCATACTCTTAAGTACAGTGAAGCTCTTGAAATTGTGGTTGTTGAGTCCCTTTTCCTTACTTTTCTGATAAAATAAAAGTGTTCTCCGCTCTTTTGACCAATAAACTGGTTCAAAAAGTATTTCTGGAGCGGACAAATACGAAACTTTCCCAAACGAGCAAAATATTACACTTAAAAGTATAATTTTTCATTTTCTTTCCATTTATCAATTACATATCTAGGAAACTGTTATTTTCTTTTGAGTTTCTTCATGCGGACATCTTCCTTAGCAGGTCAAAAAAAAAAAAAAAATACACTGGAAGCATAGGTGACCGCTCGAGGAATCATTCACTGTTTTTTGTTTTTTTCTTTTCTTTTATAACAAACATTTATAGCGCCTTTTACTAATCTATTGTTTTTTGTTCTTTTCGACAGGAACTGCAAGATCTGGGCAGAGATCCACCTGCACAATGTTCAGCTGGACCAGTTGGAGATGATTGTGAGTACAACGGCGAAACACGCCCCAACGACTCGTCACGCCTCGTCCAGCCCATCGATCAGCCTATGTTATAAGCACACTGTGCATTATGTAACTGTGCCAATGCGTAGATTCCTACCCTCTGCTTCCTCTTCTACGACTTGCTCTCTTTGAGCTTTTTATAAATAGTTCACGCCGCGCTCTCTTTATAGAGAAGTTAGCTTTTGATCTGATTCGTCACGTCACAACTTGCAGAACGTGACTTGGCAGTTTTATGCACATATTTATGTATATGCTTTATTTCTACTCTCTACACTAGTCTCTCGCAAATTAGAAATGTAAATCGAACCACTTATAAGAATTTAATATTCCACGCGAAATTCGGACTCTAATTTATAGAAAGTTACTATTTCCGAGCGATCCCTTATTTCATTTTAATGTTCTTAAATTAAAATATGTCTATAGACCAGGTCTATATAGTATTCATTGTGGTTCTTTTATTCAAGCGACTACTGTACCAATTTCTCAACTCGCATCTCTATTTCTGGTCTTTTTGACTCGTTTTGCGGTGCAGCTCAAAATTTGAAATTTCGGATTTCCATTTCATGTTAACGCGTGAGTTTTTAATGTTATAAAGTTACTGTTAACGCTGCACTCGCACAAACATCGGTCCGCTATATACATATATGTGCGTGCGTGTGCGTGTGTTAAAGCCAGCTTCGTTTGCTATGGAGGTCACCTAAATGACGTCACTTAAAAGTGAAATCGTGTAATTAAAGGTGGTTTATTTTTTGAGGTCGCATTCGCCTGCTTGGGCAGACGTGTGAGTAATACATAGAGTTGAATATAGGCATTATGCGAGTAGTCAATGCTAATTTAACAGAAATGTGAAAAATCGTTTGCTAAAACTGTAAGCTTTTGTTATATTTTATAAAGCTACTGATAAAAAGAGCTTAAGGAAAGCTATAAAATTCATTATAATATATATTTTCCCTATCTCCTGATCTAAATTAATGTTCTAAACAGATTTATAACACGTTAAGGTCCAAATCCACAAATAAGTGTCTGGAGTAATATCCTGACTTCACTATGCTCAACATTTGTTGCATTTACAAACTTCACGTTCTGCGATTCCATTGGACTGTATCAGTTATCGGTAATATATGAATGGCAAAAGTACCGCTTCTTTAAATAAACAGCTGATCGGTTCGATTTGATTACCTAAGATCCGCAGTTTGCCTGCCAAAGGTCAACTGATACGGTCTCGAAGTAGGGGCTCCATTCAATGGACTCCGCTTAGCTTTTTTGTTATATCACTTGTTTGTGGCAATGATACTTTCATATTTTCCATAACATCGATACGAATTTCGATAAATCATCGCAAAGATGTGAATTACTCGGGGCGAATACCAACAGTTTTGCTTTAGATTTACAACATACTTCACATTCGCAGAAAATGTAACATTCGCAAGAAATAAAAGAACCTGTTAGTGGAATTAGACTATTAGAGACTACTTAAATAGGTCTAGTTAGAAGTTTTTAGATTTAACATATAACATATTGAACTTACGAAAGTTGAAATATTCAGATGACCCATAATTTCTTCTGTTTTATATGGGGTTAAATACATTTACATAATTTTTTTTTAATGACAAAAAAAATCCAACTTTTGAAGCGAGACATTTCGATAAGCGAGTGAGATCACTGTACCAAAAAAGTCAACGAATCGATTACAAAGTAAAATTCAAACATCAATTGTGTATTGTTACAAATTTCTATTGATTCACATAGTCAGAAAATATTCCTAGACATTTCCGCGACTATCTTGTGCTGATAACAATGTAAAAGCTGCATTAAGAATTGCTCTACATGCATAATCAGCATTATTAGCACAGATAATAAGATAACCCATTTTATTTAGCATACGTATATTTTTATTTATTTTATCAGTTATAAAACAGTCCCATCCATGTCATGAACAGTTAACAGTTAAACGCTACGCTTCCGCCGTGCTGTGTTCTTATCAGCGCTCCATTATCAGCTGGGCAGTTAATGTGTATAAGAAATTACGTGGCGATAACCAATTACAGTCGAACTCTGCGCGTAAACTGTCACTGTCTCCCCCGACAAACCAAACAGAGAGCAACAATGAATCTCCAAACAAAGAAAATCACATTTACGCAAAATGTAATTACAAATCATTTTGCAGCCCACAATTGTTATCGATAACCGAAGCGATACGTGTAAATGAATCGATGCCTGAAGAAGCGACTCATTTTGTGGCGAAACTCCAACTCGATTCTATAAATGAAATTACTGTAATTGTATTGCAAACACACACGCGCACTACCTCCCCAACCCACCCCACCTCACCCCGCTTTCGAGCTGGCACGGGTCGGCCCAGTTCTCAGCCCAAAAGCTGCTCGGGCTGAGTGTGACATTGAGCAAGTAGCTCCGCAATAGCCTTGGACAATGGGTGCGAGCGGGACGGCAAGTTCTCTCTGTGCTGCCAGCGTCAGCTGCAACGTCGCTGCCAGCAGTCGGTGCCAAGGCTCTTTGGCAATTGTTTGTTTTTGTTCTTTTCGCTTAACTCTTGTGCTGGCTGCGGCTGTGGCTGCGGCGGCGGCGGCGGCGGGGTTATCGCTGAGAGAGCATGCGAACAGAGAGCAGAGAATGAGCAATTGCATTAGTTTAACTGTTCAGTTCTTACAGCTTTAATCCTCCCTTTTCCCTCTCCCTGCCTCTTAGGGCAGTTTTGTGCTAATCTGTGGCTTGGCGTGGCATCGGTCTAAATATGCTTATTTATAATATACAACTATTACAATATTTATAACTTAAACTGTCTTCTTTCTATTTACAGTATTTCACTGGCAAGCTACAATAATGGGCCCGGTAAGCTGACAGCTCTTTGTCCCTGGATTGAAATTGAGTGTTTGTGATGTTGGTTTGGTTCACAGATTGCTAGAACCTTCTCTTTAAAAGATCTTTTAAGGCAGTATCGATACCTTAGCGATACATTTCGCTATTCAACTGAGTAGAGTCTGTTTCTAACAGATGTACTCTGAACGTTTTAATATCTAATCTAGTTATTCTTTTAGCTACATCGTTTTACTGGCTAAATTAGGCAAATCTAACTTTATAATACAAAAATACATTAGATTCTTTTGGGATTGCCAAAGCTTAGACCTTTGCTTTCTCATTCAACTGCTCAACTTTTGACTGTCTTTTTTTTAGGTTAATTTTTGGACAAAGTCTTAATCTAAATATATTATTTACTGTAGTCTGAAGCTAGTGCGGGTTTTGCCATAATTTTAGAAGAGTATTGAATGGCTTTTTAAATTAAGACAAGTTTAATGGTAGATATCTATTTAGAATCAGTTGTTCAACCTGATAGCGAATATGTATATACTCTTTTGTGTCATAGAAGTCGCGTTCTAAGGCTTACTCAGTTTAAGATCAGCGTGGGTGGAGTTCGAGATAAAACATGGAACTGTTTTCAGACTTTATTTACGTTGGATTACTTTGAAATATTTGAGGGCAGAAGCCATTATTTCGACACAGTCTCTTGTGAAAGACACTCTGGTATCGATAAAAAAAAACGATAATCATAAAAGGCTGCAATTCGAACTTATCCAACTCCAAGCTCCAAGTCAACAATAAATTGTTTGTCTTCTTTTTGTTATATTTCAATACTAATTAGTGTCAATTTTTGTATCATATTCACAGCCGGACAGCCCTTACCAAGGAGGTGTATTTTTCTTAACTATACATTTTCCAACAGACTATCCTTTTAAGCCACCGAAAGTGGCCTTTACAACACGCATATACCATCCAAACATTAACAGCAATGGATCTATTTGCCTCGATATATTAAGATCTCAGTGGTCGCCAGCATTAACTATTTCAAAAGGTAAGTGAAATCGATTAATATATATACATATATATATATATTTATATACATTTAAATGGATTTGTTAACATGATTTGTTTTTCTCTTTCGATTGCAGTCTTATTATCAATTTGCTCTCTACTCTGTGATCCCAATCCAGATGATCCGCTTGTTCCAGAGATTGCCAGAATATATAAAACCGATCGGGAAAAATACAATGAGCTGGCACGGGAGTGGACTAGAAAGTATGCTATGTGATGCGTTCCAGATTGCAGCAACAACAGTCCAACAATAACAACAACAACAACAACAACATCAGCAACATCAGCAACAACAATAACAAAATTAGCAACAGCAAATAAAACATCAACAACAGCAACAACAGCAAACACAACAAGAACAGCAAAAACAACAGCAACAAAGATAACATTTAACAATAGTTACAACAGCTGCACACTCCCCGGCAACAGCTTCAGCTCCAATAAGAACGCCAACAACAATATCAAAAGGAGCTGCGGCTGCAACAGCAACAACAACAGCAACAGCAACAAGAACAGTAACAACAGCAACAACAGCAGCAGCAGCAGCAGCAGCAACGAGTGGAACGGAGGCAAAGTAGCAACAACAACAACAGCAACAGCAACAACAAATGCAACAGTAACAATAACAGTTACTGCAAACAGCAACTGTCAAATTGCCATCAAGTTGATTTGACCGAGAAAACCGCAGTAGCAGCAGCAGCAGCAGCAGCGCAGCAGCAGCATGATGAGAAAATAATTTAATAATAATTACTGAAAACAAAAAGAATTATGTAAGCATAAACATTTAAAGCGAGAAAGCTACCAACAACACAGCATCCCACACATAATAAGTTTAAAAACAAAACTACAAATAAAGATCAGCTGGAAAATTATTATTATTATTATATTATATTTAAAGAACCGGAAAAATAAAAATTACAAAAATTCAATTCTCTATCACGATATCGATTATATCGGTATTGAAAATGATATTCCCTTTTGTCCTACACTTGAAATACCAAACGCTCCATCTATTATATCTAAAATTCAAATGAAAAAACAATTGTAGAACTTTTTGCGATAAAAACAAGCACGTTTTCGATATAAGATTGAATGAATTTAACGTATTTGGTTCTTGAAAGACGGCGCTGTGGAAAAGAGAGCTGAACATTTTTTATTAAGTAGGGCATCAATGAAATATAAAATAATTATAATTCGCATGGGATGTACATCAAACTTAAATACCACTGACTACTTTTGTTAAGAATTCTTTATCCTGGGAATCGAACCTTGAGTCTAGTTCTCTGACTGGAATACTTCTATATAATTCCATCCACTAATCAGCGAAGCATATAGATTTCTTTCTTGATACAACGAAAACTACCCAACATTTATAATATTCCAATCGACTTTGTTTCTATTCATAATATGAGCTCGCTTTATCAGACCTAGATCTTTTTTTTTAACTTGAAAAAGTTAATTTACTGTGCTTAAGCGAGCTATATTATATCATAATCAAAGAATCGCTAACGAAATTATCTTTGGTTTGCGGAAAACTATGTATGATTTAACATTCTGATATTAGTCACTTAAATGTTTCTTATATGTAACTCAATTTTCGATGGAATGCCTAAAATGGAATATACTCATATACGTATACATATGTGTACGATATTCATGTCCGGGATTCCGTTTTATTCATAAAGTTTAAATCTATGATGCTTAAGATATATAAAAGGAAAAAGTACTCGACATTCGATGAAATTTTATTGGGGTCCGATTATAATATGTTTTATTTAGTAAGGTTTCATAGTGAAGTTCGTAGCTGCCAATTTTGGTAAAAATATAAAATTTATATTAAAAACATATTTTTTTACATAAAAAGTTTTTATTAAAAACTGAAATTGTAACTGAATATTCCGAAAGGAATAAGATTTGGATCGTTAATTATTGAAAAACTCGATCAAAATATCTATAAAAAACAATTTAAAAATTTCGGGGCAGCTATGTCTGTAGAAACGGGTATATTCGAAGTTTCATCAGGAGATAGGAAGGGGTCAGAAAACTAGCTTGATTATCTCAGCTAAGGTTTGTCGTCCGATCTGCAATATATGTGTACATACTTTGTGTGATTAGAAATCTATATTTTATCGTGTTACACACTTAGTGTCTAAATTGTGTTACCCTCAGCCAGAGTAAAAAGTATACAAATCGGTCAATGTGAAGGGCATAGGAATTTGCGCCCTGCACGAATGTCTAAGGCAGCCACTGTACAAAATCTCAAAGGACGGGCATTGAGCGTAAAACAAATTTGATCAACATGCAGGCATGAGGAATGTAAGCTTTTTCAGAAGCTGGCAACAGCTTCAGCATGTTAAATAAACATTTAATCAATTTTGAGACTCAATTAATAAACAGCGAAGTACGTCGAAGCCAAAGTTGACGTTGGCTGCGCTGCGCCGCACTTCTGTGAAGCTTTTTTGTCGGCTTTACCGATTCACGAGAAAGCCATTATACATACATATACATATGTATAGGTAGGTGAGCGTAAGTTGTCGTTTCCTCTGAGCATTGCGTCACAGCATTTGTTAATACAACTGCCAGCAAAGCTTAAAGTTGTGACGTCACGTTTAGGACTCTCACATGAACGAAACGCGGAACTGTGCAAATGCGCGCTCTGCAGACCTTGTCGACGATCACAGCGCATTTTGCACTTCTCTCTCGCACGTTTCATCTTGCTCTCCAAATCTCTCGTTTTTTTTTCGCCGCTTTCGACCGGTGTTTGTGTTAGTGTGCGTTGCTTGGGGCCCAATCTTTGGCAAGTTGCCCGCCCAGTCGCGCCGCTGCAGTCTTCAGTTGACTTTTAGCTGTCTCGCGAGTGGCTCGTGAGTGTTTCGCCAAGTGAAATTTCTTGTTCTGTCTGGCCGACTTGAACAGAAAGTATGTACGTACATATGTGCTCACATCTGAATGCAGATGTACATATGTATGTATGTATGTAAATACGTACAAATGTGCAATTAAATGTGCATAAATCAATATCAATTGAAGTTCGCCAAGTGTTAGAAAGAAAACAAAAACAATTAAAGTTGCTTTTTGATCAATTTTACGTTGATTGCACTCGCACGTGCATTAAAAATCCAAAGCCAGACAACAAAATTATATTTACATAAAATTTGGTTATGCAAACAATTCCAATAAGAAGAGAAATGTATGTTAGTCTTTGCTCACGTGTATTTATAATTTATTTATATATATGCCAACTGCATATATGTATATCTAATGGCGTATATATGTACATACATATATTTTTATATATGTACATACATATACATATATGCATTTGTGAGAATTGCGCTTTAGAAATTTTCGGGTTCTCATTAAACTGCAGCTCAGAGGGCGGCGATCAGGTTCAATATTGTAATTCGTTGAGAAGCGCTTTCTTTACGGAGCCTCACTTGGCAACACAGGCACGCACGCACACACGCACGCACGCACACACACACACGAACGCTTAGCTCTTCGCTTCCCGAAACAGCAGTTGCCAGATTTTTTGTTTAGAGGCCTTCCTCGATTTCACACTATTCCGCGAATGGCGACAGAGACGCAGCCGGTCTCAGGCCAGATTTGTTAAGCCTAGAAATAACTTATAAAGTATATTTAATCTGCCTCTTACCTGTTAGCCTGAAACAAGATGAGTCCACGCCCACACGAGAGCCTTGCGGCAGCTCAAATTCTGTCGGATCTGGAGCTGAGCAGCGCAACGACATCGTGCTACAATCGGAAAATATTAAAGGATGATGATAACTGGGTGAGTAGCCAGCGTGCTGATAAGAAACTACAAAATAGACCGTGCAGCACGTGTACTGCGAATTGAAGACCAAAGCGAGATGCTCAAGGAGAGAGCTCAACTTGCACACACACAAAAACGCGAGCGCGCGCAAAAGTTGAGCTTCCAAATGGAGTCAAGGTCAATTATGGGTGTCTGTTGCCGATCATTGTGCGCTTACATAATGCACATACACACACACACACACACACATATTGATATATATAAATATATATATTTACATGCTTGCATATGTATGTACGTATTTTCGTACATTTGTCTCGAGGGCATTGCGAAAGTTCCATTCACGCAGATTTCCTCAAGTTCAGTCGAACTTGAAACTGGTTTTGGGTTTTTGTTTATGTTGCACCGAAAAAAAACATCAACAACAACAAGTCATGCATCCGTCTCTTGTCGCATAATCTTGTAGGCTTATGAAATTTCACGCAGTATTCAGCGCATCACGCACTTGTTGTTATTTGGTTATATAATTTGGAGGAGGCTTGAACAAAAAAATAAAAAAACTTACACAACAAATGAACGCCTAAGCCGGCTTACCGAAAGTTCGCATAACTCTCAATTCAAAGCGTTGCTCAAGCTTACACGGGCATGTAGAGCTTTTGTTGTAAGTGCGCCCAAGCAATCGCTCGCTCGCTCACCCGCCTTCTTGCTATCTCTCTCTCTCTCCCCTAATGGGCTGTAACATCGCGCGTCGAGCTTTCGCGCAAAGCTTTTTTGGATAACTTGGCATGCAGTGCATTTGGTTGGTTTTAGTTTCGTTCAAGTTATTCAACGAAACAGTTGATAAAAGTTTGCAGTTCAAATACAAACGATAAACAGTTTAAATTTGGACACACATTTCGAAATTTAAACTATAAAATATGCATATTTAATGTATAGTAACAAATATAAAAATCAATAAATAAAAAACGTTAGCCACACTTAAAACCATTTTACAATCGTGATCTTTTACAACGAGCTATTGAATATGGAAACCACAGTCATAACTACCACAACAACAACCACAACAGAATTGAAACGCAATGGGCGCAGCAACAAAAAGAAAAATGTAAGATACATATAGGCACATCCAAGTTTGTAGAGATACCCATTAAAGCCCTAGTGCTTAGACTCAGCAAACATTACGAAACTAGCTACGTCAATGTCTAAATTAAAAGCGCATCCTGTTTATCAATGACTCGCCATTCGAATCTATTTACTCGGTCAATAATGCAAATGCATCGATTTTTAGCTTTAAATTGTTTTTTCATTTTGGTTTTTTTTCGCAATTTTTATTTTGTTTACTTTATGTTGTTTATGCTGAAATATCTGATAATGCACTTTGCAAAGCTATTCAATCAGCTGCTGGCTGTGCTTAACTGGAAAACAGGCGTCAGAGCAGACGCATAGCAAAATGTTAGTAAAATCATTTAGCCAGAAGTAACGTATATGTGTGGGTAAATATTGAAACTTGAGCAATTTATGAACTAGATATATGTATGATGTGGAAGCTCGTGTATTATTTAGCTGGAAGCGCTGTAAAGTTAACAGTTGGTTTAGTTTTTCGGCAACATTAAAATATTTTATACAGCTGCACATTTTGGTTTTTTTTTTATTTTATTATTTTAGAATTGTGTTTGCTTAAATACAAAATAAATAGAAATTAACATTCGAATTTCTTAGTTTCCTTTTCCCTTAACAACGAGCCTCTGCAATTTAACAGCTGCGTGTGTGTGTGTGCCAACATTTCTCAGTGGGTGTCATTTCTTAACAGTTAACAGGCTCGTGCCGTCTCAGCTTACGCATAAACAAGTGCAAAAAGCTTTTCAAAGCATTTAGAGAATGCAAATGCAAAATACAAAAGCAACATTTGTAAATGTAAACAAAACGTCATCAACCTGTTACAGCGCACTCTCACACACACGCACGCACACAAATGTGCCGAGAAAAGCACACACACATACACACACGCACACGTGCACAATTGCACAAGCAGCTGTTGCTTGTTGTTGTTGTTTTTTCTTTGTTGCTGTTGTGCATTGGAAACTGGATAAACAAATAAAAAAGTCAAGCCCCCACTTTTAGTTATTGTGGATCTATTTATGGGGCTCGTCGCAGTTGTTGTTTTTGTAGAGTAATTGCAACTATTTTAGAAAAATGTAGAATAAGCTTGAAAAAGATAAAACGATAATTTCCAACTAAGATTAAAAAAGAAGCCGGAAGTTTCAATCGAATGCAAATTGATCTTGTTAACTTTGAACCATGGCTAATCAATAATTTTTGCAACGTCGTGTCTCTGCTCTACTCTTTCAGCTCGATGGTCAACTGACTACGGAACTCGCTACGGACGCCGCTCATCAGTTTCCGGCTAATGAGGAGCCGAATGTGCTGGGACATGGCCCGGACTTTGACGACAAGTTGGCCAAATTCAAATGGCTGTGCAACTTTGATGATGTGAGTGCCACGCGGATGCCCTTTCAGTCTATCAATCTCTCAAGCTCACTGCCATTTTGATTGACCAAGTGCCAGCAGAGCTAACCCCCTTCCAAACCCCCCTCGTAGTTGGAAGGCCAAAAGGCGAGCTAAACACAACCTTCTTATTTATTATTTATGCCAGTTAATTTACATGTATTCAACTCTTTGGTTTATTGCTATTGCCAGATACATTTGTGTATCTGGCAGATACTATCTTCAGGCAGCTAGCTTCATATTTGCCGTGTGCCCAAACTATTTGCGAGTGCGTGCTGTAAATGGCCAAAACGCCGAGCAATGCAAAACGTGGCAACAATTGCCAAATAGTCGTAATACAAATAGGCACGAAAACGACAACATAACAAAATGACAACAGCCCCAACAAACTAAATCAAGGTCGATTTTATTATTAACCGAAAGCAAAAAAAACAGCGAGAGAGAGAGAGAGAAAGAGAGAGAGAAAGAGAGAAACCCGTACAGATACAGCCTAGCAAAAGAAGACGCTGCATTTCTCTGTACTTTATATGAAATGATATATCTATATAGCTAGATAGGTTTTGGTCTTATGCCTCGGATTACTGAATTTGATCGTTATGTTTTTAAATTGTTAACTCTTTTAACTGTTACGAGTGGAACTGTCAACAACAAAAACAAGATTCGTCCTACGCCTCGAACCAACTTCTCGGCTCTAGGCGTGATTTGTAAACCTTGTTTCCCACACTCTTGCCCTGGGTTTCGTTTCTGTCCAATTTCAAATAAAAGCACTTTAGTGTATAGTATTAACATACATTTTAAAAATTAAACAGTTCAGCTCAGGTTTCAATTCATTTGATTAAAAGATTGGTTGCATAAGTAAGATAGTTGAAGTACCGGGGGTTCGAGCCGGTGTAGCTTAAAAGCGTGGCTTCATATCTTAAGTTTAAGATTTTATGCGCAGTGTATAGGATAGTATTTTAAGCTTTCAAACTAACTTTTTATCACCTTGTCTGGAACTCGAACCCGAACCCCCGTTGTTAAGTTGAAAGATTCGAGCCCGAAAGGGTGTACGAACTTCGATAGGCGATAACAATTTGAAGACATTTGCTTGTTAATGAACATTTAATTCATTCGCTGTACTTGCGTAATTGAGACTTTGGCCATTTGAATTTGGCGCGTGGCCAACGGAGCAAAAGCGTTTGCCCCTGCAATCTTCTTCTTTGCATTGTTTTTAGTTAGTTTAGCTTTTCAATTAAAAATGCATTTGATGTTTGGCTTGACCATGCAATACCATAAAAAACTAACGAGTCTTTGATCATTTCTCTGACACAGGCGCCAAGTCATTTGAAGTTCAATCCGTATATAAGACGTGGCTATCGCACATTCCTGTCCAACAAGCTGTGCCTGCAGAGTATTTTCTGGTGGACTAATGAGACGGTGAGTTAAATTCGTAAGTCCTTTACAAAAGCTTTAAGTGAACTTTGAGCTTTAGGTGACCCTAATGGCTTTTTGCTTATATATTAAAGCTTTTTTTGTGTGTGTCTGTTCTCGCAGGCCTGTGCTTGGTTTTGTATTTAGTTACTTGATCGAGCTTTAAGTAAGCTTCATTCATAGAATGAAAGCTTTAATGTTCTGCCTAAGATATTTTAAATGGCTTTTTGCATATTTCTAACGAGTGGATCTTACTTTTTATAAATTTTAGTCAGTTGCTGGAGCTTTTAGACTTAACTATAATATCAACAAAGCTTTAATAATATTTAAGCATGCTTCAATGTGTAATATTAAAATTTTTAAAGGGAGCTAAAAGTTAGCATTTTGAACTTATCTTATTATTAATTTTCTTTTTTATTCGCTAATAGATCAATATCTGGAGTCATTTGGCTGGCTGCATCCTGTTCATCGGGCTGACAATCTTTGACCTTCAATTTCTGCGCCAGCATGCAGAGGTTACTGATCAGGTGCTCGTGGTCTGTTTGCTGGTCTGCTTCTGTCTGTGCATGCTGATGTCGGCCATATATCATATATTCTCCTGCAAGTCGGAGGAGCACTACGAGCTCTTTCTATCTGTGGATTTTCTGGGCATATCCCTCTCGCTGGTGGCCATCTACATAAGTGGCATGTACTATGCCTTCTGGTGCCATACGGTATGTGAATGCCCATTCATAATTATAAATCTTAACTAATTGTATTCTTTTTTAGTTCCTGCGCACAATATACTCTACCATTGCGCTGGGCATGTTTGGCCTGGCCATTGCCGTGCAGATACCCCAGCTGAATGTCTCCATGAACGGCAAGGTGGCTGTGCTCCTGCTGTGGTCCGCATACGGCATACTGCCGCTGGGCCAC
This sequence comes from Drosophila montana, assembly GCF_035044405.1. NCBI lineage: Eukaryota > Metazoa > Arthropoda > Insecta > Diptera > Drosophilidae > Drosophila > Drosophila montana. Next base: position 12,256,453 of record NW_026998620.1, on the reverse strand, counting down.
TGGGCGGTGGCCATGGGCGGGCTGGAGAACGAGCTGGTCGGCCTGATGGTGCCACGGATTGTTGTCATGTATCTGCTCTGCTTGGTGGCCTTTGTGTTCTATGCCGCCAAAATACCCGAGCGTTGGCTCACCGGCAAAGTGGACTTTGTCGGCCACTCGCACAACTGGTGGCATCTGATCATTGTGGCCGCCTTTTACCACTGGCACAACACGGGCCTCGTCTATGCCGAGTATCGTCTCAACAATGGCTGCAGCGCTGGCCCGGTTCTATCCTGAGTTTCCGCTCTGCGGACTGGTAGTGTCCATTGTAAATAGTCTAGATGCACTAAGTTTTAACTAATATTTAGTTGTAGCTGTTGAGAGATATATTGTTAATTTATACACTTACTTACACTTACACATACACACACACACACACACACACACAGACATATACACATAGACTAATGCGTGTGTGTAATTAGGGTTCTTACTACAATAATCGAATGAACTGTGAAGCTGGTTTTTTATTAATGCCCACGAAGAGAGAAACGTGAATCTGGTTAAATCTATTTTATGTACACTTACAATTTATTAATGCAAATATATTAAAGTACAAAAAAGCTACTAATAATTGGTCGATAGTGTATTTATCATATTTTATTAAGAAACTCATAATTAGGCTCTGTTCATAATGTAAAAAAGAATACTATTGTGTCGTGTTCGCTTAGTTTTGAATATACACTTGTGTATACCTGCACTCTTATGCCACGTCCCTCAAGGAGTGAAGTTTTGAATATACACTTGTGTATACCTGCACTCTTATGCCACGTCCCTCAAGGAGTGAAGATTAAAAGCTTTTCTGATTGCAGCTTATGAGTCCGCGAGTTATTTTCTAACTTTAAAGGGTATTTAAACGTCGTCGGGCGCAAGCATTGTTTTTTTTCTGTATAATTTGTTATCCAAGTCGTAAACCAATTCTAAGCCATTAAGTCTCGTGGAGTTTGATTTCTACAGCGTTTCTTAGGTTTATGTACCTACTATTATTGGACGAGGGTTCTTGTATTTTCTAGCTTAGGTGTTTGCACATCACTAAGTAGATTTGTGTCTCGACTCTAATGCACAGCCAAGCCACAGGTTCTCAACTTCGCTTTTCTACCTACCTATTTTTAACGAAAATCAAATGGTGTGTGTATTCGCTATGTCTTTAGCTCGCGATTAGCACAGTAGGCTTGTTTTTGAAAATTTTACGTTAAATTTATATTAAATAAATTTTTTGACTCGCGAAAAAATATTAAAATATTTTTAAATTTTGTACACAACTGAGCTTGTAGCACCTTTACCCTAACCTAGGCGTAGTTGCTGTTCATAATGAACACTTTGGGCCCATCGATGGGCGGCGCATCGCACAAATTACATTAAAAATTCAAATATTCATAAGTAAATTCATGACAAGTCGCCGCCGCACGTCTTGTGAAGCACTGCGCAACTTTATTGTTGTTGTTGTTGCTGCTGCTGCTGTTGTTGTTGTTGTTGTTGTTGCCAAACAAGATGGCGACTGGCAAATGGGCGCCCAGTTGGTAGGGTAGACAGCAAAGCGGGGTTACTCCACAAAGACTTGAGTTAATTATTCATGGAATGTCGTTGCCAGCAGTTGAGCAACAACATGAACAACAGCAGCAACAACAACAAAAGACAAGTGAAGCACTGTGGGCGCCCTGTAGTAGGAGCGACCCTTTTTAATATTTATGAACACAACCGATTCTCTAATTATAATTAGGAATTGAAAAGTTAGCACAAAAGGACATCCACAGCAACAACAACAACAACAACAGCAACAACAGCAACAAGGAGAACAAAGCACAAAGCGCCAGGCACGCAACAAAAGTTTGTGTGCACTGAATCATAATTAAAGGGGTGTGTGGGTGTGTTTTTTGGCTGGTAGTTGGCCTGGGGAAGGAGCGGGGTCGGGGTTGGGGGTACGCACAATGTTGGGGGTTGGCGTTCTGTTATTGTTCATAGCAACAACAGCAGCAGCCACAAAATGGCGAACCGAATGCTATTTTAATGGCTGGCACTTGAGATTTTCGCTGGAGTTTTCAAGATTTTTTGGTTATTAGGAAATGGTTAATTATTAAAGAATGTACCAATATCTAGCTTACTTACATTTTTTTCTCATTACATTAAATTCTGTTTAAACTTTACGCGTCAGTCTTTGTATGAGTCAGTTCGAGAAGAGTGAAAAAAAGAAAATAAAAACATTTTCAGATGGGTAAAAAAAAGGAGCTAAAATTTTTACTGTAGTGTGGAAAAATAGCGAAAAACGTAGAACTAAATTTTACACGGGCGGGAGACGGATGAAAAACGATGTCTATGTATAATGTTATTAAACCCGCTATATGTATGTATGTATGTATGTTTGAATGTATGTATGTAAGTAGATATGTATGTATGTATGAATGAACGACTTATTTAATTGTTAATCAAATAAAGAGTCTTTTAGAATATACATTGTATACTTATTATTTAGCAAATTTTTATATATATTTTAATATAAGTAATAATATTGTCAGTTTTTAAAATATTTATTCATTTTATTCCACATCTCGAACGTAAGCTTGATAAAAACTATTTATATAATAGTAATAAAAAGGGTATAATATATTTGTTCAAATGTATGTAACAGGCAGAAGGAATCATCTCCGACCCCATAAAATATATGTATATTCTTGGTCAGGATCCATAGCCGACTCGATCTTACGATCGAACGCAAGGATCTTAGAACCTAAAGGACAAATTATGAACGTAGGTCTCCGATAGGATAGCTTACCCCGTTTCCAAGCATTCGATAAAAATCGATTTACAAATTCGGTTTTTCGAGCAAATTGCCTAGAGCTAGAGTCACCAAATTTGACATGTAGCTTCTAGAATAGTATATATATATCAAATATCTTTCATTTTATATCCTCCTCCCCCCGTTGGGAACTACCTACTGGAACGACTTACTTGCTTTTGTTTCTATCAGGCATATCAAGCATGTTGAGTGCTTCCCATAGCTCCTAACTAACCAGCAACTAGAATCATAGTTGAAACCTTTGCAAACAGCTGCTGTAAAGACTTCTTGTCTCTTTGATACGCTCAGCTTACATGGCACTTCAGTCAGGCGTAGTTCCAAGCCCAGAACGTCATTTGTCCTACCTCTATTATAATATTTATTTGTACTCGAAGCGTGCTCTATGACAAACAAATACGAGAGCTACCCCGAGAGAATTTGAATATGCGCGCATCGCTTCAGCTGCCTCTGTTTGGCAGCTCCCTAATCCCATGCTTGGAGCTGGAGCACGGGGCAGCCACATCCACATTTTCACATCTAATTACGTTGCATGCAGCGCGGCAACAACTCAGTGACGTAATGAGGCAGCTCACGAGGCAATTTGCTCGTCGTCATGCCTCAATTGTGGACCAAAATTGAAAAAAAAAATAATATTTTTTTTGATCATATTTTGGTTGAAACAATTGAGCGACACGCGTTGCCTGCCAGCGCGTGAAATTGCTGTCAATTAAGTGGCAGGGCCAGCTAATACTTTCCACGGCAAATAAGAATTTGACTGCAGCTTGTGGCACAACCTGCCAGCAGCAGTGGCAGCAACAGTGGCAGCAACTTCAAGTGCAATTGTTGCTGCTTGGTGTGGCGCAGTTTTCCATAGATTATGTTAGACAGATGCCCGCCTCAACTGGCCGGCTATAAATAGAGGCCGCCTCGACTGACAGTTAAGCAAATGAACCCATAAGTCAAATCGAACAGCCGCTCGACTGCGACTGCTGCGACTGCTGCTGCTGCTGTTTTTTAGGGCTTAAGTGGGCTTAGCTCGAGCGACAAATGGCGCGACGTTGTCGGCGCTGGAGCAGTTTTTAGTTTCTATGTTGCATACGCAACATGCAGCATGCAGCATGCACATGGGCTTAACTGGGCTTAACTCGCGCTGCTGCAACTATTTTCGGATACATTTTGTTGCATTGCACGGTTGCAGTTCATAATTTGACTTTGTCGCCGCATTTTATGCGCTTTTAATTGGTTTTTGCTCAACTCAAACAATGCCTCAAGTTGTGGACTCGGCAAGGAGCGGGGAGGGGGGTTGTTCTGGTTAGGGTGTCTGTGATTCTTTTCACTTTCATTCAGTTGCGCCATTAAGTTAATGTCCTTGCCACAGGCCGGGAAATTAAAGTGCTTTCTTAACATTTACATAGAACATTTAGCAAACATATCGCTGGCAAGTAACTTCATTTATTTTGTGCCTGCCACAGGGTGTGCGTGTGTGTGTGTGTGTGTGTGTGTGTGAGTGTGGCAGGGTGCATGGTGTGTGCCACATTGAAGAGCAGGCCGAAACGCTTTGCCAGTTGAGCGCAATATCCATAAAATGCGCAGATAACCATAAGTCCTGTTTAAGTCGCATGTTTTTGGACGCACGCAGCAAGAGGGCTGGAGAGGGGGGGGGGGGGTGGTGGTGTGAGGGGCGTGTTACGTATGTGGCTGGCTGCGTGTGGCAAGTGCGTTCAGTCTGCAGGACATTGTCGCAGCTTCCTCTCGCTGCCGTTGCCTCATCTACATAACAATAAAATAAAAGGGGCCGCTGTCGTGCTTTTTTTCTCGATTCTTTTGCTTTTGCTGCTGCTGCCAAACATTAACCTAATTTTATATACATTTAATTTTATTTTATTTAATTTTAACTCACACACATACACACCCTTTGGGACTTTCGTATGTGTGTGTGTGTGTGTCTGAGGCAGCTCAATGATTTGGGCTATTATTACCAAATTTTGTGCTGTTCCGCACGAAATTGGCATTGCTTTTGCCCATACACAATAAAAGTGTTCTTCGAATTTGGATATATGTTCCCAATTCTTAGTAAAAACTAAACCGATTTAGGTTCTTTCTGATTGGTCCTTGAAATTGTTTAAGTAAAGTTAAATCTAGATGTTTGTTCATCATCCAAAAGTTACTCCTTAACTGGAATTAAAACATATCATAATAATTATATTAATTCCTATTTCATCATAATCACATCACTTTTTCAGTAGTAAGTACTTTTGCATGTATGCATTTATGTATGTATGTATGTATGGATGTATGTATGTATGTAGTTATGTATGTATGTATGTATGTATGTATGTATTAAGTGTGCTGTTATGTATTGGGTGTGTATGTATGTATTCATTAATGTGTATGAATTGTAAACCAAACGCAGACTAAGTTTACCTTACGTTGCGCTGCAAATTAATCAATTAAGAGAGAATCGACTTAAGAATCCCCGGTATCATTTCAAACGCATTTTTTTATATTTTTGGGGGTCTATCTTTTGTCGTTCATACAGAAGGACGTGGCTAAATCAATTCACCCCGATGTTCTGCAAAAAAACAATCATAACCCATTTTATCCATTTTCAATATGTGCAGGGTATAAGAAAGGGTTTTATTAAATATCGCCTTACTATGCGATTCTCATAAGTTAAAATATGCCTTGCATGTTTTCAGCTCTGCATTTGCTCCAATTTACTTTTCATTATCTCTTTCTCAATCTCTCCCTCTTTCTTTCTCTCTCTATCTGTCGTTTTATATTTTGCTCGTTCTCTTGTTCTTAATCCAACCCACCTCCTACTTCTTCTACATCTAAATATGTCGGACTCCCTTCTTATTAGACGGAATTAATTAGCTTTTTCGTGTTAACTTGAATGTTAGCATGTGTAATTATATAAATAAGAATATATATCAAAGTCATTAAGACCTGGGCACGAGTTGACGTTTAGAAGCTATAAGTTGGGAGACTTTAGAAAGCGCTGGGCAAGCGCAAAACTGATTTTTCAGGTTCGTTTATACCCCAGGCTGTCCGAAGTTTCTGTAGCTGCAGCCAATTTTGTTTCGGTGCGTAGTATTGAAAGGACCTTCAAATTATTTAACAGTGCCTCAAAAACTCTTAAAGTAGCGAGCTAACTTATGTTAATTTTCTGTCATTTTAAGACGTCTGATTCAGGTAAAAAATCAAATTGAAATCCATTTAAACATTTTAAGGCATTTGCACTTTTTTGGGTAGACAAAAATCAGAGTTTATTTAAATCCACAAAACTTTGCTCGAAAGCTATGTTTAGAGAAATGGCAAGTTCCACTTCACTCTCAAGAGTGAGAAACTGTTGTCAAGTACATTTGCACGTCACTACGAGAATGCGAATGTGAATGTGAATGCGATTGTGAATGCGAATGTGAATGACTGTGACCAGTCATAAAAAACAGCTTTGCCAACGATTTGTTGTTCGGGACTGGCAGGGTCCAACTTTTGCGATGCCACAGTCTCAGTGTGTGTAACGGCTTTCCAGTTGCCACACCCGATCCTGCCCCACTGCCGTTGCCGCTGCCACTGCCACTGCTCAGGCGCTAGACAATTTGTGCGATGCTCGTGCGCATATTTCATAACTTTGCCCA